>NC_031997.1:23002859-23118753 GCF_001879085.1 Nicotiana attenuata
GGGGGGGGGGGGGGAATAGGGGAATGGGTGGAGTGAGTTGCCCCAAAATAGGGAAATCCCCCCAAAATGGGTGTAAAGGTTTGAAATGCCCTAAGGAACTTTTTATAGAAAAATGAGGGAGGAAAATGAAGACATGAGAGAACCACCATATGCGAAATTGCAGAAGATCCTAAATGCGAACAAGCAACGCAGTACCAAGTCTCGCCAATTAATCAATATTTGTGAACACTTCAACAAGATAATTATAATGAAGATAGTACTAAGTTTTGCTAAGTTCGGCAAAAATTGTGAGCAATTGAACGACATAGACAACTTTTGCCAATTCCACAGAACTTCTAAACAATTTGTGTAACTTATGCCCGCCCGTGATAACGTGTGAACAAGAAGTTTAGTCCATCCGTCAGAACTTTGTGAATAATTTTCACCAGTGTTATATTCCGTGAAGCATAACTTGTGAACAAGGCAAGTTTTAGCAATCTTGTGAGACTTGTGAACCAAAATTATGCCCCGAGGTTATTTTTACGCAAATTTCTTAGAAGAAAATAAAAATTAAACAATAGTACAGAAGTATACTTGTTTACCCGAAAAACGGTACAGTTGAATTTATACGTGGTTTTTAAACAAGTGAACTAATTTGATCCAGAAAATAATGAAATAACTAAAGAAATATAAAATACATAGCCTTAAAATATAGATGAAATAGCAGAATTGGCGGTCCAGGAACAAGGTTTCCGGGCACAGCAATGATGAGATCAAAAGCAAGAAAGTAAAATTGTGATAAGCTTTGTATGGAACGTAGTATAAGTTAACCAGGAAATTGTGTCCTTTATAATGATAACTAAGCTCTCTATTTATAGTTGTGTCTAGGAAGGAGATTCTAGGATCGTGCCCTCCTTTAATGTCAATTATGAGGGCCATTGATGAAGGTGTAACGGTGGAAATAAATGCCAAATTCCCTGTAACGGGCTGCCGTTCTTAATACTGCAAAATATTCCCTATTAAATACTACCGGACGCAAAGCATTTAATACACCTTTATGAACATTCCCTTCTGGTGACAAGCAGAATTGCTGCGTTCAGTGACCATCTCCATCTTGGGTTCCACGTGTCCTTCCTTTAGATGACCGCATGTCATATCATATTTTTCCTTATACAGATAGTCCCCCTACTTTTTGGTGACACAATCTTGTGTTACCGGAAAGTTGGTAAAAATACTCATTTTGGCGGGAATTACTATAACTCTCTTTGTTGGCTTCTGACAGTTGATTAGACGCACGTCTCTCACCATTTAATACCCCAAATACGCATCATCCCACGATTCAGCACAGCCTTTGCCGATTATCGAGGTAATCACGGCCATGAATTTAGCCGGCCAAAATTTTACTTATACGCATTACCCTTCTCCTATGCACTTCATAATTTCTCCAACTTGTAACATGCATCTTTGTTTTCCTAATTCTCTTTGAACCAAAACCCTTTTCCTTCTTCTTATTCAATAGCTTCTTCTTCCAAGCGCGCTGGATCTTCAAAGAAAAAGAACAAGGTAGAGGACTCTGCTCCTCCAACGGTAGGCTCCATCACCCCCGTAAGTCTTAACACCACAAAAGACTTCGAAGAGAAATTCCCTACTGCTAACCCTCATTCATGGGTCGTCAGTAGGCATCCTTCTTCAATTCGCCCTTCAAGTATTCCTACTGTGAAGGAAGACTTCCGCTGTCATGAATTGGACATCATTGCTCCTTATCTATCGGAGCGAGTGACCTATCCTAGGGAAGGTTTTACATATTTTTACACGTATCCTTTTACTTTGGGTGCGCTTTCTTTGAGCGGAGAGCTTGATTCAAGATTATGGAGTTTTGCCTTCGCTACCAAGTATGCTTGGCACAAATGAGCCCTTCAGTGTAGAGGACGGTTGCCTGCCTTCGACGCTTGTGCCAGGAAACTAGAGAAGAGCTATCATTAGCTCGTATGATGAATCAGTACTCCCCTGCAAACGTGGCCACCATGCTCTATTGACTAGCATGGATGATGATAATGACCGTGGGTGGACGAAACGACTCATTGAAATTGTCACAAATAGTATCATTCCATCAATGGCATCATCCTTTCCTGCCGCTTGGAACCGTGCTCGTAAGACCTCTATTTATTATATTTTCCTTCGCTAAATGTTTTTCTATGCGTGTATTGATTTGTCATCCTTCGTATGTAAAACAACTTGATAGATCCCACTGGTGCTAGAAGGCTTGGACGGTGGGTTCAGAAGATTTTGGACGTTACGACGCCCGAAACTCGTTTGTGGAAAGAATTGGTCCTTAAGTACGGGTGGAAGGCCAAAAAATCTTGGAAATTCAAACTCACCTTATTTCAATTTTTCATGTGAAGAACTTGACTAATTTCTTTTATCTTTTTCCTGAAATCAAGTCTACATATGCAGGCTCAGTTGTTGTCCCCGATGAGGACGTTTTGAATGATCTTGCTGATGCAGCGAGGCTGCTTCAGGAGGCGCTTACTCGAGCAGGTGTCTCCGGGCCTGCTTCGGACACAGGTGTTTCATTACGGAGATCTCGGCCGGAGAACAAGCAACCAAATAGAAGGCGTTCTTCTGCGGTCAGGGAAAAGAATAAAAGGGCGAATACCACTGCCCCCGTATCATCTCCGGATGTCGTGATCACTAGCCCTCCTCCCGGGCCGGTCGTAGACACCGTGGTGGTCGATGATGATGGAGAAGCCAGTGATGATGGGGCTTCTCTACATAGAAGACGACGCTGATCATCAACTCAACAGAATGCTCCATCTGTTGAGTTAACTATTGCAACCGAAGATGACGTCTAGCATGATGATGATAATGACCGTGGGTGGACGGAACGGCTCGTTGCAATTGCCACAAATAATATCATTCCATCAATGGCATCATCCTTTACGGCTGCTTGGAACTGTGCTCGTAAGACCTCTATTTAGTATATCTTCCTTTGCTAAATATTCTTCTACGCATATATTGATTCGTCATCCTTCGTATGTTTCAGCAACTCGATAGATCCCACTGGTGGTGGAAGGCCTGGACTGGTGGGTTCAGAAGATTTTGGATGTTACGACGCCCGAAACTCGTTTGTGGAATGAACCGGTCCTTAAGTACGGGTGGAAGTCCAAAAATCATGGAAATTCAAACTCACCTTATGTAAATTTTTCATGTGAAAAACTTGACTAATTTCTTCTATCTTTTCTTGAAATCAGGTCTACATGCGGGATCAGTTGTTGTCCCCGAGGAGGACGTTTTGGCTGATCCTGCTGATTCGACGAGGCTGTTTCAGGAGGCGCTTACTCGAGCAGGTATCTTCGGGCCTGCTTCGGGGACAGGTGTTTCATTACGGAGTTCCCGGCCGGAGAACAAGCAACCAAAGAGAAGGCGTTCTTCTGCGGCCAGGGGAAAGAATAACATGGCGAACACTACTGCCCCCGTGTCATCTTTGCAAGTCGTGATCGCTAGCCCTCCTCCCGGGCCGGTCATAGACACAGTGGTGGTTGATGATTATGGAGAAGCCAGTGATGATGGAGCTTCTCTACATAGAAGACGACGTTCATCATCAACTCAACAGAATGCTCCATCTGTTGAGTTAACTATTCCAACCGAGGATGACGTCTAGCATGGATGATGATAATGTCCGTGGGTGGATGGAATGGCTCGTTGCAATTGCTACAAATAATATCATTTCATCAATGGAATCATCCTTTCAGGCCACTTGGAACCGTGCTCGTAAGACCTCTATTTAGTATATTTTCCTTCGCTAAATATTCTTCTATGCATGTATTGATTCGTCATCCTTTGTATGTTTTAGCAACTCGATAGATCCCACTGGTGGTGGAAGGCCTGGACCAGTGGGTTCAAAATATTTTGGACGTTACGACGCACGAAACTCGTTTGTGGAAAGAACTGGTCCTTAAGTACGGGTGGAAGGCCAAGAATCATGGAAATTCAAACTCACCTTATTTCAATTTTTCATGTGAAGAACTTGACTAATTTCTTCTATCTTTTTCTTGAAATCAGGTCTACATGCTGGCTCAGTTGTTGTCCCCGAGGAGGACGTTTTAGCTGATCCTGCTAATGCGGCGAGGCTGCTTCAGGAGGCCTACTCGAGTAGGTGTCTCCAGGCCTGCTTCGGGCACATGTGTTTCATTACGGAGTTCCCGGCCGGAGAACAAGCAACCAAAGAGAAGGCATTTTTCTACGATCGGGGAAAAGAATAAAAGGGCGAACACTGCTGCCCCGTGTCATCTCCAGAAGTTGTGATCACTAGCCCTCCTCCAGGGCCGGTCATAGACACCGTGGTGGTCGATGATGATGGATAAGCCAGTGATGATGGGGCTTCTCTACATAGAAGACGACGTTCATCATCAACTTAACAGAATGCTCCATCTGTTGAGTTAACTATTCCAATTGAGGATGACGTCTCGGCGCTCTAGGGGGGGGGGGAAGGGTTTGATTTGGTAGAAAATGCCAACTCCTGCTACCGGGTCCGTACTGTTGTACCCAGTAGTGTGAGGCCGAGTACCGAGTCCCTGCCGTCCTTGTTTGGGGAGCATCCATTTTTCAGCACTACAATTTATGCAACTTCTTCTCGTGCTTCGACTCCATCAACTTCATCTCCATCTTTACCATCACCAGCAACTGCTACATCACTTCCATCTTTATCAACTCTTCCACCAGTAATTGCTACATCATCTTCGCCGGCCGCACATGATCGTGAAAAGGATGTTCCTCTTCCGCAGTCCCTAGTTAATGGGAATTTGGGGCAAAATTATGCTGCCACTTCTGAAGATCCACATAGGAGGAGGAATGTTACTCTTTCGGTCTCTACCGGATGCAACCTAATTTCCTAGCCGATGGAGCTTCCTAACTATTTGAAGCCTCTGGCTTCAGATAAAGATTGGGAAAAGGTTCGGGCATTATCGGGAGAGTGTCTGTGAATAATTCCATGCATAATGCCGCAGGGGTACGTTTCTTTCTTCATAATTTCTTCTACTTTTGCATGATTATATTCTAAGTTTTGCTTCTCTTGCTTTGTAGGCCAATTTTCTTGCTTCCGAGGGCCTTCAGAAACTGTCCTCCACCTCTCGGAACTGGAATCAGCTTTTGGCGGAACGGGACCAGACTGTCCGTCGCCTCTGGAACTGGAAACCAAAGCCACTGAGGTTGTTGTTTTGGAGGCTCGTTTGCAGAAAAGCGAGAAAGAGGTGGTAACCTTTAGCCAAGAAATTGGCCCACTAAGTGCTAGATTTGACGAGGCCAAGGCCAAATGGGTTGAATTCCATGACGTCGTTCTTACTGTAGTCGAGCGCGAGACTGCCACTGCTGAAAAAGTGATTGAATTAGAAGCAGCCTTGGACTCCAAAATCGAAGAGCTTGGTGCAATAGAGGCGAAGTGTGCCCAGTTGGAAGAGAAGTACAGAAAACTATCAAGAATATTAGGCTCTTTAGTTCAACTGTCCGTGACCTTGATATTAGCCTCCAATTCGTTAGGTCCGCCCCAAAAAGCCTCTTGGAGGTGGTAACCCAACTCAAGGAAAAACTCAAATGTTGAGCGACTTCCCTCATTGATGAAAAAACTTACTTCATGTACATCATGAGGAGAAAAACCTTGGAAGAGGCCAAATCATGCATCCTTGACTTTGATGCCGATTGCTAGGGTCCGAGAGCTTTAATTGGCGTCGAAAAATGGACTCCCGGTACAGTCTGATGCTTCTAGTTCTTATAATTCCAGTTCCGAGTATTCGGGAACTGAAGAGGAATCGGAGATGAGGATGCTGAAGACCAATCTGGGGGAAATGCTGAGCCATCACTGGATCCACCTACTTCTCCCGGGGGCGCGAATACTTCTCTTCCTTCGAGTTCCGGAGATGCTGCAGTTTAGCTTTTCTTTTCTTTTTCCTATTCTTGTATCTTTGCCATTTTTGGCATGTTTTTGTAAATAAAGACACATTTTCGCTCAAGTATTGTTTGAGTCATATTTTCGTTTGAATATCCATGCAATTCTTTAATCCTTAAGAATTTTGCGCATGTTTTCATTTCATACTTTGCTATGTGTAGTCTCAGATGCACTTTCTTTGAAGTGTGTTGGTTCCTAGTATTATCCCTTTTACATGAGGGTTTCTATAAGTATTTGCGCAAGTTTACTTTCTTGCGTCCTTTCGTATACGTATTCAGGTGCATTTTTTCCCGAAGGCATTTTGATTCCGGGCATAAATTCTTCCTAAACCAACCCTTTAACGTGAAGATTTTCATAAGAGAGGGCCCTATTTTGTTTATGATGCTCTTCAAGAGGACGTCTCATGTTCATTATGGCACTAACATTTGAAGTATTTGTTTAACTTTCAAATAACAAAGTTAGTTCATCGTTCAGACAAGAAACATGGTAAAAACAAAAGGATTTCATTTCATTTAATTCCTTCTATTTTCAAAAGTGCAAAAGCATTTGTTATGCTATAAAGAAATTGCCATTATTTATGGCTATCATGTACAACTTGTTTCTACAGGGCTGGTTGTGCAGTGCCATGTCCCGATGACATATTTATATTTTCGGATTTTTGTTCCCGGTCGACGTTGCAGTTATTGATGCCGTATCCTTATATCATTCCCCCAGTGTTCGAGTGCGAAGAATGCAAATTGGAACACTGGAAGTCTTGTGCCTTCAAAGATTCCACCAATGAATTACTAGATAATCCTTAACTAGGCAACACACCTTACTTCCCCTTAGGAATCCATGCTATCGAGCCAAGGAAAATTGGCTCTCCGATTATAATATCGTTCCATTCTCTGCTTTTGAGCTGTCATTCTTACACGCGCCAAGTCCCTACGTTCCTCGAGCAGCTCCAAGTTGCTTAACATTACTTTGTTGTTCGATTCTTCATCTGCCCAGGAATATCTCAAGGTGGGTTCCCTCACTTCCACCGGGATTAAATCTTCTGCGTTGTACACAAGGGAAAAAGGAGTCTTTCCTATGCTCGACTTGGCTGTTGTTCGGTAGGCCCGTAGAACTCCGGGAAATTCTTCGAGCCAATTGCCTTTTGCCGCTTCCAACCTTTTCTTGAGATTTAGAATAATCACTTTGTTCGTTGACTCCGCTTGACCGTTTGCGCTCGGATGATTGGGTGAAGAGGTGATCCTCTTTATCTTCAAATCTTCAAGATACTTCATTTGCACCGATAAACTGCGGCCCATTGTCGCATGCTATCTCCTTTGGTATTCCGAACCTGCAAATTATATTTTTCCACAGGAAGTCGACCACTTCGCGTTCTCTAATCTTCTGATAAGGACCTGCTTCCACCCATTTAGAAAAATAGTCAATCAAACCTAAAAGAAATCTTACCTTTCTAGGAGCCGGCGGTAGCGGTCCGACGGGGACAGAACCGAATGTAAGGGTTCTACCGGTTGATGTGCTAGTGGTGCGTAGCGTTCCACTTATTACATTTTTGTATGAAGTATTTGGCATCTTGTTCTATGGCATGACATAATTGGCTTCTAACATTCCTAAGCGCTGGGCCAACAGGACTTGGAAGGATACTCTATACAATTGGCCTTTCTTGAAGCTATAACGTGCAGCTTTTGTGCGTAACGCTCGTGATGCTTTGGGGTCTTCGGGAAACTTCCCATGCTCGGGATAGTCGATTATTTCATTTGTCCAGTCCCAGACCAAACTATCCAAATTCACCTCATAGTAACCATCTGTATCCAGGACCGAATTCATCAGTTGTACTACCATCCCTGATTCCGATCCCTTGATTTCTGTCGACGAGCTCGAGTTTGCCAATGCATCTGCTTCCGTGTTTTCCTCTCTCCAGATATGAGTAATTGACCACTCCCGGAATCGTGCTAACAGAGCCTGGACCTTTACTACGTATTGTTGCATACGTTCTTCTTTGGTGTCAAAGATCCGGTAGACCTGATTTACCACCAATTGTGAATCACATTAGATTTCAATGACATCGGAGTCAAGTCCCTGGTCCAGTTTGAGCCCAGCAATCAATGCTTCGTACTCTACTTCATTGTTAGTTAAAGGGATCGTTCCGATGGCCTGCCTTAGGGTTTCCCCCGATGGCGTAATTAAGACTATTTCAAGCCTGAATCCTTTTACATTAGAAGCTCGGTCGGTAAATAAGGTCCAAACCCCCGATGTCGATTCCGATATCATTACTGCCTCCTTGGTTGCCATGGGTAGAAGTCCTGGACTGAAATCAGCCATGAAGTTAGCGAAGACTTGCAACTTAATTGCAGTCCTTGGTTTATATTCTATGTTGAACTCGCTCATTTGACGGCCCATTTGGCCAACCTACCCATGAGCTCGGGTTTATGAAGGATGTTCGGCAAAGGGAAAGTAGTCACCATAGCTATTGGGTGACACTGAAGTAGGGCCTCAACTTTCGAGCGGCAACTATGAGAGCTAAGGCCAGTTTTTCCAAATGTGGGTAGCGAGTTTCTGCTTCCGTTAAAATTTTGCTAACGTAATAAATGGGAGATTGCATACCTTCGCCCTCTCGGATTAAAACTGTACATACCGCAACTTCTGAAACCGCGAGGTAGACTAGCAATGTTTCACCTTCTTTTGGTTTTGAGAGCAACAGAGGGCTTGACAAGTACTTCTTCAAGTCCTTCAGGGCTTGCTGACATTCTAGTGTCCATTCGAATTTATTCTTCTTTTTGAGCAGTGCGAAGAAGCGATGACATTTTTTGACGATCGAGAAATGAACATTTGACCTCTGGACTTCTTTTACGTTTGACAATTGATCCAGGATATCCTCTATGGCCTTGATTTTGTCAGGATTTACCTCAATTCCCCTTTGTGAGACTAGGAATCCCAAGAACTTACCAGAGCTGACCCTGAACGCACACTAGGGTTAAGTTTCATGTTATGCTCCCTCAGGATGTCGAATGTTTCTTGCAAATGCTTAAGGTGGTCACCTGCATTCAAAGACTGAACGAGCATATCGTCTATATACACTTCCATAGTCTTTCCTATTTGTTTCTCGAACATCTTATTCACGAGCCATTAATAAGTGACTCCAGCATTTTTTAACCCGAAGGACATCACATTGTAACAATATATATCGAAATTCGTTAAAAACGAAGTCTTTTCCTGATCTATTAGGTTCATCTTGATTTGATTGTACCCAGAAAAATCATCGAGAAAACTCATTAACTCGAGCCCGCCCGTGGCATCAATCATTTGATCGATATGGAAATGTGGACGAGTCTTTCGGGCACACCTTATTAAGATCCTTATAGTCTAAGCACATGCATAACATATTTTTTCTTAGGAACTACTACTATATTAGCTAGCCAGTCTGGGTATCTTACCTCTCGGATTGAACCGATATTGAGTAAGTGGATTACCTCTTGTTTGAAGAATTTATTCCTTGGTTCAACAATAGAGCGCTTCTTTTGTCTTATTGGAGGTACGATGGGATCCAAGCTTAACTTGTGCACGGCTATTACCATCGGATACCTGTCATATCCTCGTGCGACCATGCAAAACAATCGACGTTAATTTTAAGAAATTCAATAAAAGTAGACCTGAACTCCGGGTGCAGTCCTGTTCCCAAATGAAATTTCCTTTCTAGGAATTCTTCGAACAACACAACTTGTTCTAGTTCTTCCGTCGTGGACTTCGTTGCGTCCGTCTTTTCTGGAACTTGGAAATACCTTGGCACCTGATACTGTTCCGATTCCTCTACCCCCGGGCGAACTTCTTCTGATTTGCGGGCAGGTGCCGGTTCCTATTATTTCTATGCCACGTGCTCCTTCCTTTGCTATTGGAGACCAAGATTGCATTCATCTCCCTTATTGCCGGTTGATCACCCCTTATCTGCTTTATTTCCTCGGGAGTCAGAAATTTCAACAATTGGTGATACATTGAAGGCACAACTTTCATCTTGTGTAACCATGGCCTTCCCAGGATAATATTGTACCCCATGTCTCCGCCTACAACTTCAAAGATATTTGTTTTCATTACTCCTTCAGCATTGGTGAGCAGCAAAATCTCTCCTCGGGTCATCACGCTCGCGAGGTTGAATCCAGTGATGAGCTTTGTTACCGGAATAATGCTTATGGTGAGTTTAGTTTGTTCCAATACACTCCATTTTATGATATTAGATGAACTTCCTGGATCCACTAGAACACGTTTAATCTTAAAATGTAATACATTTAAAAAAATTACCAGTGCATCATTGTGTGGAAGCAGCAATCCGTCTGCATCTTCCTCCGTAAAAGTGATATCGTCTTCCTGCAGCCTTTTACTATGAATTATTGATACTTTCATATTCTTTGGTATCGAAAAGGCGACCCCATTAATCTCATTCCCTCCGAAGATCATATTGATCATTTGGCGCGGGGGTTCTTCTCCTGCTTTCAAGGATTCCGAGTTATCTCTATTCCGACCATAATTGTTCTTAGCTCGGTCGCTTAAGAACTCTTTGAGTTGACCATTCTTATGCCACTTCTTCCCTAAGGTGTCGGCAGTACCCTGTGTGATGGGCGTTTGTCCAATGGTATTCACACTATAAGTTGGGATCCCTCTGTCCTGGATCAGATCTCATTGGTCTCGGGAATAGTGCCTCTTTGATGTTTCTCATGGCTGACACCAATTCCACTATACTGATGTTGAAGTTGTATTCCGATAACCTGGGGTAAGAAAGATCCTATGACCCTGACGATCCTTTCTCCTGCAGCGGCCAGTTGTTCCGACCGCGATCGGTCCTTCTATCAACGGTGAACTTATCTGCTGTTTGAAGGCTTCTGCTACGGCCTTCAGTCCGCTCGTAGGGTAGAAACCTGACCCTCGGAGTTCATCTGTCTGTGTCGTAATCATCCTTTGACTTTTCTCTGCTCTTCTCCCGTCCTTTGGTTGATAATGGAAAACCAACCTGATCATCTTCGATCCTTATTTTTGACTTGTAAATGTTGTGGACATCCGCCCAAGTCGTAGATTGAAACTCAAGCAGGATTTCCTTCAATTGCCGGGAAGCGTATGAACTTCTCGGATTCAATCCTTTGGTGAATGCTTCAGCTGCCCATTCATCCGGGACAGCTGGGAGCAACATTCTTTCCTTCTGGAATTATGTAACGAACTCCTTTAATAACTCGGACTCTCCTTGTGCAATTCTGAATATATCGGCTTTTCGGGCCTGTACCTTTCCTGACCCGGCATGAGCCTTGATGAAAGAATCCGCGAGCATCTCAAAGGAGTCTATGGAATGCTCGGGTAACAGCGAATACCACGTAAAGGCTCCCTTTGTGAGAGTTTTTCCAAATTTTTTAACAACACATATTCAATTTTGTGAGGAGCTTGATAATTTCCTTTTACCTCCATTGTGTAGGTGGTAATATGCTCCTGAGGGTATGAAGTTCTGTCATATTTTGGCACTTTGGGCATTTTAACCACTTCAGGATTAACTCCGGCGCTACACTCAGCTTATACGACAATTTAGTATACTTCTCCGAGTTCGGCCCTTTCAGTACTGGTAGTGCACCCGGGATTTGGTCCATGGGGAAGTAGACTTCCCTCATAAATGGTAAAAGTTCATTCTTGAAAGGATCGTTCTTGTTATTGAGACCAGATCCGCTCCCCCCAGCTCCGTCGGAGCCAACTTTACCCCTGGGAGTGTTGCTGTCAATCCTCTGTGTTGTTTGGTTTGGGGGGACACCAGGAGGAATTGGATTCTGTCTGTTTGCATTGTTCGAAGCCCCCAACAACGCCTGCTTCAATACCGTCATAACATTGTCTTGCCGCGTGAGATGACCTAGAATGATCGCCTGTTGCTCTTACAAGATCCTTACCGCGTTGAGGACATGCTCCTCTTCAGCATCATCGGGAGTTGTTTCCCGAACATGTCGAGGATACTGCCTGTCATGCACTGGTGTGGCGTCATTCCCCTTGTTGTGGGTGTCAGTGATTGAGTCCTCAAAGTGAGGCTGCTTTCCTTGAACCTCAAGGTTTTTCATGTTGTTTACTGCTTTATCTGTCATTTGTTTATGATTTTCTTTAATACAAAACAATCAAAGTTTGTTAGTAAAAAAGGCTAGGATCAATTTAATTGCAGGACTGTCTAGGCTCCACGGTGGTCGCAAAACTGTTTACCCGTAAAATGGTACAGTCGAATTTATACGTGGTTTCTAGACAAGTGAACTAATTTGAACCTGAAAATAATAAAATAACTGAATAAATATATAATACTTAGCATTAAAATATAGATGAAATAGCAGAATTGGCGGATTCGGGAACAAGGTTTTCGGGCACAGGAATGATGAGATCAAAAGCAGGAAAGTAAAATTGTATAAAGCTTCGTATAGAATGTAGTAGAAGTTAACTAGGAAAATTGTGTCCCTTACAATGATAACTGAGCTCTCTATTTATACGTGTGTCTAGGGAAGGAGGTCCAAGGATCGTGTCCTCCGTTAATATCAATTATGAGGGCCACTGCTGAAGGTGTAACGGTGGAAATAAATATCAAATTTCGTGTAACGGGCTGTCGTTCTTAATGCTGCAGAATATTCTCTATTAAATACTACCGGACGCAACGCATTTAATACACCTTTATGAACATTCCCTTCCGGTGACAAGTGAAATTGCTGCGTTCGGTGACCATCTTGGTCTTGAATTCCACGTGTCTTTACTTTAGATGATCACCTGTCATAGAATATTTTTCCCATATACAATACTATTTTTTGCAAATATCCCTACCAAAACTTTGTGAACAAGTTGCACTAAAGGTATGTCTCGCACCGTTATAACTTGTAAGCAAAGCAAGTTTTGCAATCCGACGAGATTTGTGAATAAAATTATGTTCCGATGTTACTTTTTCATAAATTCATTACCTGAAGACAAAACTTAAACATCGGCGTGAGAGTATCATGTTTGTGCAAATCTCTTTATTACGTGGATCACACGGCCCAAAGATAAAAGAAAATATGGATTTTTACATTCCTATATATTAGGGAGAAATTCAAAAATAGCCAGATTTACCACTGGTCGTTGAAAAATAGCCAAGTTTCAAAAGTCATCGAAATTTAGCCACTTTAAATCTGAGCGAAAACACTGTTCAAAATCCGGAAAAATACGCCCGCAAATTTTACGGGAGTTCCAGCATAAGTATGCTTTTACGGGAGTTCCAGGATAACTATGCTGGAACTCCCGCTAATTTTACGGGAGTTCAAGCATAATTATGCTGGAACTCCCGCAAATTTTACGGGAGTTCCAGCAAGTATAATTGTCCAGTATAATATACTGGAGTTTGGAGCACTGGTGCTCCAGTCTCCCGCAAATTTTACAGGAGTTAGCAAAGTATACCGGTCCAGCATAATATGCTGGAGTTCGTACACAAATGCACCAGAACTCCCGTATATTATACTGGACCGGTCCCTGTTGCAGCAAAATAGTGGCTATTTTTCATTGAATTGGTAAACGCTGGCTATTTTTCATTGACCAGTGTGAAAACTGGCTATACCATGATATTTTAACTACACATTATTTGAAACCTTATTACCCTCCTTGCTCATTTTTCAATTTAATTACATGGTCATATACAATTTACCAATTATATATAAATACGTTTTAAATGACTATCCCTTTATATTAGGAATTGAATAAGGAATATCAGTTATTTCCTTATTCCTTTATACTTGTCTACTCTCTCTCTTCGTGTCTCTCTCTGCTTTTTCCAGTGTACCCATCGTCTAGCTTTCTTTCCACTAGTGTGATCTTAATAAAAGAATATGATTTCTGGCAGTGGAACTTACACACTTAATTGGTTATTATAAAATTTAGAGTTCCCAGAACAACGATTGCAACTCAAAAGTGCGGATTACAAACATTGAAAAGAATTACTAAATTCAAACGTAGATACTGTAGTAATTCATCAATGAATTGCTTGCTATGTAGAGTTTTCACTATTGATAGCCATTAAAAAGCTTTGAAGCTTTGAAATTGAATTTGGGTTTTCAAAAACCATTATTTGTTTGGATCGGGTGTTGTTGCAAACAAATTGGAAATATTGTTTGGAGTTTATATCTCAATTTTGAGGGTGCTAGGGTGAAGACTAGACTTGATTTTGGCTGAATTTTATATTGAAACTCGAATAATAACAACAACAACAACAACAACAACAATAACAATAATAATAATAATAATAATAATAGTAATAATAATAATACTAATAATACTAATAATAATAATAATAATAATAATAATAATAATAATAATAATAATAATAATAATAAGAAGAAGAAGAAGAAGAAGAAGAAGTCACAATCCCCAATAGGGCACGACTCCACACTCGTCATTAAGCGTGTGCCTCACCTCAATATAGCACTACGATATGCAATCCAACCTTACTCAACCGAGTATCAATGTAACATATCTTTCTTATCATACCATCATGGGTAAATGGGCCAGAAGGGCCGTCATGAGACAATCAGAATAAAACATAAGGGAATACTAGACATATGATAACCCATCATGATGTAGAAACTTATACATGTGACATACGGGCCTACAAGGTCGACATAATCATTTGTACACTCAAAACATATGCCGGCAAAGCCATACAAGTATCCATATACATGACATTTGTCTACCAGCCTCTAAGAGTACATGATATCATAAAGGTCGGGACAGGGCCCCACCATACCAATCAATACATGTCCAAATCATACTGACCAAATAGGCAACTCCGGAGCAAGTAGAGTGCACCAACACCTTATGCTGAGCTGATAGCTTACTAGGAAACTATTAACCTGTCTATGGGCACCTGCGGGCATGAAACGCAACGTCCCCAGGACAAAGGGACGTCAGTATGAATAAAATATCAAGTATGTAAGGCAGGAAAGCAATAAATAAGAACAATAATGTAAAGAGTGATAGAGGAGATACAACCTGTAGCATCTGAGTGCCTCTGAGGGCTACTGACATGAAATGCATGATACATATATATACATAAACTTTTAAAAACATACGCCTCTATGGGCATCATCATCATCATATTGTACCCGGCCTCGAAGAGGACTCGGTAAAAACGTTCCCGACCATCATAAGGCTCGGTAGAATCGTACCCGACCACGTGGAGCTCGATAAACCCAGCTGATCAGTAGTTGGACAATAGGTATCGTACCCGGCCGACTATAGCGCGACTCGGTAGAGTAAAATAGATACATATATATAGTACATGCTGGACTCAATTGACTATAATTTCATTGAGGGTAATATTTGATTATGTAATTTGACCAAATAACTTATGATTATAATTGTCAAAAATGTCGATAAGTTCAAAATGTCTCTATGCCAATTCTCAGTACTTTTACTGAATATTGCCATTTGTCTAAGTAATAAGGAGCCTTATTTTAAAGTTGGTTACGTGATAGACCTGGAGGCTTTCGGTGCATATGATGTAGTTTTGATTTTGTCCACGTTACGAAAAGTAATGCATGTTTAAGGAAATCAATTATGTTAAGCTGATAGCACAATCAGATAAATATTATTCGTCGAATGACATTTTCTAAAGAAGAATTTTGTGATTCTTAATTGTGTGAATATTAGAGTTAAATGCTAAGAGGTGTTGTTATGTCATATATCACTAGTTTCTCAAATTATACATGGGGAGGCAACTATATATATATATATATATATATATATATATATATATATATATATAACTACAACATAATACAATTTACCTACAACTTTACAACAATTTCGTAAGTATATTGTATGTCATGTCTTCTTCTTCTTCGAGATCAATCTGAAATTCAGCCAGAACCAAGTTTAATCTTCACCAAGCACCCTCATAATTGAAATATAAACTCCAAACAATATTTTCGGTTATTTACAACAACACCCAATCCAAACAAATAATGATTTTTGAAAACTCAAATTCGAATTCAAAGCTTTATGATAGATTGGTGTTCGAATCTTCAATTCCTACGACCTGGAGTTGATTGGCAGAAAATAATTTTTAGGCTTACCTTATTAAGAGAGAAAAACGGTGAAAGAGAAAGATGAAGAAAGAAAGAGATGCGATAGTGAGGAAAGAGGAGAGGAGAGAAAAAAGGAAAAGGATGTAACTAAATTCCCTAATTCAATGTACTAATAATGGATAGAATATAATTTATAAGTAATCTTTGTTTGGGGGGGGGGGGGGGTAATAGTACAAAACTAGGACAATTTTGGTAAATAAGTTTTAAATATTGTATAGGAAGGAAAAATTTCCAAGAAAATACAAGAAGTCCACCTTGCATAAATGAGTTCTCAGTTTTACCCGAAATTAGATCAAAAGGCTCTAGTATAAAATCTAATAAAAAATTATACTGCAAGGACCTTTTTAAAATCATTATTTATATTTGAACCTATTAAAAAACTTTAGAAAAATAGAAATTTAGAGTATGCTCGTCAAAAGTTGGAACACCAAAAATTTTGACGATCACCGAAATTTTCAACAAGAAAGCAAAATGTTCTTTTGATTGGCAAGAGTTTGCCAGAATCCTGACAATCATAATAAGCATATTATGGAGATCACCAGGAATTTGTGATCAGAAATCTTGATTAGCACTAACGAAGGGGTAGTGGAATTTCTTTCGTGCGGGTGCCTGATAAATTGTGGAAGAGGAAATGTGGATGAGATTGGATGACGTTACCATGTTCTAGGAGTTGCATATGCTGACCATTCTAATATCTTTTAGGCTATTGAATACATTTGAATTCTTGTGCCTACCGGATATTATAAGTTCCCAACGAGTGACTACTTATGATTTTATTTCCTCAACAATCTTCCAACCCCTCTTTCTTCTCTTGTTTATTTTCCTCTATATAAGATTTGTAAATATTTCATGTAAGCTTGCAACCCTATGGAGTTCCTTTTTTATTTTTCAGTGCAGAAAGCCTAATAAAGGAGCTAGAATTTAATTATGTATTTTAGGATCCGTGACTCTCACTACACTTTCTTTGAGGACGGCATAATTCTTCTAAATCAATCTCAAATATCCCAATGAAACAAAAGAAAAAGATGCAGGTGAATATGTGGGTGCTCTGCATTGGTTGCCGCCCATATCATATACGAAGCAAACTAATTTACTTAAAAGGCATATTCTATTCATACGGTGAGGTGGGTTGGGTCATTTATATTTCCTTAGAGACAATTTAGATAGTAGTTGTAACGACCCGACCGGTCGTTTCGAGAGTTGTAGTCTCATTCCCCCATTTTTTTGCCTCTTTTTGTGTTTTACAGCTGTATTATGACTTATCGAGTTAGTTGGTTTGGGTCCGGAGTGATTCTGAAGTGATGAAAAGAGTACACCACCCCTTGAGTTGTCCTTTCAACATCTGGGCCTCGGTAAAAATAGACTCAGTAAATAAAGACGAACCAGAGAGGTCTATCACTCCGAGTACGCCCTTTGGGGAACTATCCGCTGCCCGAGAATAACCTGCAACGACCTCATTATCGGCCTCCCTATATCGAGGCAAAGTGTCCTCGTCCCCTTTTGGTTCAGAAGCTTCGACTAAAGCTCCTTCATCGACCTCCCCGAGTCGAGGCAATTCAGTTTCAGCTCTCACCGGTTCGAAGCCCTCTCGTACCTTGACATCTGACCACACGTGGGCCACCAATCCGGAGTTTTTTTTTCTTCTTCTTCTTCTTCTTCTTCTTCTTCTTCTTCTTCTTCTTCTAACTCATCCCTAAGTCGGTGGAGTGAGTCCGGAGAGGGCGCCTGAGCACTGGTGCTACCCTTAGATTAACACACTAGACTTCTTTTTGTTCTCTTCTTTTCCAAGCTCGAAGAACTTCAGGCAAACTTCCCAAATAGCATGCTGACATCAACAGTTTTAAACAGATCCAAACAGAAAATGTTCAATCTAACCTAGCCTTAAGCTGCAGCAGATCCAACAGTCCATACACCCACCAAACTTCAATCATTTTACAAACCAACATACTGAATTTAAACGCCTATCCAGACTTACAAACCAGCCTTAAGCTAATAACATAAATAAACAAGCAAACTCATGAAGAGAAATTAAACTACTACAGAGTTAAGTGAGTTTAAGAACATAAAGATGGCATCTGATAAACAACATACGTCATGGATTTTCAACTGGATTACTTAACTTCAGATTTCTCATTCTTACACATTTAGAGGTCTAGGAAGTACCTGAACACAGCAAAAACAACAAGAGAACAGCCTGGGGTTAGGAGGAAATAGCAGTAGTAGACCAGCAGCAATGCAAACAATTCAATCCATGTTTGGAACCAAGAAATAGAAAAATAGTGGAAGTTCTTTCAAAAAACCCAGAAAATTGAACTAATTGATCAATGGAACAGTACCCAGGACCCTTTTTTTTTCTGATCCTGAAACTCTCTCAATGTGTGTGTATTTAGTGTTCTAGGTGAAGAAAGTAATGCTAAAAATATGTCAGCCATTTTTTTAGCTCTAGGTGTTCTGATCCCCCTTAATTTTATTGAAAACCAGCCTTATATAGAAGGCCTAAGGGCAGCAGATTCACAATTTTGACAACTACCCCTTCCCCAATTTTCCTTTTGTTCAACTAGCACCCTAAATATTAAACCTAATTACTGAACTACCCCATCCCCTCTTTCCTAGAAGCTTCCCAATCAGTTATAGCAAGATTCCCTCAACTTAAACTCCCCCAAATACCCTTAAACACCTGATAATTACATTTACCCACAACTGAGATTTGGAACCCATTAAACAACTGACAATCCCAAAACCCCTCACAAACCTTTTGGGCTTCAACTAATAGGCCCGCCTGCATGTAATGCAGGCCCCAAGCTAAACAAAGCCCGACACACAGCAAATTTCGGAAGAAGAAGAAAATAGCAATAATCCGACTCAATGAAATCAAAACAATCATAAAGGACCAATTCAAACTAGACCACGAGATTGTAACAAAAATTAAATAGAGGAATTAGAAATGATCATTGAGGTCTTACATGGATTCAAAGGTCTAATAAAACTAGACCATGTTAAGTCGTTTAACAACATTCTGACAGCCTAAACGATTCTGAGGTCAAACACGACGACAGGAAAGCTAAAATTCTTCATTCTTGAAAGAAAAGGAGAAGAAGATAAAGAAGAGAAGGGGAACGGATAGATAGGAAAAAGGATCAAGGGAGATAGAAATACCTAATACCCGGCGAAAGACGACTTAGGCTAAGCAAACCCCGACTCTTCCGATTTAGACCAAAATGAGTGTTAATTGACTGTTCTTGTGAGAACAGCCCACCAACACTCGTTTCAAGCCCAAATTGTCTTAAAAAATGGGAGAACGCGAACCCAAGCCCTTGCATGATGATCCCAGGACAGAAACGGATTTAGGATTTTATTTTTAGATCTGAGATTAAGGGCGACTAGTGGAGATTCCGAGGAAATTGACACCGGTAAGGTATTTGAGGGATTATGGGGAGTGTATGGTTAATTTTTGGTGGGGTTTGGAGCTTCACCACCGCCAATGGCGAATTCCGGTGGGCGGGGGGTGGTGGTGAGAGACTGGGTTTGAGAGAGACGAACAAGCAGGGGTCTTAGGTTAGTCGGGTCTTTCGGACAGTTTTAATTGAAACCAAAGGCAGTTTCACAACCGTTGGATGATGTAAAATGAGAGGCTAAGATCAATTTAACATAATTGAACTCAAAACGACGTAGTATCGTCCCCATACTACGTTATTTTAAAGGTCTTATTGACTAACACTTGGACCGGGTGTGGGACTAGGTTCTTGGGCCCAGCATTCGTTTGGGCCTGCTGAATTGTCTCTAAGCAACCCTTTTGATTTTTTTTTCAATTTCCAATTTTTCTTTTTTCTTTTCTAACTAAATAACTCTTAACTTAAAATAATTTACCAATTTAAACTAACTACTCATCATAGCATTTCCAAAAATTAAATAACTCCTCAATTAAAAGAAAAACTATAAAATTTAAAATTAAAAGGTTAAAAATGCAAAGTGAGCCATTTTTTTTGTGATTTTCCCATTTATAAAAAAACTAAGTTACTAATTAACCGTAAAAAATGTAAAAATAAACCCCAAATTCAATGCCAGGTATTTGTTTTGTATTTTTCTTGATTTAAATAAACATTAAACATGCACAGAAAAATGCAAATAATTGAGAAAATTCTACGAAAATTCCTAAAATAGCAAATAATTAAAAAAAATCTATTTCTTTGGGATTCTGTAGGAGTAATTCATATAGGGCAAAAATCACGTGCTAACAAAGAATATCTGAGTCCCTAATCTTCAATTGGTGATACCTTGACCTCAAGTAGATCTTAGAGAACACCCTCGCTCCCTGAAGCTGGTCAAACAAATCATCAATACGAGGCGAAGGATACTTGTTCTTGGTTGTGACTTTGTTAAATTGCCTGTTATCAATGCACATTCTCATAGTGCCATCCTTCTTCTTCACAAATAGGACCGGTGCACCCCAAGGTGACACACTAAGCCGAATAAACCCCTTATCAAGGAGTTCCTGAAGCTGCTCTTTCAATTCCTTTAACTCTACCGGTGCCATACGATACGATGGAATAGAAATAGGCTGAGTGCCCAACACCAAATCAATACCGAAGTCAATATCCCTGTCCGGCGGCATACCCGGTAGGTCTGTAGGAAACACATCCGGTAAATCTCTCACCACCGAAACTGAGGCAATTGTAGGAGTCTCTGCACTGACATCACTCACAAATGCCAAATAAGAAAGACAACCCTTCTCAACCATCCGCTGAGCCTTGAAGAACGAAATTACCCTACTGGGAACATAGCCTAAAGAACCTCACCACTCAATCCGTGGAAACCTGGGCATCGCTAACATTACAGTCTTAGCGTGGCAGTCTAAAATATCATGATAGGGAGACAACCAATCCATCCCGAAGATCACATCGAAATTTACCATACTAAGCAATAATAGATCAACCCTTGTCTCAAATCCGCTAACAGTCACCACCCACGACCGATATACACGGTCCACAACAATAGTATCTCTCACCAGTGTAGATACATGAACAAATAAAATAAGTGATTTGCGGGGCGCATCCAAATAATGAGCAAAATACGACGACATATATGAAAAAGTGGAACCATGATCAAATAATTCAGAGGCATCCCTGTGGCAAACTGAGAAATACCTGTGATCACAACATCTGAAGCAATATCATTGGGTCTGGCAAGGAGTGCATAGAAACGAGCCTGACCACCACCTGATCGGCCTCCCCCTCTAGGGCGACCCCTAGCTGACTGATCTCCACCCCGAGCTGGCTGGGCGGGTGGTGCAGTAACTGGTGCTAAAGTCGAAGGCTGACTCCTCTGTTGAGATGAACCTCCCGAAAGGCGGGGAAAATACCTCTTGATATGACCCAAATCTCCACACTCAAAGCACCATTGCCCTAGTGATGGGGACTGAAGGGAGCCCCGAGCACCGGGATAATCGCTAGAAGGACCAATCAAACATATACCCTGAGCTGATGGTGCATGAGACGAACTCTGAGCTTGAAGAGAGATGAGTGGCCCTACTGAGAAATTTGAGAACCATGGCTAGATGATGCACCACGGTGAACTGTACGAGCCGTCTGAGCATGTTTGTAGAGACGACCCTTGTCGTGGTGAAACTAACCTCCAGAAGGAACACGACCAAAACTACCTGATCCACAAGCCCTCTTGGCCTCCCTCTCAGCCCGCTCCTAGCGGCGAATATACTCTATCTCCCGAGCAATGTCAACAACCTCCTCAAAAGAAGCACCAGGAACCCTCACCCTAGTCATAAGAATCTGCAACTGATATGCAAGACCATTAATGAACCTCCGAATCCTCTCCCCGTCCGAGCCAACCAACCAAAAAACATGACAAGATAACTTTGAAAATCTCATGTCGTACTGCGTCACATTCATATCATCCTAACGCAGCAGCTCAAAATGTCTGCGCAGCTCCTCTCTGCGGGATTGCGACACATACTTCTCCAGGAAGAGAAGGGAGAACTGCTGCCAAGTAAGGGGCGCTGCACCAACTGGCCTATGCCTCTCATAAGACTCCCACCATGTGAAGGCAGCTCCAAAGAACTGAAAAGTAGTGAACGAGACCCCAATGGTCTCTAGAATACCTGCTGTATGGAGAATCCTTTGACACTTATCCAAGAAACCCTGGGCATCCTTGCCCTCTGCACCGCTGAAAGTCGAAGGCTGAATTGTATCGAACCTCTCCAATCTACGCTGCTCATCATCAGGCATGACAGGAACCACAAAGTCCCGAGCAGCTGCAACCGGCCTGCTGGTAGTGCCTCTTATGTCTGGAGTCCCTGTACCACCTGCTCAGGTATGCGGGCGACGGGAGTTTGAGCACCTCCCCCGGCCTGAGAAGTAGCTGTTGCGGTCGGAACAGAGACCGCCTGAGCAAGACTGGTGCACACGGTTGAAATCTGAGCTAGGGCCTCCTGAAGGCCTAGGATAACAATAGGCACGGTTCGTGCCTAAGCTGGTCTCGCCGGTGCATCTACAATGAAAACCTGATCCTGAACTAAGGCAACTCGTGGATCTGCAGGTGCCGCCATAGTTGCTGTGTGGGCTGCACCTCTGCCCCTACCACGACCTCTACCACGACCTCAGCCTCTCGCGGCCCCAACTGATGGCATTGGTGGTTGTCCGTCCTGTCCAGTAGTACGTGCCCTCCCCATATGTGAGAGAATATAATAATACGACTTTAGTTACCAGAATCAACAGATTTGCACGACAAGAATTTAAGAACGTGAAGTTTTTCCTAAAGGTTTTGCAGCCTCTCAAAGATAAGTAAAGACGTCTCCATACCGATCTGCAAGACTCTACTAAACCCGCTCATGACTCGTGAGACCTATGTAACCTAGGCTCTCATACCAACTTGTCACGACCCAAAATTTAACCCGTCGTAATGGCGCCTATCGTGGAATTAGGCCAACCTCAACACAATAATCCAATACCGCAAAAATATTTTTAAACAATAAATAAGGAAGCGATAAATCATTAAGGAACATTTTGAAAACATAATAAAACCCAAATTTACGATGAAACTGCCCAAAACCGGGGTGTCACTGAGTGCATGAGCATTTAGAGGAGAACATAGTTTATTACAATGTTTAAAGGAACAAACTGAAATACATCTGGAGATAATGAAGGAGAGTCAAGGCCTGCGAATGTCATGCAGATACCTAGATAGTCTTCTAAAGCCTGAAGCCTCGATCAGCGACTGCCACTAGGACCAAAAGTGCTTGAATCTGCACACAAGGAGTAGGGGATAATGTGAGTACACCAACTTAGTAAGTAAAGAGTCCAAACTGTAGACTGAAAGATAGTGACAAACTCAACTGCAACAAAAATAATAGAAATGAATGAGCAGAAACGTAGGCATGCTTTCAATTTAACAGGCAGCTGAAACAGTAAAATAGAGCAGATACGAACAAGGTAAAGAATAAAACTCTGCTACATCTACATTCCAATGCACATGTTGTACGTGATGCACCATGCTGAATATCTCATGTACTCACACTCTCAAATGCTCGTCCACTCAGTACTGTATATGGCTCATACAACCCAGGGAATATCCATCCAAGATTATGTAAATCTCTGACAACATTCACTCAGTACTGAGGAAGGCCAATCCAGCCCTATGGAGAAGATCCATCTCCAGGTAATAATAATAACCTCATAACCACTCGGTACTGTATGTGGCTCACACGGCCCAGGGAAGATCCATCCAGGAATATATACAACACTGACCATTAGTCTCTAGTGTGAGCACGTGATTTTTGCCCTATATGAATCACTCCCAGAAATTCAAAACAAAATATTTTCTTTTTATTATTTGCAATTTTGTGGATTTTCGTGGCATTTTCTATTAATTGTTTGCATTTGTCTGCGCACTTATTTTATCTAGTTCATGAAAAATATAAAAAAATATATTGCATTTGCATTTAGGATTTAACTCTACATTTTAGGATTGATTAACAAATTAGTTATTTTACAAAAAATGAAAATCACCAAAAATAGTTTATTTTTCACTGTTTTGAATTTTTGTAGTTTTTCCTTTAAATTTGGTTTTATTGCGTATAATGAATCATTTGATTTGTAGGATAATTTGATTTGGGATTAATTTAGGTTTTACATTTTAATTTCGAAAAAAAGAAAGAGAAGAAAGAAGAAGAAAAGAATTTTGAAAGAGAATAAAAGAAATTTGAAAAAGAGAGGAAGTTAATTTGGGCCAGATTTCGGTTTAGATATGCAAGCCCAAACGGATTCCACCCATAAACCAGGCCATACCCATNCCCAAAGCGGTGAATATGTTCTTCTTTTAGAAACCCGACTACCACCTTTGCATCATTGGTGGGTAATGCGGCAGCTTTCACCCACTTGGACACGTAATCACAGCAACCAGAATGTATTTATTGCCATAGGAGCTGACGAAGGGACCCATGAAATCTATCCCCCAAACATCAAACACTTCCACTTCTTGAACTGGGTTCATGGGCATCTCGTGACGCCGGGAAATGTTTAGACCAAAATGAGTGTTAATTGACTGTTCTTGTGAGAACAGCCCACCAACACTCGTTTCAAGCCCAAATTGTCTTAAAAAATGGGAGAACGCGAACCCAAGCCCTTGCATGATGATCCCAGGACAGAAACGGATTTAGGATTTTATTTTTAGATCTGAGATTAAGGGCGACTAGTGGAGATTCCGAGGAAATTGACACCGGTAAGGTATTTGAGGGATTATGGGGAGTGTATGGTTAATTTTTGGTGGGGTTTGGAGCTTCACCACCGCCAATGGCGAATTCCGGTGGGCGGGGGGTGGTGGTGAGAGACTGGGTTTGAGAGAGACGAACAAGCAGGGGTCTTAGGTTAGTCGGGTCTTTCGGACAGTTTTAATTGAAACCAAAGGCAGTTTCACAACCGTTGGATGATGTAAAATGAGAGGCTAAGATCAATTTAACATAATTGAACTCAAAACGACGTAGTATCGTCCCCATACTACGTTATTTTAAAGGTCTTATTGACTAACACTTGGACCGGGTGTGGGACTAGGTTCTTGGGCCCAGCATTCGTTTGGGCCTGCTGAATTGTCTCTAAGCAACCCTTTTGATTTTTTTTTCAATTTCCAATTTTTCTTTTTTCTTTTCTAACTAAATAACTCTTAACTTAAAATAATTTACCAATTTAAACTAACTACTCATCATAGCATTTCCAAAAATTAAATAACTCCTCAATTAAAAGAAAAACTATAAAATTTAAAATTAAAAGGTTAAAAATGCAAAGTGAGCCATTTTTTTTGTGATTTTCCCATTTATAAAAAAACTAAGTTACTAATTAACCGTAAAAAATGTAAAAATAAACCCCAAATTCAATGCCAGGTATTTGTTTTGTATTTTTCTTGATTTAAATAAACATTAAACATGCACAGAAAAATGCAAATAATTGAGAAAATTCTACGAAAATTCCTAAAATAGCAAATAATTAAAAAAAATCTATTTCTTTGGGATTCTGTAGGAGTAATTCATATAGGGCAAAAATCACGTGCTAACAAAGAATATCTGAGTCCCTAATCTTCAATTGGTGATACCTTGACCTCAAGTAGATCTTAGAGAACACCCTCGCTCCCTGAAGCTGGTCAAACAAATCATCAATACGAGGCGAAGGATACTTGTTCTTGGTTGTGACTTTGTTAAATTGCCTGTTATCAATGCACATTCTCATAGTGCCATCCTTCTTCTTCACAAATAGGACCGGTGCACCCCAAGGTGACACACTAAGCCGAATAAACCCCTTATCAAGGAGTTCCTGAAGCTGCTCTTTCAATTCCTTTAACTCTACCGGTGCCATACGATACGATGGAATAGAAATAGGCTGAGTGCCCAACACCAAATCAATACCGAAGTCAATATCCCTGTCCGGCGGCATACCCGGTAGGTCTGTAGGAAACACATCCGGTAAATCTCTCACCACCGAAACTGAGGCAANCAATGGCGCATTATATTTGACAGATGTGGAAGGGAAATGTGTAGAAATGGCTATCAACTCTGATGCAGTCAAGCGATACTATGTATGATTTCTTGGTTTAATTGTACTTTATTGTATTTGGCATATTTTTGAGATTGAAATGACGAAGGCATTTCGTTCTGCTATCCAAACACTGTATCCTTTGTTACCCCTTTTGAGCCTCATTTATTTTCTTCCGTACCCCTCTTTCGGAATCAGTAACAACTTGGGAGTTCGAGCAAGGAAAATCAGTGAAGAAACAAGAAAATACAATCTAAAAAAAAAGAGAGAGAAAATAAAAATGAAGAAAAGAAAAGAAAGAAAAGAAATGAAGAAAAGAAAAGAAAGAGAAGAAATGAAAAGAAAGAAAAGAAAGTGGAAGAAAAGGAAAGATTGCAACAGCAAAGTAATTCCTATGACCTGAACTACGTTTGACTTGATCCCGAAAGGGTACGTAGGCAGCCTCTCTCTGAGGTTCAGTCACACCGAAATAAAAGTCCAGAAGTTCCCAAGGAAGAAACTGGGACAGAAGTTATGGTTGTGCAAGAAAGTTGATTCCGAAAGTTGTAGTTGTGAACCCATATTGAATTGTTTTAGAGCCTTTTATACCCTTTTCTTTCTAACCCTATCCAAAAGCCTGCATTACGGTCCAAAGAAAGACCTTCTGATCAATCTTCAGGAAGTGCCAATACGAGCAAGTAAAAGTGATTCACATCAGGGGCAACACTCCGGTGCAGGGGAAAAATGATAAAAATGAGAGAATCTTATTGGTGAAAACCCTCACGGGCATCGTAAGGCGAAGTGAGTTGAGAGAAATCAAAATGAGAGAGTCTTATTGGTGAAAACCCTCACGGGCACCGTAAGGCGAAGTGAGTTGAGAGAAATCAAAATGAGAGAGTCTTATTGGTGAAAACCCTCACGGGCACCGTAAGGCGAAGGTGAGTTTTTCAGACAGGCAAATGAGACAAGTCTGTGGTCAAAAGCTACTCAAGACATTGCAAGACGAGAAAGGTTTGGGTTTGGGTGAAAATCAGGTTGTGAAAGTCCAGAACAACAAATGTGGCAATCGAAAGTTGATTGGTTAGACAGACTGGGCTGATTAATCCAAAATGCATGGCATGCTCAATGGTAGCAGCATCTCCACTCAGATAAGTCTTATTCTTTTCTTTCTTCATTACAAATCATCAGTTCTCGGATTCTCTTTATCTTTAATCCTCGAGGTCGTTGCATTTCATTCTTTCGAGGTCTATCTTTAAGATGTTTTAGTGTCAGTTCTGTTCGAAACAAAGGAAAGAATGTCAGGGCTAACTACTAGCTTCCTAGTTGTACAGACAGGGCCAGGATATATCAAAGATGTCGAAAAGCAAAGTAAGTCATAAAGGACCCCTAGAAGTTTCATCGGTGGATTAGTCGGATAATTGTGGGGAAGAAGCGAAGTTTCAAAAGAGGGGTTAGAAACACAAAAATAACAATATGGGATAGAACACTTGGGTCATCAAAGTCAAGGGGTTGAAATTCGATCAGGAAGTCGAGGGGATTCAAGGCAAGTCCAGGAAAACGAGACGGGGTAAAGCCCAGCAGCAGGGATGTACCTATCAAGAATGCCGGCAACTAACCACATTTTTGAAACTGACAAGATTTTTCTTTGATTGAAACAGGGGCAGAAAGTTTTCACTGGTTTCGGAAAAATCCTCCTTAAAGAAAAAGCAAGCACCCAAAACAGGTATGACGGGAAATTCTCAGGACCCTCCTGGAAAATGGGACTTACTTTAAATTTCAAAACAATCATGAGTAGCATAATTTAGCATAAATAGGAATATAAGTTGGTTTCAAAGTTTGCGCGTTTAAGATAGGATTCAATTAGGAGTTTTCAGGACCCTCCTGGATAATGGGATGTAGCTTTAAAGTTCGTTTCAGATAACAAGATATAGTGGGAGTCGTACTTTCAGTAGATATAACTTAGGTTAAAACTATCTTTTAACTAGAAGTTGTCAGGACCCACCTGGATAATGGGGAGTAGTTTAAGACCTTTTAGACAACAAATGTAGTGGGGGTAATACCTCTAGAGGATATAACTTAGGTTCATAATTATTAGAAGTTGTCAGGACCTCCCTGGATAATAGGACTTAGCTTTCAAATTCTTATAATAGTTGGTAGAATAATTCAGTTTAACACTTACCCATGTACCCAGCTACCAAACTGGGGCAGAAAGTTTTCTTTGTTTTTGTTTATTTTGTTGCAATCAGGAGCCCACCTGGAGAACAAGGGAATGCTCTTCAAGTTTCAGCAGTCAGGCGCCTACCTGGAGAACAAGGGAAGTACAATCCAAATTTTAGCTTTTAATTTTTAATATTTGATAACATGCTGTACCCAGTCACCAAACTGGGGCAGAAAATTTTCTTTGTTTGTTTTGTTGCAGTCAGGAGCCCACCTGGAGAACAAGGGAATACTTTTCAAGTTCAGCAATCAGGAGCCCACCTGGAGAACAAGGGAATACTTTTCAAGCTTCAGCAA
Source organism: Nicotiana attenuata (assembly GCF_001879085.1). Taxonomy (NCBI): domain Eukaryota; kingdom Viridiplantae; phylum Streptophyta; class Magnoliopsida; order Solanales; family Solanaceae; genus Nicotiana; species Nicotiana attenuata. The sequence continues at coordinate 23,031,398 of NC_031997.1, forward strand.
TCAGGCGCCCACCTGGAGAACAAGGGAAGTACAATTCAAATTTTAGCTTTTAATTTTTAATATTTGATAACATGCTGTACCCAGTCACCAAACTGGGGCAGAAAATTTTCTTTATTTTGTTGCAGTCAGGAGCCCACCTGGAGAACAAGGGAATGCTGTTCAAGTTTAGCAGTCAGGAGCCTACCTGGAGAACAAGGGAACGCTTTTCAAGTTCAGCAATCAGGAGCCCTCCTGGAGAACATAGGCATACATTTCAAGTTTCAGCAATCAGGAGCCCGCATGGAGAACAGAGGTATTACAATTCAAGTTTTAGTTTTCAAATTCTTATTAATATCCGGTAATATGATGCCCAGTCACCAAACTGGGGCAAGAGATTTTCTTTGTATTTGTCTATTTTGTTGAAGTCAGGAGCCCGCCTGGAGAACAGAGGCATACATTTTAAGTTTCAGAAGTCAGGAGCCCGCCTAGAGAACAGAGGCACGCATTTCAAGTTTCAGCAGTCAGGAGCCTGCCTGGAGAACAGAGGCACACATTTCAAGTTTCAGCAGTGAGGAGCCCGTCTAGAGAACAGAGAACTACATTTCAAGTTTCAGTAGTCAGGAACCCGCCTGGAGAACAGAGGACTACATTTCAAGTTTTAGTGGTCAAAGCATCACTTGGGGAAAGGGAGAACACTTCAGAATGCAATTCAAGGCAGCAACAAAAGGATTTCACCGGGAGAATACAAGTCAACAAGGCAACAAGAACCACAAGAGCATGTTTGAAGATATAGATAGGATTTCTTGTAACTCATAGATCATAGGCTAGTCTAGGTTCTTTTTATTTTGACACGGTGTAATAAGGGGGTTCAGTAAGCAGTAGCAACAATAGCAGCAACAGTGAAATCACAGCTCTTGGTAGTCCCAGCTACCAAACCTTCCCGAACTACACTGACCTGATTCCTTTTTAGCCAAGGATATGTAGGCAACCTCAGAAGCAGGGTGCGGTCAACTCTTTCAAAAATGCTTCACACGGAGTATTCAAACGGGCAAAAATCGCTCGTATCGCTCATTTATCTTTGCCCGCAAACTCTTCGTGTTTCCGAGCGAAGAGGCGCAGCTGTGAGCACGTGATTTTTGCCCTATATGAATTACTCCCAGAAATTCAAAACAAAATATTTTCTTTTTAATATTTTCTATTTTGTGGATTTTCGTGGCATTTTCTGTTAATTATTTGCATTTGTCTGCGCACTTATTTTATCTAGTTCATGAAAAATACAAAAAAATATATTGCATTTGCATTTAGGATTTAACTCTAAATTTTAGGATTGATTAACAAATTAGTTATTTTACAAAAACAGAAAATCACCAAAAATAGTTTATTTTCGCACTATTTTGAATTTTTGTAGTTTTTCCTTTAAATTTGGTTTTATTGCGTATAATGAATCATTTGATTTGTAGGGTAATTTGATTTGGGATTAATTTAGGTTTTACATTTTAATTTGGAAAAAAAAGAGAAGAAATAAGAAGAAAAGAATTTTGAAAGAGAATAAAAGAAATTTGAAAAAGAGAGGAAGTTAATTTGGGCCAGATTTCGGTTTAGATATGCAAGCCCAAACGGATTCCACCCTTGAACCAGCCCATACCCATTCCAAAAACCTGGTCCAATTCCCCGTTACAACCAAACGACACCGTTTTGACCAAAATCAATCTGGACCGTTGAGGATCTTTGATCCTATGGCTCAGAACTATGGGTACACTTAATATATAAGTGTATGAAACCTACCCCCCTCTCACCCCTCTCCTTCACCTCTTCAAAGATCCCTCCCGTCCCCGTCGCTTACCGCCCTAGACCGCCGCCAGAAATCGCCTCACGGCGGCGGCCGGCCACCAAACACCCTCAATTTTACACCATGAACTCCCATCACCCTCCCCATTCTGAATCCATAGTTAGTTTCCCTCGAATCCCACCCAATATCCTCAAATAATCGAAATCCTAGCGCCGTCTCCTGCCGTGTCTGGCGGCGCTGACCCCAACCCTCTCCAAAAACACACCCCAGAACCCCCTCGATCACCTCTTTCCAGATCCATGACTATTTTCCCTCGAATATTCCCCTAACTCGTCGAATTTCAAATCAAAGATAGACTTGAAAATGTTAAACTGGAATCTGTAGACTTGCTGATGATTAGGACCAAAATAGACCTCGATCATGTGTTTTTATCTGAGAACACGTGGTTGAGACCTCTGTTGTCGAAATCAAGAGTTTGAAGAAGAAATTCAAAACTAGCCATCTTTGCTAGGTATTTTTTCTTTGTTCATTCAATTTTGTTTTGTGTTTATGTTTTCTTAGCATTTCATCTTCCTTTCTTTTTTTTTCTTTTCTTTTTTCTTGATTTGGTAGTCACCTTAGGCTTCTGCATCAAGTTTAGGTTCATTATTAGTTAGTTGTTCATTTATTCTCATTGCTTTCACTCTTTTCTTCTAGTCTTTTGTTTATCCTTTTGTTTTTGGCTTTCATATTTTCCTGTGATTCAGATTAGTTTCAGGCTGATTAAAATCAGTAGGTTTTAAGTTTTTCAATCATGTAATTAGATTAGTACTTTGTGAGAACCTGTATTTGCTTGATTTGAGATGCGAGTTTGTTAATTACTTTGGAACTTTTTGTCAGCCTTTGCTCAATTGTTATCAGGTTGATTCATGATCAATTTTAGGGCCTTTGGTAAGGTAGACTTGGGGGAGGGGGGCATTAGAAGCCCATCCATGTTGGGAGCCCAAAGGTTTTGGGTCAAACCTGATCTGTTTGGTCACTAGATGTAAAAATTAGGGTACTTTGGGGATAATATGGGTAATTCAACCTAAGGAATATCTGGTAACTGAAATTAGAAGCACCTAGAAGGGGTTCTACTTGTAATTCCAAAATTATAATGGTGTGACTTGGGTAACAAGTCAATAAATAAGGGATTTTTAAGCTAAAAAAGGGGGACTAAAGTGTAAAACAAAGCTTGCAAGGGCTGCCCTAGTTGTTTGCCTATAAAGGCATCATTTCTTGCCTTAGAAGGCAAGGATTAAAGAGCTAAAAATACAGAAGTGCGAGTCTGCCAAAAGAATACTGTTTCATCCAATTTGAGCACAAAAAGCACAAAACTGCTGCCGTTCATTGAAAATCTTTGAATCTTTGAGTAATTAATAGAAAAAATGAGCTGAAGTGTGTGTTACATTCAAGTTTGGGTCCATTTTTGGTTGGAATTCAAATCTGAATCTTGTGTGGAGTCATTCGAGTTCAAAACTGTTTTCAAGTGATATTCTCCAGCATTTGTTCTGATCCAAATCTGCTGTTGCTGCATCTCTTTAGACCCTTCTCACTTTTGGTTTATAATTGATGTTCCAGGTACAAACTCTAACTTTCAGGATGTAGATTTGATTTGAAGATGGAATGAAAAGCATTTGTTTAATTTATGTTAATAATTACTATTATTTTAGCATTAATTCTGTTTTGTATGTTTATATGTTAGACATTTGATTCAAAGAATGTATTGAGATAAGTCCGATTATGTTGTTATATGGACTATTGGACTGTTGGATATAGCGTGAATTTAGATTTTGATTGTTTGAGTTTAAGTCTGAAAGTTATTTGAATTTAGCCCGAAAAACCATAATCAATACTCTTGTATAACGTATCTTGAAACTTGCCTGCACCTAGCTATACGTTAATTGATATTTTTCATAAAGGACTATATCTGAATAGTTAGAGCGTTACTCATTACAGCATGAGATTTCATCTGTGTAATATTTAGAAGTGCAATCTGATTTAGGGTGATTATAAGAACTGTGGGTATTAGGTGGTTGAGGGACTCCTCTAATTCAGTAGTTTGTTAATCAAGTAAATTAGTCATGGGCTCATGTATGAATTCGACTGAATTGAAACCCTAAAGTCATTCCAATTGAGCAATTCAATAGCTTCATTCAGAAATCAATAATTTAGCAATGTTTATGTCTCATATGATCTGTGCCTCTTTGTGTTTACCAATTTTATGGGCTGATATCAAAGCCCACTGGCTGGCGGTTCTTCTTTGCAGTCCTAAGACGAGCATATTCACTATTGGGCTGATACTGAGGCCCAATGGCCTGGCAGCTTCACGTTACAGGCCTGGGCCAATTTTTCGAATCCCAAACGTGCTGGAGGCTAAATTCTCTTAAGTTCATTAAAACTAATTTGTAAAAGTGGGTTCCCGAGTTAAGTAGCGGGTTCAAATTAAGAGGTCTATCCCTTTTGTTTGACTCCGGACTTGAACTTGAAGCCCGAATTTTATAATATTAAGTAACTAGGATTCTTTAGAGACAAATTTAAATAGAAAATTATAGTTTGCTCTAGGACGGCTTTTAAATAAAAATGAGACGAGCCTCGCCGAACAAAACATACAAATTGTGGGGCCTCATTAAATGCTTCTATTAAAACACTTAGAATTCAGGGCGTGCCATTTAGCGAATTTCACGGCCTCCCACAAAGATAATAACCCATTAGCCGCTTTAGGCACGCTTTTAATAATTTTACCTTCTTAAACACGGGTGTGCATTTCATGCGACCCAAATCTAAATCCCAAAACGTTAAATAAGAATGCGTCGAGGATCCGGGTGCATTTCATGTGATGTGATCCAAAAACACGTTCTTAAACGACGTTCACTTTCTTTAAAATTGACCAAAGGCGGTAAATAATTCTAAAATTGCACTATAGGTTTCAACATGTATTAAAATCAGACCTTAGCCAAATATAGCAGTTGAGCGACCGTGCTAGAACCACGAAATTCGGGAGCGCCTAACCCCTTCTCCCGGGTTAACAGAATTCCTTACTCGGATCTCTGGTTCGCGACTGTAATACAGAGTCAAACCCTTTCCTCGATTCGGGATTCAAACCGATGACTTGGGACACCATAAATCTCCCAAGTGGCGACTCTGAACTTCTAAAAAACGAATCCTGTTTCGATTGTCCTTTAATTGGAAAAACTCCTTGTATTATACTCTTCACGGGGTGTAGTAGCGAAAAAGGAGGTGTGACATCTAGTACCAAGGACATAGGCCTATCCAGCCTCATGGAGAAGATCCATCTCCAAATAATAATATCAACTGCGCTCACTGGGGGTGTGTACAGACTCCGGAGGGGCTCCTTCAGCCCAAGCGCTATCAGAATCAATACAACCACTGCGGCATGCAACTCGATCCCATATCGGACACTCATAATCAGGCCTTCGACCTCACTAAGTCATCACTCTCTAGTCTCACCCACGGGCTCACAATGTCATTAAACTAGCCCCGAACAATGATATTGTTGTGATATTCCCAAAAATGGACAAATGTCCATCCATGTGGCAACTTGCATGGGAAGTTCAAAACAAGTGTCATACACTTGGCATGCCCTAAGCCTCTCAATTAGCCTATAAATAGGCCTTCAAGATAGCCATCATGTATCAGCAGATTTTTTAGTTTGCCTCTTTCGTTCCTTTTCTTCCTCCTTAAAACATTTATAGTCTACTTTGTTTTGTTCCCTCTTTTAAAATAGATGGGTTTGTAATTTACTATTTTGCTGATTCCTGTATCTTCCCTAATAGAGGTGGGCTTATTTAATCCTGGAGAGACATTTCACACTGCTGAAATAGTTTCTTAGGACGGTGCCCAGCACGACTCAAGCCAATTCGTGTGTATGCTTACAAATAATGTTATTGCAGTATTATTATTGTTATTTTTCGGTGTCATTTCCCTACAGATATGATGTGCCAAAATATAACAACTGAGACTGAGATATGATATGAAATGCATAAATATGACTAAGTACAGAATATCAATGGAATCAGTGAGATGACAACAAGAAACGACCACTAGGGGTTCCGACAATATCAGTGTAAAGCCCTAACATGATATTTAGCATGATTTACAACTCATTTACATTATCACATGATGGAAACACGGATATCAATAAGAAAGAGTCAGTAACGGTGCCATGGAATGAACCAGGTCACGATTCTCACGGTGCACACCCGCACGCCCGTCACTTGGCATGTGCGTCACCTCAATACTGACCACATAACATGTAGTTCGGGGTTTCGAACCCTAAAAACCAAGTTTGAAAGCCTTATTTATCTCAAATCGAGCAAAATCCTACTCTGCAATGCCCTTGCCTCTCAACTCAGCCTCTGAACGCCCCGAATCTAGCCGTAAGCAATACAATACGATCAATATAGGCTAAAGGAATCAATTCTACAAGAAAAACACCAAAGCATAGCCAAAATCCGAAATCAGCTCAAACCCGGCCCCCTAGCCCACTTCTTGAAATCCGACAAAAGTCACAAAACCCAAAAGCCCATCACTCACGAGTCTAACCATACCAAATTTACCGAAATCCGACCTCATTTGGTCACTCAAAACCCCAAAATTCACTCTCCAATTCGCAAGCCCTAATCTCCCAACTTTTACCTCAACACCACGCAATCTAGGTGGAAAAAACATTGGGGAAACATGATTTATGATCAAAATGAGTACAAGCTGTTTAACTCAGAAATCCCCACGAAAATCCTCTTCACAATCGCTTAAGCCCGAGTCTAAAATGTTGAAATAAGACTAAAATTGCAAACCCTTGTTTTTAAATATCCTTCCCAGGTTTTTTTGCATATGCGGCTTATTTACCGCATCTGCGGAACTGCTTCTGCAGACAAAATTCCACTTCTGTGAAAAATCATTAAAAATCCAGTCTCTGCTTCTGCGATCAGTTGACCGCATCTGCGGTCATCGCAGGTGCGGATTCCCATCGCACCTGCGGTCCAAAAATGCACGTGTGCCCCATAATAGCTTCTGCGACCATCGCAGGTGGGGGAACTTCATCGCACCTACGCCTTCTGCCCAGCTCCTCCAATCTCGTATCTGCGATCTCTTGCTCGCTTCAGCGGGCTCATACCTGCAATTAGACATCCGCAGGTGCGATTATGACAGCTAAGTTCAACTTTAGCAGCCTTTGAATTTCTAAACTTGTTCCGTAAATCACTTGAAATTAGCCCGAGGCACTTGGAACATCAACCAATCATACTAACACGTCCCATAACATCATACAAACTTAGTTGAACCTTCAAATCACTCAAAACAACATCAAAACACCAAATTACCCCCGGAATCAAGCCTAAGAACTTCTAAATTCCCAATTCTTCAAACGATGCCGAAACCTACCAAACCACGCCCGAATGACCACAAATTTAGCACACAAGTCAGAAATAACACCTCGAACCTTCACAAACTTCCGAAAATCCAATACGACCGCGATATCAAAATTTCCACTGCCGGCTAGAATCAACAAAATTCTAACTTTTGCCAATTCGAGCCTTATTCTACCACGGACCTCCAAATCACATAGGATGCGCTCCCAAGTCCAAAATCACCTACCAGAGCTAACGGAACCGTCAAAATTCAAATCCACGGTCTTTTACACTTAAGTTAACATCCGGTCAACTTTTCCGACTTAAACCTTCTCACAAGAGACTAAATGTCTCTTTCAAAAGAGGCTCGGCAAACATAGACCCAGTAAATTTTAGCATTGGACAACCCAACTTAAACCTTTCCACAAGGGGTGGTGGACTCTTTCCATGACTTTTTTGATGGCGTATATCCTACTGCTACCGAGGACGTTACCGGGTTGGGTAATTTACCGGTGCCGAGGAAGAGTCCATCATCGGGGGCGAGTGGATCTTCCACAAGTCACAAACTAGTAAATCGGTTCTCGGCTCTGAGTGCGAATCCTGATCGGAAGTGGTTGATCGTTATATCCATTCCGAAAGACGCTCGGGTTCTTTTTACCCCCATAGGGGTGGCTGGTTACCTCTGATGCTTGGTGATATAGGAGGGCTATGCCAAGATGAACGAGGTGGAAGCGCCCTGCCTATTCAATGAAGCTTAACAGGCGTTAAATCGGGTAACTTCAGATACTTCTTAATAATTTCTGGTTTGTACTTAGATTAGTCTGTAGGTGATCATAACTCCTTTCTCTATGTTTGTAGGCCTCGGTACTCTACCACGCGATGTTCCTCCACCATGGGGAAGAGTTGGAACAATACGAGCCCGAGATCCGAAGGCTCACTGAGAAAAGAGACACTTACAAGCTTCTCAGTGAGCAAAGAGATGAGAAGGCTAAGGGCCTCCGTGTTGAGTTAGAGATGGCTCGGAAAGAGCATGTCGACCTGGTTGAGCAGGTCAAAAGAGTTTTTGAAGTTAGTGATGGCGAATCATACATGGTTACTAACGGTCTGAACCTGCAGGTCCAGCAGACGATTAACACGATCGGTCAGCTTCGGGAAGAGGTAAATGCGGTAAAGTCTGAGGCCGAAGAATGGAAGAAGAACCTGGACCGCCTGGACTCAAAAAAGGAGACCGCACGGGCCCAAATAGCTTTGGCTGAAGTCCATCTCCGAGGTATAAAGGAGAAATCCTTGGTGCAGGCCAAGAAGAATGAGGAGCTCCAGTCCCAGTTGAATTCATCCGTCTCTGATCGAGAAAATCTGGCGACGGAGCTTGAAGCGGCCAAGTCGGAGGCCAAAGTGATTAAGGACGATGCCAATGAGATGGTAGCCGTTTATAAGGCCGATGCCGAGGCGGCTCAGGTTCGAGCAAAAGATATCACCGAGCATGCTAAAAGGAAATCTCGAAGGGAGGCCCTTGATGAAGTTCATGCTCGGGGTTTCAACCTTTCAGCTAAGATTGAGAGTGCCAAAGAGCTCGAAGTCGAGGCTAGAAAATTGGCCTATCCCAAAGACGACGAGGAGCCCGAAGACTTAGGAGAGTCCGAGGATGGCGAAGATCCCGAGGGTATCGTTCATACCTTAATAGTAGTATCGTTCCAAGTGAGTTACGTTCCATTTAGTCTTTCACCGTTCATTGCCCCTAGTTTGTACGATCCCTTTCCGGCGATTTCGAGATTTTGGTACGGTCCTTCCCAGTTCGGCCCCAACTTCCCTTTGTTCGGATTCTGAGTGTTTAGTGTGACCTTCCTTCGTACCATGTCCCCAATATTGAAGTGTCAAAGATTAGACCTTCGATTGTAATACCTCTCGATCCGCTATTTTGGAGCGGCCAACCAGACGAGGGCGGCTTCGCGCCTTTTATCTAATAACTCCAGGCTCGTACTGATGGCCTGGTCATTTGATTCCTTTGTTGCATATCGGATTCTGACACTTGGTTCACCGACTTTGACCGGTATTAGAGCTTCGGCGTTTTAAACCAGCGAGAACGAGGTGGCCCCGATGCTGAACTTTGAGGTCATATGGTATGCCCATCGGACTTCGAGTAGAATTTCCTTCCATTTTCCTTTGATGTTGGTAAACCTCTCTTTGAAGTTTTGGAGTATGGTTTTTTTGGTCGATTCGGCTTGTACGTTCCCACTAGGGTGATAAGGTGTCGACAGGATCCTTTTGTTCTTATGATCCTCGATAAACTTGGTCACTTTGCTGCCGATAAATTGTTTCCCGTTGTCACATATGATTTCAGACGGCATTCCGAACCGACATATGATGTTGTCACAAATGAAGTCGATGATTTCCTTCTCCCTAACCTTGTTGTATGCCTTGGCTTCAACCCACTTAAAAAAATAGTAAGTCATAAATAATATAAATTGAGCCTTACCGGGTGCCCATTGAAGAGGGCCAACGATATCCATCCCCCATTTCATGAATGGCCATGGTGAAAAGACCGAACGCAACAACTCCCCGGGTTGGTGAATCATCGGAGCATGCCTTTGACATTCATCACATTTTCGTACAAACTCTTTCGCGTCTTTCTCCATGTCGATCCAGTAATACGCGGCTCTGATTACCTTTTGAACCAATGATTCAGCATCTGAATGATTTCTGTAGGTGCCCTTGTGGACTTCCCTCATAACGTACTCGGTATCTCCTGGTCCTAGACATATTGCTAGTGGGCTATCGAACATTCTTCTGAACAAGGTTCCGTCTTCGGACAAGCTGAATCCGGCTGCCTTTGTGCAGGGTCTTCAATTCATTTGGATCTGAGGGCATTTTCCGGGTCTTCAAATATTTTACATATTTGTGTCTCCAATCCCAAGTCAAGCTTGTGGAGTTTATTTTGGCGTGACCTTCTTCTACCACCGATCTCATGAGTTGCACAACACTCCTTGAGTTTATCTCGTCATCTTCGACCGACGACTCTACGTTTCCAAGGGCATCGACCTTGCTATTTGGATCCCGAGGTATGTGCTGCAAAGTCCACTCTTTGAACCAGTGTAATGCTACCTGCAACTTATCTAGGTGCCGTTGTATCCGTTCTTCTCTGACTCCGAACGTTTCATTAACTTGGTTCACCACAAAGAAGAAATCGCACTTAGCCTCGACCACCTCCGCCCCAAGCTTTTGGCAAGTTTGAGACCTGCAATCATGGCCTCATATTCGGCCTCATTGTTAGTCAATTTCACAGTTCTAATGAATTGTCTAACTACATTGCCTGTGGGTGGCTTGAGTACGATGCCAAGTCGGGACCCCTCTGCGTTTGAGGCACCGTCCGTAAAGAGGGTCCAAATTCCCAAAGATGTCCCCGAGTTTACCAGCAATCTCTTTCAAGCTCAGGAATTAGGGCCGGCGTAAAGTCGGCCACAAAATCTTCCCAAATTTGAGATTTATTGGTTGTTCGGGGATGATAGTCAATATCGTACCCGCTGATTTCCACTGCCCATTTGGCCAATCGTTCTGAGAGTTCGGGTTTGTGCATTATATTTTGCAATGGGTAAGTTGTCACAACACATATGGTATGGCACTCAAAATATGGTTTCAGTTTCCTAGAGGCGCTTAGCAAAGCGAGCACCAATTTTTCCGGGTGAGGGTATATAGTCTCGGCCTCACCTAGGGTCCTGCCAACAAAGTAAATTGGAAATTGCATATCTTGTTCTTCTCGGACCAGGTGATACGCTCAAATTACACGTAAATAAATAGTGTAAGGTGGTCGGTGGCAAATATAATAATCTAACAAGGTTGGGGTCGAATCCCACAGGGAATAGGTGTGAAAAGGTTACTTGAGTAGTGTAAAACTTGACTTAAGTCGTAATTCTACTCCGTTATCTTAAAAAGAGAATGTTGTAATTTTGAATTAACAAGATAACTATTTTGTTATGAGAGTGTAATTAATTTGATTAAGAAAACCAAGATTGTGTCCCCATCAATGGAATGTAATACTATCGGTGTTAATATGATATATTTCTACTGGAAGGTCCTTTGATATACAAATGGTTCCTAAATGACTACCCAATATTTTCCAATAGTTAGGTAGTATTTATTGTTTATGATTTTCCCAAATATAAAAGGCTTGCAATTAAGAACAACCAATTTATGCCAAATAGAACCCGCTTATTCCTAAGCGATTTTATTATATAAGGTTTAAAGCCTTGAGTTTTTGTTATTCAATTCTACCAAACCCTAACTCACTTTTCCAAGTAAAGATATAGTAAAATGGAATTAGTCAATATTTACAACCATCAACATTAAATGAAGCATGAGAAATTAATAAATACTAACCAACCATTATATATATATTCAATAGTAAACACCCATTAATATTACACCCATTTAGGGTCCACAACCTTAGTATTTAAACTAGTTACTCATACTATAATCCAAGAACAAAGCAATAAACAAAATCATAAAGCTTACAAAGATGACAATATTCTCTTCTTCAAAAGCTTCCAAAACAATGGTGTATTCAATGCATCTTTTACAGATAAGATGTCCCACAAAACCCTAGTTATTCTATTTATAATGGGCTAAAAGTCGGGGTCACGATATGATAAAAATACCTCTGCAGATCACATCTGCGACGGCGAAACGGGTCGCAGAACACTTTGTGGCCCGCATAACTACAATTTCATCGCATAATTGAATGTCCAGTTGCCTAATTTTCCATCGCAGATCCGTTATGCGGTTCGCACATTAGTTTCGCGATATCATTTGATGTCGTAGAATGGTTCTCGCAGAAACTCTCTTTGTACTTCTACGGTCATTATGCAGTCCTCACAAGCATTATGCGATCGCAAAAATCAATTTCAAAAGCTGGGTTTTCCTGCTTCACTCTGCGGCTGGTTTGCGGCCCGTACATCACTTTTGCGGTTGAAAACCTGCCGCATTTCTTTCTTCTATGGGTTTTTATCATCTTTTCCTTGTTCTTGGTTCTTCAACTCGAGTTTTCTGCAAAACACAAAAATAACCTAAGAATTGACTTAAAATGCTTTAAAAGACGAGCTACAACCTATGTAATTAGTATTAAATGTGCCACAATTCCACGACACATCAACACCCCCCAACTTAGACTTTCTCTTGTCCTCAAGCAACAAAAACAAAGTCATCCTAACACATACTAATCTGTTTTCGATAGATCACAAAGTAGCAATGATTATGGATGTTGCTGACTGTTAGCTAACAAGCATGTGATTTCTTTTATTCACCCTTCATGGAAGACAGAGATCATTTAGCAATTCGAATAATCAATTTGTAAACTTCGAGCCTCAAAAACAATGACAGAGTGCTACCCACAGCTAGGTATGCACTTTTATCCTACTTCAAGAAACCTAGCTTCTGCTAAATCTTGCAATTCATGCATGCTCACATTAAAGAAAATCCCCAACTCAGCAAATATGTAAAGGGGACACAATTAAACACTCTTGCACTCAAAAAGAAAGCTAAATGATACAAGTATCAGTCCATATGCTTGCCCTTATTTTAACTCATTGCTATCTTAGGAATGATTAGTTGTAGATCACAAACGACTTTTCACAGGTTGCAGTGTAGGCTTCGGGACGTGTTGGATAAATATTTGGGAATATAGTGGATGTACCCTCCTTGAACTCTACATACACTTTGCTTCTTCACAACATAGCCCTTACTGAACTTTAGTTACCGACATAGAACCACCTCAACGTATTTTTTCAGTTTTCACAAGACTCCACACACACATATTTGCTTTTTTTATATAGATGTTTTTCTTTTGGAGCTTGAATATCTTCATATCCACAACTTTGAGGTATTTGTTTTTACACACAATGTACAACCCTACCAATTTCCAATTAACATTGTCATCCCCAACTTAGGCTTTTAGCCTCATTCTTAAGCGTTGAAGGAGGGACAAGTCAAAAGAGGAAATTATTTCACAAAGGGGTAAAAATTTGTAATTTAGTAGCCAAATGAAAGGTTGAAGGCTCAACAGGGGTAACTAGGATAATAGATGTACCAGGGAGGTCACTTTGGTAAAAAATTAGTTAGCAATCACAAAAAGAGACTAAGATCATTTCATCACCCAATCATCAACCTGAGAATTTGCATTGAGAAACCAACTGGGAAAGTTCTAGACATTACGAGTTAAGCACATGCATTATTTACATAAATTCTCACCCACTCACAATGCATGAACTGTTTGACTCGGCATAACTTTATCCCTGAAGTGAATACAAGGCAACTCAAAGCTTTATCACATGATTTTTGAAATTCTAGGTAAGCACAAAGTCAAAGAGCGAGCCTCGATTTCACAAGAAGAACTAACCGTTTATTTACAACATTTGAAGGGTGCAATTTATTCAACAAAAACTTATCACATGTTTAAAACTAGAACAAAAACACCAACCAAGTCAAAACGTTTTGTGCTACAGCCATGGTTCTACTATTACACCCTGGGAAAAGGACCTGGTGAAGAAAAACAAAGGTGAATTCATTGTTATATACAACACTACAACACTGCATTATTAAGGTAAAGAGTTTATATACAAGTTTCAAAAATTGAGTACCCCACCCCCAACGAAAGAACATGCATTGTCCCCAATGCATTGAGAAAGTAAGAGCAAAGTTTAGGGGCTTCCTGGGGTGCACTAGGAGCTTGTGGTGCTAGGAACTAACACTGTGGAGACATTGGGTGGATCCTCTGACTGGACAGTAGATGGAGCCTCTAAGGTGGCCGTGGGGCCAGAAGCTGACACTCTGGAGTCAATGGGTGGAACCTCTGACTGTGTAGTGGTGCCTGAGACCAGAATAGGAAGCTTCACCAGTTGCAAAGCTGAGTCTTAGACCTGCGAGCTACTAGCCTCACCCACTGATGGTTGTGTGTTCATGGGAGTGGCTTTGGCGACCATGTCTGCAAGGAAATGTGCAATGGTTGTCTGCACATCTACTTCCTCTTCACTCGGTGTAACTGTAGAAAAAGCAATCTATTTTCCTCTGTTGTCCCGCTGAGCATCCTCCTCCTCAAGTAACCCCTCCTCATCAGTTTCCTCTTCATCAGGTTCATCCCCATACCCTCCGGATTCTTCTTCTGAATGATCATCAATGTGCATAACGGAGCCCGGAGCTTGTGAAGCCTCAGTACCATGGGCCACCTCATCTGTCATGAGGTTTGTGGAATCAAGGTTAAGGATTGGAATGTGGAATATACTAGTTCCCTGCTCTTCTCCCTCCGGAAGAAAGGAGGTCTAGTCAAACTCCACGTTTTGCATCTTATGCAGCTCTGACTTTAGCTCAGCTACATCCTTTTTGAGTTGAGACATGTCTCCAGCTCAGCCTCGCTCAACCTTCTCAAGGAGAACTTCAAAATGCTTGATTTGAACCTCAAAGGATAGATGTTATTTTTGAATATCGCTCACTGAGGCTTGAATCGGGGCCAAAGCTTGCCGTATAAGAGATGGAAGTTCCCTGGCCAATTTGTCTACCTTGGCATTTGCATGTTGTACTAGTAGACCAAGCTTGGAGAGTGCAGGCAGTGAGACAAGTGGTGCTACAGTGGCTGGTCTAGGAGTGGATGTGGAAGTAGCCGGTGCGGAAGAAGTGTCCAGCACTGATGAGGCATCAGGTGCTGCTGATACTGCTGAGGCTGGAGGGGGAGTGAGTGATTGCTCTTGTGGATCATCGACCACTTTATCTGCAACATCATTGATTCGGGAGATATAAATATCCCGAATAGCTTTTGCTATGAAGTCATGCTTGGAGAAAGGAGGAATAGTCCCAACTTTACACAGAGCATGGATTAAGCATGGAAAAGGGAGCGAAGTTTCTTTCTGGTTTGCCCGGATCCTAATCTCACGGTATATAAGCTCTCCCACATCAATCTTGATACCCGACATGATGCAAGCAATGAGGAGCACCTTCTTGATACTTGTATCAGTTTCATTTCTCGAGGGAATTATAAAGAACAGACAAAACATAGCCAATAACGACCCTCTTGGGTAAGATCCCTCTTGTGAATCCTTTGGCGCGGGGCAATCCAGGAAGGAGTTCCCTTGGCTATAACAGAGGCTACCCAAGCACGATTAGATTCCTTATTTTCGTCAAACTGTGTCGTGCCTGGCTCCCATTCCTCGAAATATACATTATTGCTTGATCCGACATCACAGAGTATTTCAACCTCTCGGACTAAAACAGAGTCCAAGAATCTACGATTTCTCTTTTTTCTTTGTTCCTGGATGCAGCATAGACGACATAGAATTCCCAGACAAGCATCTCGTTGCATTCTCCTGGAACCTGAGAGAAGGATTCCCAACCTCACTTTTTAATGTTTTCTAGCACATGGGGGTAGTGTTCTTTCAGACCGTTCAGGCCTAGCTGCTTCTCTTCAAGGATTTTTCTTTTTGCCAAACCATCTCTGTAAAGAGTCCAAGAGCTGGAAACTCCAAACTTGAGATCTTCACCACTTTTTTGGCGTGATTCGGCATGGAGGTCAACTGGTGGCACAAGATCAGTCTATGCCTCCTCCTCTTCAAACTGGGAGGAATGCTCAGATATAGTGCTGGCAATGTCAGGCCGTTTGCGATTGGATTGTTGTGATAGTGGACTTAGTGTAGCATCCTATTTATTTCCTCGAGCGGGAGGTTGTCACGATGCTAAAAATTTCTTTGGTGCCATTCCTGTCAATTAATCAATGAGTGAGTAGGTGGTATGACATGGACAACATATAAAAGATAAAAAAGTAAAGTTGTTTCTGCGACCATTTATGCGATCGCATAACAACTCTACGAGCTGCAAAAACCATCGCATAATACAACACTCAGAAGCAAAACAAGTTTTGTGGTCCGCAGAAACGGCCACATAAGAACTTGTGCGACCGCATATCAGTCGCATTTTGTTCTTCAAAACTTAGAATTTTATGCATCTATCGGTGTCCCTTTTGTGGTCCGCAGAATGTTCCTGCGATCGCGAATCCCATCGCACATGGGCTTTTGAGGCAACTACCTATTACGCAAAATGCGATGACTCTGCGGAGCGCAAAGCAGTTATGCGGCCCACAAAGATCATCGTCCTCAATCAAAAGAAGGTCTTCATATTCAGTCCAACATTCATTTTATTAGATTTGGTCATTGCACACTCAGCGGGATGAATCTAAGCAAAATGCTACCACTTTACAAACCTTTTTCTTTACTCCTACTTTCCAATTCAAGTCCCCAAACCTCGATTACCCACAGTAGGCCCCAACCTAAATGTTCAGTAAAATCACTTACGAGGGATTACCCATAGCAAGAAGCCGGGAAAAAAGATAGTAAATGCTAGCACATGGCATTTTTTTCAATTGATCAAGCAAGAAAAAGGGTGGAAATGAACATACCAGATATCAAGAGGATTGGGTGATGTTGATCTGAAGCACGAGCAAGGTAAGCCCTTCGTTGTCAATTCCTTTTTGATTTTATCATGTTGTTGTTTTAATGTTTTTGGTTGTTTTTATCTTTTCTTTTATGTTGTGCGGTGTGCCTGTGTGTGTGGGAGTGCCAAGGAATGGTGAAAATGACGGAGGGAGTTAGGGCTAAATACCTGAGAGGTTCGCGGTGAGGCAACCCATCGCATAACACATTATGCGACCGCATATGTGTTATGCGATGGGTTAGTGACTAAGTATTGTAGACTCACTTTGCGATTGGTTCTGCGGTCGTATAATCGTTATGCTGGCCGTAGAAAGAACATTTTCACCACATTTTTGAAGGCTCAGATAGC
This sequence comes from Nicotiana attenuata, assembly GCF_001879085.1. NCBI lineage: Eukaryota > Viridiplantae > Streptophyta > Magnoliopsida > Solanales > Solanaceae > Nicotiana > Nicotiana attenuata. The sequence goes on from NC_031997.1 coordinate 23,048,366, forward strand.
ATTTTTGCTGCCTGTGTCTGGGACCATTATACGGTCCACAAATCCATTACGCGGCCGCATATGTTGCCGCAGAACACAGGTCTTGGTTTCCTTCATTTTCCTCTACCCTTGCATCCTGCTTGATTGTATTTTGGGTCACCTACATTTTACACACATGTCAAACTGCTCAACACTTACAATTAAATTTGCCAAAATTTTAAAATCTAACCAAAAGTGTTACCACACATGGGTTGCCTCCCAAGAAACGCTTGATTAAACATCGCGGCACGAGTGTGTATTATTCCACCAAGTGCCTTTCTCCATTGGTTCCGAGATAATGCTTGACCCCTTGGCCATTTACTCTGAATGTTTGAGTCCCATCCTCGGATTCCAATTCAATGGCACCATCGGCAGACACATTCACAACTTTAAACGGGCCAGACCATTTAGATTTGAGTTTGCCTAGAAATAGCTTCAGTCTTGAGTTTAAGAGTAAGACCAAGTCACTGGATTTTGAATTCCCGCTTCAAAATCTTCTTGTGATGAACAAACTTCCATCCTTTCCTTATACAAGGTTGCATTATCATTAGCATGAAAACGGAATTCTTCCATCTCGTTGAGTTGGGTCATCCTTAGGTTAGCAGCTTCTGCCCAGTCAAGATTTAACTTCTTCAATGCTCATATAGCTTTGTGTTCAAGCTCCACCGGCAAGTGACATGCCTTACCAAAAACCAATCGGTACGGTGAGGTGCCAATGGGAGTCTTGAATGCTATTTGATATGCTCATAATGCATCATCTAGCTTCTTTGACCACTCAGTCCTGTTCGCATTCACTGTTTTAGCTTGGATTTTTCTGATCTCCCTGTTGGAAATTTCCACCTAAACCCTCCACTAAGGATGATAAGGGGTGGCCACCTTGTGCTTAACTCCATATTTTTCGAGCAGCCCTACAAAAGCTTTGTTGCAAAAGTGAGAACAACCATCACTAAGGATGGACCTTGAGGTTCCAAACTGCGTAAATATGTTCTTCTTCAAGAAAGCGGTTACACTCCTTGACTCATTGTTCGGCAAGGCAATTACCTCGACCCATTTAGAGACATAATCTACTGCCACCAAGATATATGTCATGCCATAAGAGCTTACAAAGGGACCCATAGAATCTATCCCCCACACATCAAAGATCTCTACCTCCATCACAAAGTTCATAGGCATCTAATGTCTCCTGGAAATTGACCCTTGTCTTTGACATTGATCACATGCTTTGACCATTTGGTTTGCATCTTGGTAGATCGGTGGTCAATAAAAGCCACATTCAAGCACTTTTGTTTTAGTACGATTTCCACTATGATGTCCCCCAACTGGGGAGTCATGACATGCTTTGAGAATTTGAATTACCTCATCTTTTGGAACACAACGCCGAATGATGTTGTCGGCGCAAATCCGGAACAGGAAAGGTTCCTCCCAATAATATTGCCTACACTCATGCAGGAACTTCTTCTTTTGATAAGCTTCCAATCCGTCGGGGACAAGGTCAATAACCAAGAAGTTAGTGATGTCGGCATATCAAGGAGTGAAAGTGCTAGACAACGCCAATATGTGTTATCTGGGAAGGCATCATTAATTTCAAGATCTTCTTTTGGTCTCCTTGCCTCATCAAGCCTTGATAAGTGATCCGCAACTTGATTCTCTGTTCCTTTCCGATCTTTGACTTAGAAGTCAAACTCTTGTAATAAAAGAACCCACCTAATTAATCTTGGTTTAGCAACCTTCTTTGCTATAAGGTAGTGGAGAGCAGTATGATCGGTGTAGACAATCACTTTGGAACCCAACAAATAGGCCCGAAATTTTTCAATGGCATAGACAATAGTAAGCAGTTCTTGCTCTGTCTCAGTGTAATTCAATTTTCACCATTGAGTGTCTTGATTGCATAGTAGACAGGATGAAGAATCTTATTATGCCGTTGACCAAGTACCGCCCCAATAGTTACACCATTGGTGTCACACATGAGTTCAAATGGAAGAAACCAATCGGGTGTGACAATAATAGGTGCCGTGGTGAGCCTCGCTTTCAATTCTTCAAAATCTTTGAGGCACTTATCATCGAAATCAAACTTTGCATCTTTTTCAAGGACCTTGCACATGGGACTTGCAATTTTTGAGAAGTCTTTGATAAATCGCCTATAAAAACCGGCATGCCCCAAAAAGCTACGAACACAGTTTACTGAAGTGGGAGGAGGAAGCTTGGAAATGATCTCGATCTTTGCCCGATAAACCTCTATGACTTGTTTGGAAATTTTGTGGCCCCGAACAATACCCTCGTCCACCATAAAGTGACACAAGGTTTGTATCCTCACATCTTTTGAGCACTTGCCGAAGGTTGTCAAGGAAATGCTCAAAGGAATCACCAACCACAGAAAAGTCATCCATGAACACCTCTAGGAAATCCTCCACCATGTCCGAGAAGATTGACATCATGCATCGTTGAAAGGTAGAATGAGCATTGCATAGCCCAAATGGCATCCGGCTAAAAGCAAAAGTCCTATACGGGCATGTGAATGTTGTCTTCTCTTGATCTTCTAATGGGATGTTAATTTAGTTGTATCCAGAGTAACCATCCAAGAAGCAATAAAATGACATTCCTGCTAGCCAATCAAGCATTTGATCAATAAAAGGCATATGGAAATCATCTTTGCAAGTAGCACTGTTGAGCTTTCGGTAGTCCATGCAAACTCTCCACCTGGTCACCTTCCTCGTAGGGATGAGCTCATTTTTGTCATTTTGAATCATGGTCATGCCTTCTTTCTTTGGCACACATTGCACCGGACTGACTCAAGGCCTATCGGCAATGGGGTAGACACCCCGACATCCAACCATTTTATGATTTCTCTTCACCGCCTCTTGCATGGAAGGGTTTAACCTTATTTGATGCTCCACGCTAGGTTTGCTTTCTTGCTCCAGCTGAATCTTGTGCTCACAAATCCCAGTGGGAATCTCTCGGATGTCCGCTATTGTCCATCCAATGGCTTGCCTGTGCTCCCTCAAGATATTCAGTAATTGTTCAACCTGCACATCATTCAACAAAGAATAAACGATTACAGGTAAAGTTTCATTAGAGCCACGAAATTTATACCTTAAGTGCGGTGGAAGTGGTTTGAGCTCACGTTGTGGCGGCTCGATAATTGAAGGCTTAGCGGGAAAAGTAACTCTATTCTCTAAGTCAAGAGAAAGTTTCTTCGGAGCATAAGTTCAGGACCCAAGCCCTTCCATTGCATTTACCGAATCCATGTATCCTTCCATGTCTTCACCATCATAATTTACCAAAATAGCCGCCAATGCCTCACCAAGGCATTCTTCTTCCATCTTTACCCCGACTGTATTCTCTACCTCATCAACAACATCAATGACTGAGATACTTTTGTATGCATAAGGAAATTTCATACCCTTACTCGCTTGAAAGGTAACCTCTTCGTCATTAACTCGGAACTTGATCTCATTTCGTTTCGAATCCATGAGTGCTCTTCCGGTAGCAAGGAATGGTCTTCCCAAAAGGATAACAAAGTCGGCAGGGAGGAGGAACTTTCCCACTTTCACAAGAACTACATCAACAATTCCCACCGGTCTCTTTATTGAACAGTCGTCCATTTGCAACCTCATACTTGTAGGCCTAGGCATACCTAACCCCGCTTGCTTGTAGATAGCAAGGGGCATTAAGTTGATGCTATCCCCATTATCACAAAGGGCTCGTGCAAAATTGTGCATCCTAATAGTGCCTGGAATGGTGAAAGCTCCCGGGTCCTCTTTCTTTTGGACCGTGGTTGTTGCAATGATGGAGCTAACCCGGTGAGTAACATTCGCCACTTCATTCATGGTGGTTCTCTTTTTAGTGATTAAGTCCTTCAAGTACATAGAAAAACCCGGCATCTCTTGAAATGCTTCCACAAATGGAATGTTTACCGATAGTTGCTTGAGAATATCGTAGAACTTTTCAAGTTTGCTATCATCAACACTCCTAGCAAGTCTTTGAGGGAAAGAAGGAGGAGGCCTAGGAATTGGTGCTAGTGTTTTTGGTGCCTCTATTACCTTTTCCTTAACATCCTCCTCGTTCACTTCTTGAGTTCTTCTTCGGGAGTCTTTCAACTTCAACAACAATTGGCACCTCAACTTGTGCCTCGACTTCTTGTTCGGAATCTTCCACTTCATCTACTTGTTCATTCTCTCCTTGAAGTAGTTTCCTACTTTGAGTTGTGATTTCCATACAATGAGAAGTTGGGCCACTCCCACTACCTTTAGGGTTTGCCATTGTGTCACTTGGGAGTGTGCCTTTTTGCTTCGGATTTTTCTCTCTTGAGAGATCTCTCATTTGCATCTCCAACTTTTGAATAGATGCGGTATGCGAGCCCACAAGCTTGGTCATGTTCTTCATTGTCGGATATATCTTGATTTTGCAATACTCGTTCAAGCATGTTTTCCAACTTGGACTCACTCGAAGAACATTCTTTCCAATGTGGAGAGTTCAAATATTGCCCCTTTGGTGGAACATAGGGGTTGGAACTCCGATTTGAAAAATTATTGTTGTTGTTACTCCAATTTCCTTGATCTGAACTGCCTTGGTCATTTCGCCACTGTTGGTTGCCTTGCCCTTGCAGGTTAGGCCTCCATTGCTTTTTTTAACCTGATCCTTGGTAGGGTTGCCTTTGATAACCTCCATGGGAGTTGTTGACATAATTTGCTTCCTCGTAATCCTCATTTGACATGGGTTGAACATCTTCCACTAGATTCACCTTTTTTGTTTGGCTTTCAGTGAACATCTTCGTCAACACATTGATATTGGTGGCAAGCCTGGCAATCACTTGATCTCTTTCTTGGTTCTCCTTAAGCATGTTGGTCAAGGAAGGAGTACCATATGCAATTCCACCCGTGGTGTCTTCTGAGTGCCAAGCTTGGTTATGTTCTGCCATCTTGTCAAGAATTTGAGTGTCCCTTGCAAATGTTTTATCCATAAAGGATCCATCATCTGCATTTTTGGCTACGGATTGATTCATATGATCCAAGCCCATGTAAAAATTTTCCAACAAGATATTATCTAAAAAACCATGATTCGGCGACCTCACCAAATATAGCTTGAATCAATCCCATGCCTCATGTAGATGCTCTCTTGGTAATTGCTTGAAAAAGAAAATTTTATCCCGAAGCTCGGACTTCTTGCTCTGCGGAAACCACTTTGCTAGGAAAGCTCGGACAAGTTCGGGCCAAGTATGAATGGAATTAGGCGATAGATTTTGGATCCATTGTCTTGCCTCTCCAATTAGAGAGTATTTGAACACCCTCAACCTTAGGGCATCATCTATGAAGTGATTCTGCTTGTGCATCGTACACACACCTAAAAAAATTCTGAGATGTTGTGTCAGATCATCATCAGTGGAATTTCGGAAAAACCCCTCTGCTTTGAGCATTAGGATTAGACTGTGTTCCACCTTGAAGGTAGCAGCATCAAATCTTAGAGGGATAATGGCATTTGTATCCTCAATATACTCATCTATGTCCGCAAAAATACTCTCTTCTTCCGGCTCGCCCATGTTTACCTAGTGACACCAAGCAAAGCAAGCAAGGTGTGATGGAATTGAAGAAGACGTAAAGTAAAGCACACACTAATTAGTAATTTCAAAATAGTATTCCTCGGCAATGGAGCCAAAATTTTATACAACTCAAATTACACTTTAATAAATAGTGTAAGGCGGTCGATGTCAAATATAATAATCCAACAAGGTTGGGGTCGAATCCCACAGGGAATAGGTGTGAAAAGGTTACTTGAGTAGTGTGAAACTTAACATAAGTCGTAATTCTACTCTGTTAGCTTAAACATAGAATGTTGTAATTGTGAATTAACAGGGTAACTATTTTTTTATAAGAGTGTAATTAATTTGATTAAGAAAATCAAGGTTGTGTCCCCATCAATGGAATATAATGCTATCATTGTTAATATGATATATTTCTAATGGAAGGTCCTTTGATATGCAAATAGTTCCTAAATGACTACCCAATATTTCCTAATAGTTAGGTAGTACTTCCTCTTTATGATTTTCCAAATATAAAAGAGTTGCAATTAAGAACAACCAATTTATGCCAAATAGAACCCGATTATTCCTAAGCGATTCTATTAAACAAGGTTTAAAGACTTGAGTTTTTGTTATTCAATTCTACCAAACCCTAACCCACATTCCAAGTAAAGATAGAGTGAAATGGCATTAGTCAATATTTGCAACCATCAACATTAAATGAAGCATGAGAAATGAATAAATACCAACCAACCATTATATATATATTAAATAGTAAACACCCATTGACATTACACTCATTTAGGGTCCACAACCTTAGTATTTAAAACTAGCTACTCATACTAGAATTCAAGAACAAAGCAATAAATAAAGTCATAAAGCTTACAAAGATGATAAGATTCTCTTCTTCAAAAGCTTCCGAAATGATGGTGTATTCAATGCCTCTTTTTCAAACAAGATGCCCCACAAAACCCTAGTTATTCTATTTATAATGGGCTAAAAGTCAGGGTCAAGATATGATAAAAATAGCCCTGAAGATCACATCTGCGACCATGAAACGGGCCGCAAAACACTTTTGCGGCCCACATAACTAAAATTTCATCGCATAGTTGAATGTCCAGTTGCCTAGTTTTCCATTGCAGATCTGTCATGCGGTCCGCACATTGATTTCGTGATCTCATTTGATGTCGCAAAATGGTTCTCGCAGAAAATCTCTTTGCACTTCTACGATCATTATGCGGTCCGCACAAGTGTTATGTGACTGCAAAACTGCTTCACTCTGCGGTTGGTTTGCGGACTGCACATCACTTTTGCGGTCGCAAACCTGCCGTTTTTTTTCCCTTCTATGGATTTTTGTCATCTTTTCCTTGTTCTTCGTTATTCAAGTCTAGTTTGTTGCAAAACACCAAAACTACATAAGAATTGACCTAAAATGCTTTAAAAGACGATATACAACCTATGTAATTAGTATCAAAAGTACCGCAATTCTACGGCACATCGCCAGGACTCCACTTACTGCTATTTTCGATACTTCCAAGTACAAGTACAGTTGTTCATCCGCTTTCGGTGTATGAAGCAGCGACGGGCTCGATAAATATCGTTTAAGTTCCTCCAGGGCCCGTTAACACTTCGGGGTCCACGAAACGATGTTCTTCTTTTTGAGTAGCGAGAAAAATTGGTGACTCTTATTGGAAGACCTCGAGATGAATCACCCCAGGGCGGCAATGCTCCCGGCTAGCCTTTGCACAACCTTCACGTTGTCCACTATCGTGATATCCCTGATAGCTTTGATCTTGTTGGGGTTGATCTCGATTCCTCGGTTGCATACCATGAACCTGAGAAATTTACCTGATCCGACTCCGAACACACATTTTTTTGGATTCAGCTTCATGTTGTACTTTTTCATTATACTGAAGGTTTCCTGCAAATGCTTTAAATGGTCATCTGCTCACAGGGACTTAACCAACATATCGTCAATGTAAACTTCAATAGATTTCCCTATCTGTTCTTCGAACATCCGATTTACTAGGCGTTGGTAAGTGGCATCAGCGTTTTTTAATCCAAATGGCATCACGTTATAGCAATATGTGCCATACTTAGTGATGACGGAGGTCTTTTTTCAAATCATCTGGATTAATTCGTATTTGGTTTTACCCAGAGTAGGCATCGAGAAAATGAAGGATCTCGTGGCCGGCCGTGGCATTGATCATGCGATCAATGTTAGGCAAAGGGAAAGAGTCCTTGGGACATGCTTTATTTAATCTTTGTAATCTACAGACATTCTCAGTTTGTCCCCTTTTCTAATTCCAATCGAACAGTGGATTACTCGACGGGAAAGTACATATTAGAGATGCAGATGGATGGGAATGTGGTTTTGTCTGCTTATAGAACTCCTGATTTGGGCCACTAGAATGCTCTGACTATAAACCACAATAATGTAAAGCTAGTTTTCAATAAGACTACTGCTACTATGTTTATTGTGAAATGGAAGCTCAATCATATCCAACATGACAACAGACCAGCCTTCTCCAGTTCAACATTATTACCACCTGGCGATGGTCACTGACAAGGAAGATTACCATGGCAAGCTATCACGCAACCTTGTGTTGTGAGCAACATTTGTGGAGTATATGGCCTTTTCCAATCATCTGATAATAAGGTAATCAATTACAGTTGCTTGCCAGGCTATTCTCCCAAAGATCACTATGACCCATCTCGAGGGTGTTATCCAAATGAGGTGAAAGATTTCTGTGATCCGAATTCTTCACCTTCGGATGTCTCTATCCTGAGAATAGCAAATGCGGATTTTCCTAACAGGGAATTTTCAGAACTAGAAAGGGTGTTTCAACTTGATGAGGAGATTTGCAGGCATGAATTATTGAATGATTGTCTTTGTGAGGCAGCTGTCTTTAGTGGTACTACATGCTACAAGAAGAGGATGCCTATAATTAATGCCAGAAGTGTTATTCCTGATACAAATACCATGAATTTTTTTATTTTGTGCCTCACACAACTGACACTAGTTGTGTGAGGCATCTTTTTTGTCTCACAACTGTGTGGGTCCCAGAATTTTGTGGACCCAGATGTGTAAGATATAGGTCCACAAATATGTGAGATAAAAAGAGGCCTCACACAACTAGTGTAAGTTGTGTGAGACACAAAATAAAATCACTCAAATAACATGGTTGCATTCCTTAAAATTAGCAACTCTTTGACAACTCAAAACAAAAAACACTGTGTGTCAAAGGGTGTTTTGGTAGCAGGTGTGACAGTATGTGCAATACTTGCTCCACTTTTTGCATCAATTGCTATATACTATCACCCTTTCGTACGAAAATATAGACATGCCAAAAACCCTCGAAAAAGAAAGCCAATTGAGCTGAATTTAAGGGCATTTTCGTTCCAGCAGCTGCACGAAGCCACTAATGGTTTCAAGAATAAATTAGGCCAAAGAGCTTCTGGTGCTGTTTATAGAGGAAGTCTCAAGTTAGAGGATAAAGAAGTTGAAGTTGCTATAAAGCAATTGGAAAATGTCACGGAACAAGGTGAAGAAGATAAAGAATTTTTGGCAGAAGTGAGAGTGATAGGCCTAACACATCACAAGAATCTGGTTCGTTTGTTAGGCTTCCGTAACGAAAAAAATCATCGTCTTCTTGTTTATGAATTGATGAAAAATGGGGCTGTGTCAAATTTCATCTTTCGGGATGTACAAAGACCGAGCTGGAAGTTAACAAGTAATATTGTACTTGGCATTGCTAAAGGCGTTTTATACATGCATGAAGAGTGTGAAAACCAGATCATTCACTGTGACATTAAGCCACAAAATGTCCTTCTTGACAAGAACTACACTGCCAAAATTGCGGATTTTGGTCTTGCAAAGCTTTGTATACGTCCGAAATCGGAGAACTCGATTTCGAGGTCTGAATGGAACCCCGGGCTTGAATTCGGGGTAGCACGAAGTAAAGACCAAATCTGACTGGAAAAAGCATACCTCGGGGGAGCAAATCGAAGACCCGCTATGATCTGCTTCGAGGGCAGTTCATTTTCGATGACACTCAAGAAAGAGCGGGAATTTCTCAAGAATATGTGGATCAGGGTATAAATTAAGGGATAAGATTTGTACGAAATGGTACAAGCCTGTACTATGTTGTTATACAGTTGTACCAATAAAATTCTTTGTCATAATTGGAAATGTACTATATTAGGATTTTCCCCTCCTATATAAAGGGAACCCCAATCTTTGTAAAAATCATCTGACTCACTGCAATAAAATATTCTACTCTACTTTTCTCGTGCTCCACAATTGTTCTTCAGCTTTTTTGTCTTTACTTTATTGTTCATACTTTATTTTGCCCTTAACTCACCTCGAGAACCCGAGATAATCAAGCTCGAGGACCCCGTTGCTCCATCAACACTGGTTTGGTTCGTCAATTTTTCCTGATTTAACTTAATATAATTTGTATATTCACTAGTATTAGAATAAATCATGTATCTTTAAAACCACAAATCATCTTTAGTTGTTGCTCACGATTTTTGAGGTAAACAGTTTGGCTCCCACGGTAGGGCTAAAGATAATAGTGATTATTTTAGTGCTAGTTTTCTGATAACACACGATATTCTTCACACTTTTCTTGTCAAAGATTCTTTAATTTCAGGCTAAGATATGTCTAGCTCAGCAAACGCACCCGTGCATGGAAACGACGATCTCGGATGTCATGGAGAAAATAATGCCACAGCTGCAGGGACCGGTGTGCCACTGCTAAACCCTGGGGTAGCACCAGCGCCAAACCCCGTTGATGTTGGTTCACACATAGCCGTGAACGTCGATTTGGACACTGATGTCGAAGGAAATGTACGCGGAGGGGATCAACCTGACACTCAAAGGACACAGGCTCAAGGAGAAAGAGAAGATAGTCTACAAGTGATTTTTGAGATGTTGCAAGCGCAACAAGTTGCTGTCGCTCAGTTGCAAAGTCAGCAAAAGACTCCGAGCGTGGCTGAGCCAGAAACCGCTCATCGTATTGAGCCAACAATGGAAAGATCAAGCAACGACGGCTCAAGAACTGACCCCACTGTCATGAAAATGCTCGAGGAACTCACGAAGAGGATAGAGTCAGGAGAAAAAAAGGATTGAGGACAACGACGAAAAGGTAGCAACATACAGCTTGAGGGTCGACCAAATACCGGGAGCACCTCCGATTTTGAAAGGACTGGACTCAAAGAAGTTCATGCAAAAACCATTCCCGCAAAGTGCGGCTCCGAAGCCCATCCCGAAGAAGTTTTGGATGCCAGACATCCAATATACAACGGGACCACTGATCCCAATGAGCACATCACTACGTATACTTGTCGCATCAAAGGAAATAATTTGGAAGACGATGACATTGAGTCCGGTTTGCTAAAAATGTTTGGGGAAACTTTGTCTAAGGGTGCCATGATTTGGTACCATAACTTAGCCCCAAACTCTATTGATTCGTTTGCCATGTTGGCAGACTCATTTGTAAAGGCACATGCTGGTGTGATAAAAGTCGCAACGAGGAAGTCAGATTGTATTCAAAATAAAGCAAAGGGATAACGAAATGCTAAGGGAATTTGTTTCTCGCTTCCAGTCAGAACGAAAGGAGTTACCACCAGTCTCCAATGACTATCGTACAAGCCTTCACACAAGGTCTAGATGAAAGAAGTTTGATAGCTTCGAAGCAGCTGAAGCAGAACTTGATCGAATATCCCGCCGTAACTTGGGCGGATGTGCATAAAAAGTACGAGACGAAAATTAGGGTCGAGGATGACCAGTTGAAAGCCCCATCGGGCTCAGTTTATCCAAGCAGGCTACTACCAAAGGAGTCAGGAAATACAGACAGGAGGTCAAGGCCGAATAAGGAAAGATATCAGCCTTACGTCGAGGATCGAAGGAACATCTTAAGGCGTAATATACCTCGGAATGATTGAGGAGAGGATCGAGGTCAGAGTTCTCGGGGACTTATGAGCAAAACCGGGTTTGATAGGCACTTGGAACCGGCAGAAGCACCCCGACTATTGGAGTACAACTTCAACGTCGATGCCTCGGGTACCATCTCAGCCATTGGCAAAATTAGAGATACTAGATGGCCCAAGCCTATACACACTGATCCTTCCCAGAGGAACCCAAACTTGATGCAAATACCACAGTACTCATGGGCATCGGACCGAGCATTGCAGGGAGCTTAGGGAGGAGGTAGCCGGGTTGTTCAACGAGGGGCATCTTCGTGAATTTCTCAGCGATCGGGCCAAGAACCATTTCCGAGGAAGAGATACAAACAGGAAGAATGAACCTGAAGAACCCCAACATGTCATTCACATGATCATCGGCGGAGTGGACGTCCCACAAGAACCAATATTCAAACGTATCAAAGTGTCCATCACAAGGGAGAAACGGACTCGGGACTACATGCCCGAGGACACCCTCACTTTCAGCGAAGAAGACATCGAGGCCTTATCTCAGCCTCACAACGATGCTCTAGTAATTTCTATCCTTTTAAATAAAGTTCAGGTTAAACATGTTCTCGTAGATCTAGGTAACTCGGCAAATATAATCAGGTCAAGGGCCGTGGAGCAGCTCCGGTTGCTAGGTCAGATCATACCAGCACCTCGATTCTTGAACGGCTTCAACATGGCTAGAGAAATGACAAACGGGGAAATCATCATCCCAATCGTGGCCGAAACCATACAAGAGACCAAATTTCATGTCATCGAAGGTGACATGAGGTATAATGCTTTGCTTGGAAGCCCATGGATCCATAGCATAAGGGCAGTACCATCGACCGTTCATCAAATCATGAAGTTCCCAACAAAGGAGGGTGTGAAAACAGTATATGGAGAACAACATATAGCTAATGAGATGTTTGCAATACACGACTTGACACTGGTATCGACACCATCCACATCAGAAAAGTCAAAAGACAAATAGGTGGCCAAATAGCAATTACAGACCATACCCTCGGTTGAGCCCGAGGGATAGGTGATCGATGAACAGGTGATCAAGGACGAAGAAGAAGANTCCCGAGCCTTCATTGCCCTGAGGAATCAGATGCGATGAAGTCCACAGTCGAAGAACTCGAGCAGGCCGTATTGATTAAGCGTCTTCCAGAACAAAAGGTATTCCTGGGGACGGGGTTAACCCCAGAACTCAGGAAAAAACTTATTCAATTTCTTATCAATAACATCGATTGCTTCACCTGGTCCCACTTAGATATGAAAAGCATCCCACCAGAGATAACTACCCGTCGACTAAGTGTTGATCCCAGGTTCAAACCGGTAAAGCAAAAGAGGAGACCTCAGTCCGAGGTAAAGCATGCATTCATCAAAGAAGAGGTAACCAAACTTCTAAAGATAGGATCCATTAGGGAAGTAAAATATCCCAAATGGCTAGCTAACATAGTGGTAGTCCCTAAAAAGGAGAATAAACTTAGAATGTGTGTAGATTACAAGGATTTGAACAAAGCATGCCCTAAAGATTCCTTTCCATTGCCCAGCATCGATCTTTGATCGATGCTACGGCCGGCCACAAGATCCTTACTTTTCTCGATGCCTGCTCCGGGTACAACCAAATTCAAATGAACCCGGAGGACCAAGAAAAGACTTCGTTCATCACGAAGTATGGTACGTATTGTTATAATGTAATGCCCTTAGGGCTAAAAAAATGTAGGAGCCACATATCAACGCCTAGTTAATAAGATGTTTGAACATCAGATAGGCAAATCCATGGAAGTTTATATTGATGACATACTAGTTAAGTCCCTGCGCGCATAGGACCATTTGACCCATTTGCAAGTGACGTTCGATATCCTAAGAAAGCACAACATGAAGCTCAACCCCGAGAAAAGCGCTTTTGGAGTCGGCTCGGGCAAGTTCTTGGGCTTCATGGTGTCGAACAAGGGTATCGAGATCAACCCCGATAAAATCAAAGCCATCGAGGAAATCACCATAGTGAACAATGTGAAAGCCGTACAATGAGTGACCGAACGGATAGCTGCCCTAGGCTGATTTATCTCGAGGTCATCATATAGGAGCCACCATTTCTTTTCCCTACTCAAAAAGAAGAACAACTTCACATGGACTCCTGAGTGCCAACAAGCCCTAGAAGAGTTAAAACGGTATCTCTCTAGCCCACCCCTGTTCTTTACTCCGAAGAAGGATGAAACACTCTACTTGCATTTAGCCGTGTCCGAGGTAGCGGTAAGTGGAGTGCTGGTTCGAGAAGAGCAAGGTACGTAATTTCCTGTCTATTATGTGAGTCGGACCCTAGGAGATGCTGAAACCAGGTAACCACATTTGAAAAAGTTAGCCCTTGCATTAATAAGTTCATCGAGGATATTAAAACCATACTTTCAATGCCATCCTATATGTGTATTGACCACGTACCCACTTCGAAGTATCTTGCATAAGCCCGAATTATCGGACAGACTGGCCAAATGGGCCATCGAACTTGGAGGGTATGATATCAAATATCAGCCTCGAATGGCTATCAAGTCTCAAATGTTGGCAGACTTCGTGGCCGATTTCGCACCTACCCTTGTACCCGAAGTAGAAAAGGAACTCTTGCTAAAAACGGGTACGTCATCGGGGATACGGACCCTTTTCACTGACGGTGCTTTGAATGTGAAAGGGTCCGGGCTCGGTATCATCTTGAAACCACCTACGGGCGGTGTCATTAGGCAATCTATCATAACTTTTAAATTAATTAACAATGAGGCCGAGTATGAGGCTATGATTGCAGGTCTTAAACTAGCCAAAGTCCTTGAAGCAGAAGTCATCGAGGAAAAATGTGACTCCCTTTTGGTGGTAAATCAAGTAAAAGGGAGCTTTGAGGTTTGAGACGATCTAATGCAGAGGTACTTAGACAAACTTCAAGTGACACTGATGGAATGGATACTTGACCATGTACCTCGAGAACAGAATCGCGAGGGTGATGCACTAGCAAACTTGGGGTCATCGGTGGATGAGGATGATATCGTCCTAGGGACTGTCGTCCAACTATCAAGGTCGGTGGTCGAAGAAGGCCATGCAGAAATTAATTCAACAAGTTTAATGTGGGATTGGAGGAATAAGTATATCGACTATCTGAAGCATGGGAAGCTCCCTACAGACTCAAAAGAGTCAAGGGAACTTCAAGCCAAAGCAGCTCGATTCTCACTCGATGAAAATGAAACGTTGTACAGAAGAACCTTCGATGGGCCACTAGCGGTGTGTTTGGGACCTGGGGACACCGATTATGTATTACGAGAAATCCACGAGGGCACTTGTGGGAACCATTTTGGTGTCGAATCTTTTGTTCGGAAGGTGATCAGAGCGGGGTATTATTGGGATAGCATGGAAAATGACACCAAGGAGTTTGTTCAAAGAAGTGATAAATGCCATAGATTTGCACCGATGATCCATCAACCCGGTGAACAAGTCCACTCGGTCCTATCCCCGTGGCCGTTCATGAAATGGGGGATAGACATCGTCGGCCCCCTACCAGCGGCGCCAGATAAAGCTTAATTTATTCTGTTTATGACTGACTACTTCTCATAATGGGTAGAAGCGCAGGCCTTCGAGAAGATAAGAGAAAAAGAAGTCATCGACTTTATATGGGACCACATCATATGTCGGTTCGAGAATACCTGCCGAGATAGCATGTGACAATGGGAAACAATTCATCTGCAGCAAAGTAATGAAATTCCTCGAGGATCATAAAATCAAAAGGATCTTATCAGCGCCTTACCACCCAAGTGCAAATGGTCAGGCCGAGTCCACAAACAAAACCATTATTCAAAACTTACAGAAAAGGTTAGATGATGCAAACGGGAAATGGAGAGAAGTATTGCCCGAGGTGTTATGGGCATATCGAACGACATCAAAGTCAAGCACGGGAGAGACACCATTTTCTTTGGTTTACGGGTCCGAAGCATTGATCTCAATCGAAGTCGGGGACCCAGCGTCAGGTTTCAGTATGCCACCGAAGACTCAAATCACGAAGCCATGAACACTTCTCTCAAATTACTAGATGAAAAACGTAAGGCCACATTAATTCAAATGGCCGCACAAAAACAAAGGATCGAAAGGTATTATAACAGAAGGACGAACCTTCGACATTTTGGAGTCGGGGACTTAGTCTTGAGGAAAGTCACTCTCAACACTCGAGATCTAAACAAAGGGAAACTAGGCCCCAAAGGACCGTACCGTGTCCTCAGAGTCGTAGGGAAAGGATCCTACAAACTTAGCACAATGGAAGGCGAGCAACTACCAAACAATTGGAATGTATCGTTGCTCAAACACTATTACTGCTGAGACATTCGATTGGAAACATCGAGGAACCTTTCAACTCGAAAACCTTGGGTTTTAAAGCATGCGTTGTACTCTTTTTCTCTTAGATCGGGTTTTATCCCAAATGGATTTTACCGGCAGGGTTTTTAACGAGGCAACACCTATATGCTACCTAAGGAATATTCAACAAGTATTCAAGGTTTCTTTTTAATCAACCTCGAACACTGGGGGGCATCACCCTCGGAGGGCGCATTCTCGAGGAAAGCAATTAAAATCACCCTCAGAGGACGCATTTTCGACGAAAGCAATTCATGCCAAGGGAGGCCTCGATAGGGGTATTTTGTAATGGGCCAAACGGTCAAATGAACCGTGTCCATATAGAATAGTCGAGCCCTCAATGGAAAAACATGTACGCGTGTATCAAGTATTTGAAAATATATCAAAACACTTTGTGCCTCAAAGAAGTCTACTATTTTCACATTTAATGGCTCAGGGGCCATAACCCCGAATGCACCTGAATACTCGGGGACTGTTATTGACAATAGACACATCAAGTCATCAAACACTCGAACTTATAAGACCTCAAAGAGGAACATTCGAGATCACAAGATCTCAAAGAGGAACCTCCTCAATAATAAGGCCGAGGCCATCACACTCGGGGACTAAAGGTCGCGGCCACATAAAAGACTACGATCATATAAAAGGCTACAACCAAAATAATGCGCCTCGGAGACGTCCGACTTCCGCCATAAAAAAGGGGCTTCAATATATTCAGCCCTCGAATAACGCAAAGGCTTCGATAACATCATCCTTCTAAAAAACCTCAAGAGGTATTCGATTAACGTTGCATATCAAATTACAAACAAGGTTCCAGTCAATCGAACCTTCGAAAAACCCAAACGGGTACAAAAAATACATGCTAAGGCATACACAATTTTCACTGAGTCTTTTAGCCGAAAAGAGGGAAAAGTTTATAGCCTTTTAGAGGCTGAGTTGGCCCCACAAAGTGCCTAAGGGCCAACCTAAAAGAGCCTAATGGCCAATATATTTAAAGAGCTTTACGGCCGAAGCACACCATGCTCAAAGACCTTACCCAGCTCGGACTCAAAAGTCCCGAGCTAAAACTTATCTCAAAGATCGAACTTTAAGTGGTAACTTATTTTCGATCGTTGATCAAAATACAAAATTTGAGGGTCTACTCTACCCTGAATTTGATTCAATGTTCAGAGGATAGAACATCAAAAGTTAAACAAACGCTAAAGAAAAATTGAAGGTAAACGATCAAAGAAACTCCTTTTTATATGCAAAAATATATTACACGGGAGTCCTAAAAAATTACAAAAAGATAGAAAAAATTCTACCTACTCTAGAGGGGCATTCCCCCCCGGACCTGTCGCTTCCCCGTGACCAGCCTCTTCCCCGGGAGTAACTTCTTTGGCAGCCCCCTCCTCTTCATCACCTTCAGCGTCATCATCATCGTTGGAGGAAAGTACAAATTTGGCATCGGCCTCATCTGCCTTAGCCTGCTTTATCTCCTCGGAAAGATCAAAGACATTAGCGTGAATCTCTTCGACGGTCTCCCTTCGGGATCGGTGCCAGACATATTCATTGCTTCTTTTCGCTCGATCAGAAGCCTCCCTCAACTCCATCTAAGCATCGGCACCATCCTTCAAATAGATGGCCACCGTCCTGTCGGCCTTGGCTTGTATTACGCTGGCCTCGGCCCTGACCTCCACAACTTCGGCTTTGGCCTTCGCAAAACCAGCCTCGAGCTCGGCTATTTCTACCAGCGTGAACCAAGTTGCTCCCTTAAGCATTCCGAAGTTGAACCTCGAGGGATAATACCTTCGCCAGTGCATCATCTTTTGCCGCGACGAAGGCGTCCATCTTCACCTTCCATTCATTGCACTCAGCTCGAATTTGATCGACCTCACCCCGGAGCTGCCCAATCATGTCTATCTTCTACTGCAACCGAGACATTAAAGTATTAGCCTTCGAAGACGGGAGAGGTAGCCCGTATTTTTTCAGAATAGAGGTTACCTGCTTTTCTAACTCGCTCTCATATTCACGAGCTTCGGTCAACTCTGATCGAAGATGCTTCAGTTCTTCCTCCTTTTTGTCAAGGAGAAGCTTAAGGGTCTTCTCCTCATTTGAAGCCCTACGTAATTCAACTTCATAGTGACGCAATTCGATCTTCAATTTGTCAAAGGACTACACAAAGGAAAAGAATGATCAATTAGACAAAGGAAGAAAAGTATGGCATTGGAGAAATATCAGTGCCACCAAAGACTTACAATTAAGGAGAGACGCTGAGCCTCCTCGAAGATTGAGCTCGCATCCGCGGGGTCGGCCTCATCAACCCAGGCAAAGTAACCCTGGAAGGGGTCGTTTTCACTCGGGACTCCGCTGAGCTCAGATGCCTTCACATTCTAAACATCCTTAATGGTACCCTCGAAAAAGACCGGAAACGAAGAAGGCAGACCTGCTGTCATGGCCTCGGGGAGATCACCCGAGGCGCTCTATTCAGGTAGAGGAGCTTCGAAGCTCTCTCCCTTTGGAGCATTTCCTGAAGTCTGAGAAGTAGTTGCCACGTCAGATGATGTGAGGCCTTCATCCCCTTTTTCTTTTAAGGTTCCTTCTTCGAGGCTGGGGCCCCGATCTCAACAGGCTTGACAGCCTTGGAAGATTTCTTGGTTCGAGTCACCAGTGTCGAGCCCTCCATCTCGTCACCGTCATCGTCCGTCAAATGGTAGGCTAAGTCAACATCCACATTGATAACGACTCTTTTCTTATGCCTCCGAGCAGGGTCTGTTTGGCTTTTAGTGTCCTCTCTCTTCAAGGGCCTTTTTCTCTTGTTATCCTCCTTTGGCTTTGGAGCCGAAGGCCCTACTTCCTCCCCGGAAGGGGGCGGCCTCATTTCGAAGAACTCACCAATACATGCGACAAAGGAATCAGGTCACATGAAGAAAGGCATTCCTAATAATGAAAAAAAACATTATGACACATACCGTGGTGTTTCGCTTCCCACTTGCCCTTCGACAAGTCCCGCCATTTTCGTTGTCGTATGGAGAAGTAGTAGCTAGTTTGCGAACCCAGTCGTCAAGGTTGAGGATCGCATTAGGCATCCACGGAACCACTGCAAAGAAGGGAAATGAGTAAGTACGCGAAGATTAGAAAAAATCTATGGAAAAGAACTAAAAGAATCCCACTCACGTTCGAAATTCAATTCCTCGGGGAAGGGCAGGAACTCCTCGGGAATAATATCGACGGTCCTCACCCGGATAAACAGGCTCATCCAACCACGATCCTTGCCTTCTTCGTTACTGGCGAAGAAGGACTTTGTCGATCGGCATTGAAGTTTGATTAAACCCCGAAAATATTGAGGACAATATAATAGAATGATGTGGCTGAGGGTGAACTCGAGCCTGGCTTTTTCGGAGAAAAACTTCATCATTACTACGATGCGCCAAAAGGACGGATGAATCTAGCTCAGGGTCACTTTATTTCTTTGGCAAAATTCAAGCACGAGCGGGTCGAGGGGACCCGACGTAAAGGGGTATGTATACACACTCAGGAACCCTCTACGTAAGTCTTGATGTCCTCCCCACGAGAAGGTATTTGCAGAACGACCTTCGCTTCCCAATTACACTCTCTCCTCACAACATCAAGGTGTCATTCCTCAATTGACCTTATGTAACTCGATACATGCTCTCGACGGCTGGGGACGTCGGGAGGGTTCTCGACTTTAAAGTCCTTTTGTAAAGAAAATCTGCTCGGTACGAGCTCGTGAAGCGCCGACGACTTACCACCGGCCGGACAAGAAGTGGAAGTGGGGTTTCCCTCTGTCTGAGGAACGGATTTGGAAGTTTTTGCCATCTGTTCTTTAGAAGAAGGATAGAAATAAATAAGCCGACGAGGTTTTGAACCGATGCGGCGGAGGAACTGGAAGTAGAAAAGGAAACGTATAGAAGAGAATAGGTGTTACAAGATGGAAAAGTCCTTAATGAGAAGAGAAAACGAGTATATATAGAGGAAGGCAGCGACGGTTCATTAATATTAGCCGACCGGCTCTGACGCGTATTTAATGCTTTTGGGGAAGAGAACCGACGGGACGCTTTCGGTCATTTCAACACTTACGTCATAAGAGTGATGCCATCACAAAGGATTTCGGGAATCCAAAACGTTTCATATCATTTCATTCTAAGAAACACGGGGACTATCTATGTACAACCGAAATTGGAGAACTCGATTTCGAGGTCTGAATGGAACCCCGGGCTCGAGTTCGGGGTAGCACGAAGTAAAGATCAGATCTGACTGGAAAACGTATACCTCGGGGGAGCAAATCGAAGACCCGCCATGATCTGCTTCGGGGGCAGTAGATTTTCGATGACACTCAAGAAAGAGTGGGAATTTCTCAAGGATATGTGGATCAGGGTATAAATTAAGGGATAAGATTTGTACGAAATGATACAAGTCCGTACTAGGTTGTTATACAACTGTACCAATAGAATTCTTTGTCATAATTGGAAATGTGCTATATTAGGGTTTTCCCCTCCTGTATAAAGGGGACCCCAATCTTTGTAAAAATAATCTGATTCACTGCAATAGAATATTCTACTCTATTTTTCTCGTGCTATACAATTGTTCTTAAGCTTTTTTGTCTTTACTTTATTGTTCATACTTTATTTTGCCCTTAACTCACCTTGAGGCCCCCGAGATAATCAAGCTCGAGGACCCCGTTGCTCTATCAACACTGGTTTGGTTCGTCAATTTTTCCTGCTTTAACTTAATATGACTTGTATATTCACTAGTATTAGAATAAATTAGGTGTCTTTAAAACCACAAATCATCATTAATTGTTGCTCACGATTTTCAAGGTAAACAATCTTCTTATGGAAGACCAGACACGAACAATCACGAATTTTAGAGGAACCATGGGTTATATGGCACCAGAATGGCTAAAAAACGTGCCCGTGACTACTAAAGCTGACATCTGTAGTTTTGGCGTATTGTTGCTAGAGATTATTTTCTGCAAAAGGCACATGGACTTGAATCCAGTCGACCAAGCAAACGAGGAGTCCGAGTTGATCTTAGTGGATTGGGTTCTTCATTGTGTGAGAACTGAGAAGCTGAAAGCTGTTGTTAGTCATGATGAAGAAATTGTGGATGATTTTCCTAATTTTGAGAGGAAGACTATGGTAGGACTATGGTGCTTGTGTCCTGAGCCAAATCATAGACCATTTGCAGCAATGCTTGTTCAGATGTTGGAAGGAACTATAGAAGTAGGTGTTCCTTCATTCTATGATTGATTCAAAAATGTATTGAAGTATTTGTTGTATTGTTTTAATTTTCTTGTATTAGTCAAATCTATTCTTCAGATAAGATTTAAAACAGATTGAAGATCTTGCCCGTCCTTAACTCTTGTGCGGGTAAAAATATACATACACAGTTGGAAAAACAAATATGAAGAAAAATAACAAATATTTTAGGCTGAGATGCATATATATCTCGCTCTCTTTAAGGAGATTTAAGGCCGCTAAAATTGAAACTTTACTTGTCCAACAATAATACTCTTGATTTGTCCTTCCAGGATACAACAGTACCCATACAAACTCTTGACTAGTTATATGTCCAAATTTCCATAGAAAAAAACACATATTCCTTCAACAAATAATAACTTTTTTGTTATAGCGAATAAGTTGGAGACTTAGACATTTTTCTTTCTCTCAACTTGTGTTTTGCACTACATCTACTTTTGATGCATACTAATAATCTGTAAGATCATCGGATCATGAACTGGTTGATATTTGGCCACTTTCTCACATTAGAACTCACTAAAATGAGAAGTCATGCAATTTAATAGTAAAAATTTTAATACTAAAATGCAACAAATCTCCAACATCTAATTAATGAGATGGAGAAGAACTCCAACTAGAGTGTAACAAACATTTATATATTGACTCAGTCAATAGCCATGGTTAATTTCAGTTCCTTTTTTCAAAGTCTACAACTACATAAAAGTTGAATTTGCCCACTTAAACCAATCAAGAAATGACTTTTTGCCATTTCTAATGGCAGTTTAAATGGCATTAAGCCATTTAATGCCATTAAACTGTATCGAAGGATCACATGAACTGGTAAGGTGCAAGGTACCATCTACTGAACTTTTTCCACAGATTTGGTCAAGTTACATGCACAGATAGATCCATGTATCTTGACTTGAATATTCAAAACCATTTCTATTATGCATGACTGAAGTCATCTAAATTAAATTCTTAACACGTGTTGTTTTTAACCGTACTTTTCAACGCTAATCAAATAGACAAGATAAGTTATTTGTATGACCCGTAACCTCTACTCAACCAGAAGTTAACAAGTGTAGATCAAAAGAAGAATCCCAATTGAATGAAGCAAAAACAATTTTCAAAGATGATGGCTTTAAGCATAATGCAATTACTAGCTAGAAATTGACATTTGAAGATTAAGCAAACAGTTTTGTATATGAAATAGTAAACTCTTTGTTTACCCTCAAAATCGGATAACAATTGAATTTATATGCGGTTTTAAGTATACGTGATATAACTTGATACAAATTAAGAAAACAGATTAATATTGAAATTAATGATAATGAAATAAAGGCAAACCACACAGATTGAACAGCCTTGGCCCTTAAGTTGATCACCCTCGAGCCAAGAAAATGCATCAACTGATGTTAGAACAGAATAACAAGATGATAAGAGCTAGAAAGAACAGTGTATTGCTTTATTGCTGCGTATTACAATGTATTTTACGAATGATCAAATCTCCCTTTATATAGTAGGGGAGTCCTACTCTTGATACAATTCTATAAGAGGTACCAATCTCATGATTTACTAATTAATCGGCCTCTCCTCGATACATGCCAAGATTTCCGCCGTGATTTCCAACCGATTCCAGATATTTTGGCCTACCGTTATTTGGCTCGACAAAGTTCCCTCGATCATTTTCGGTCCTGGAGTCACGAGCTCAATGATTTAACTTCGCGCCTTGATTCGATATAACCCGGGCTCGAGCTTTAACCTGTCGCATTTCAGCTTCGGCTGGTCATACAAAGGACGAACCCAGTTTCGACTGTATATAGATAGTCCCCTCATTTTTCGGAGAGAAGATGACGAGAAACGATATGAACTTCCGAGCCTTGCTTCGATAAACCATGAGGTAAGCGACAAAAGGTAACTGAAGTGTCCTGTCGGTCCAGTCTCCAAGGTATTAAATGTATGGCAGTTGTTAGTCGACCATTACGGGTTTTGAATCATCGTTTGCAAGAAATAAATACCCAAACTTTCATTCATTCAAACTTTACGTTTGAACCTCCTCTACTCTTGTTCTTAAAAACCTTTGCATTCTCTAATACTCGCATCAGATTTCTTGTGGCCTTTGCAGGAATTTCCCCCTATTTTCATTCCTAAACTTTAAGCGCAACCTTTTAAGTTCCTCCATTTCATCTCTACTCAAAGAGACATGGCGAAAACTTCTAAGACCGTTCTGCAAAAGGAGATCGCCTCTTAATCACGACCTGCTGGCGACAAGACTGCGGTGGAACCACACCCTGTGATCGAGGAGGATCAAGCCAAGATGAACGAGGTGGAAGTGCCTTGTTTGTTCAACGAAGCGAAACATGTATTAAATCGGGTAACCCCAGGTACCTTCTAATAATTTCTAGTGTGTACTTAGATTATTTTGTAGATAATTGTAACCTCTCTTCCTGTGTTTGTAGGCTTCGGTACTCCACCATGAAATGTTCCTCCACTAACATTCCTCCCGGGAGAGGTAGATGCCGTGAAAGTTGAGGCCGAAGAACGAAAAAAGAACAAGGATCACCTAGCCTCAGAAAAGGAGACAGCTCGAGCCCAATTGACTTTGGCTGAAGTCCAGCTCTAAGGTATAATGGAGAAGTCCTTGGCGCAGGCCAAGAAGATCGAGGAGCTCCAGTCCCAGCTAAATTCGGCCATCTCTGATCGAGAAAGTTTTACCACGGAGCTTGAAGCAGCCAAATCAGAGGCAAAAGTAGCTAAGGCCAATGCTGATGAAGTGGTGGCCGTTTATAAGGATGATGTCGAGGCGGATCAGGTTCGAGCAAAAGACATCACCGAGCATGCTAAATGGCAATCTCATAAGGACACCCTTGAGGAAATCCATGCTCGAGGTTTTGATCTATCAGCTGAGATCGAGAACGCCAAGGAGCTCGAAACTGAGGCTAAAAGGTTGGCTTATCCCGAGGACTTAAGCAAATCTGAAGGCGGGAAAGATCCCGAGGGTGATGCTGCCTCCGATGATGACCAGGCCACTTAGGCCTTTGGATGCTTTTATTTTTTTGCTTTTTTGCATCTTTTTAGGCCGTTTTGGCCGTTGTAGATTTCTGTATTGGGGCCATTCTGCCCAATGTAAAAAGATTATTAGATAAGTATATACATAAGGCTTTCTTTCCCTTTTGTGTTTCAAATTTTTCCTTTGCTTTATGACTTGTATTTACAAAGGCCGGAATGCCTTAGCATAAAATAACTTACGTTATGTTCGAAATTTCAAACTAACGCCGCCTTTTCATTACTCTATTTTAAGGCATCTTGGGGGTTCGGTATTACCGGAAACTTCCCCCAAAGTAAGTAATTCAGATTATAGTTTGCCGAGGGTAGTCTTTAGAACCGGTTATGAAAAAAATTCTTTTTTGAAGGCCTATCTTTTGTAACGGGTCTCGGACGTCTCCGAGCCATGTTAATATGGTCGTAGACTTTTAGTTCGAGAGTAGCCCAGTGGACTTGTTTTCCCGAGTTATCTGGGCTTCCCCAAGATAACAGTCTTTGAGTGTAGATAGTCGTGGAACCACTCGCGAACGCGTAAGGCAAAATACTAGGAGCCCATTTTCTTCTTCGCGAACGCGAAGGTAGAGACGCGAACGCGAAGCTGAGGGGGGAAGACCCTTTGCGAACGCGTCCCTCCACTCGCGAACGTGTAAGGTTGAGGGGAGGGGTCACCTTTTGTTCATCGCGAACGCGACCACTGGTATGCGAACGCGTAGGCTTAAGGAGCCATAGCTCCGCGAACGTGAGCCGTTGTCCGAGAACGCGAAGTTCCCGTCGCGTACGCGAAGGGCAATTTTGCCCAGCTATTTTAAAAGACCAAAAAACAGTAGCATTTCGGGATTCACTCAAAATTTCATAACCTCTTCATCTTAACTCCAAATTTGGCAATTTTTGAAAGAGTATTTCACCACAAATTCATAGGTATGTAATCTTAGAGTCATTTCCTTCAATTTCCATTAACACCCATTAGATTTCTAGGCCTAAATCATGTGAATAAGGGTAGAAAATTAGGGATTTGGGTAGAACTAGGGCTTTTTGATTAATTGTGATTTAGACCTCGTTTTGGGGTCGAATTCTGAAAATAATTATATATTGGGATCGTGGGCGAAGGGTCATTTGATTTTGGTCCGAACCTCATGTTTTGACCAAGCAGGCCCGGGGTCGATTTTTGGGTTTTCGGGAAGAATGATTAGAAAGCTATAATTAACCATTGGAATTGGATTGTTTAGCATTTATTGATGTTATTAAGTCAATTATGTATATATTCGATTGTGTTGGAGTCCAATTCAAAAGGAAAGGCGGTATTTGAGGCTTGAGTTGGCCGTGGAAGTTTGAGATAAGTGTTTGGTCTAACCTTAGCTTGAGGGATTAGGAGTTGAGTCCTATTTGCTATGCGGTATTCGTTGTGTATGACGTATAGGCATGGTGACGAGTATCTATACGTGGGTGTCTAGCATGACCGTGAGTCTTTATATTGTGCATATCTTGATCGTTGTATTCTTCATGCCTTAGTGATGATTTCTAGTTGTTGTGAAAAGTTTGTGGAAGAAATGGTGACCTTTGAACATCTTGGAGCATTGGCTCGAGTTATATTATGAATTGTGAAAGTATGTAAGATGATTGAACCCTTTGGAGCATTGGCTCAAGTGGTAAAGTGAGTTATGAAGTAGAAGTTAAAGATAGAGAATGAGTTATTGCAATGTTCCCTTGCCGGGATTTAATTATTTTATTGTTGTTCCCTTGCCGGGATTTAATTGTTTAATTGTTGTTCCCTTGCCGGGATTTCTACGTGATCTTTTTTACTCCCTTGCCCTTGTTTGTGATTGTTGTTTGGGTGAGGAAGAGTGTTAAAGCATGAAGGGTGATGCCGTGCATTGTTGATATTGTGAGGAAAGAGTGTAAAGCACGAAGGGTGATGTCGTGCCGTACGATGTACCATTCCGTGCCGATTGTATTGATTACATGGTAAGGAAAGAGAGTAAAAGCACGAAGGGTGATACCGTGCACATCTTTTATAAATAATTGATTTGGTGAGGACGAGATTAAAAGCACAAAGGGAGGTGCCGTGCAAACTGTTGATTTCTGTTCCTTGTTGATATTCGAGTTATGTTATTCCTTTCTTTACTTGATGCCTCTCCATTCAGATCTGTTATCTCCCCCACAGCATGTTTCCCCTTCACACATTGACTATTTGTTTCTGTATTTCTTTTTCCGCTGTATATATTTAAACTGCACAGGTTTATTTGGTAGTCTGGTCCTAGCCTCGTCACTACTTCGCCGAGGTTAGGCTAGGCACTTACCAGCACATGGGGTCGGTTGTGCTGATACTACACTCTGCACTGTGTGCAGATCCCGGAGCAGCTTTCGGACAGTAGTTGGAGGGCTTCCTTCAGTCCACCCGGAGACCCAAGGTAGACCTGCAGGCGTCCGCAGGCCCTGGCGTCTCCCTCTATCTCTATTTCCTGTTTCCTTCTCTTTTATTCAAAAATAGTGTACTGTTATTCTTCAGACCTTGTATGTAGTACTCTTAGATAGTCTGTGACACAGTGACACCAGATTTTGGGTATTTGAGGTTTTAGAAGTTGTAATAGACGTCGATTCCAGATATTTTATTGCTACCTTTCGCTTAATTATTTAAAGTTCCGCTGATTTCATGTTATCGCTTATATTTGTTAAAAAGAAGTAATTTGCTAACGAAGTAAGTAGTTAAGTTTTGGCTTGCCTAGCTCCCAATAGTAGGCGCCATCACGACTCCCGAGGGAGGGAAATCCTGGTCGTGACAAGTTGGTATCAGAGCTCTAGATTACATGGGTCTCACAGTTCACAGACAAGCTTAGTAGAGTCTGAGGGATCGATACGGAGACGTCTGTATTTATCCCTTTGAGGCTACAGAGTTAGGAAAAATCTCACATTTGTTCTTTCTTGTCGTGCGGCTTGGTTTCTCAATGCTAATTGAATTTGAATTCTACTCTGTTCTTTCGCAGATGGCGAGAACACGCGCTTCCTCATCTACCGATCAGCAGCCCGAGCCCCCAGTAGCAGCTCCCACGTGGGGCAGAGGGTAAGGTCGAGGCCGTGCTAGAGGGCGAGGTAGGGGCAGAGCTCAGCCCCGAGCAGCAGCACCAGCAGTGGAGCCTCGGGTTGACTTTGATGATGAGGTTCCGGCTCCAGTAGTTCCGGTGGGCCCAGCTCAGGTCCCAGAGGGGTTTATTGCCACCCCAGTTCTTCAGGATGCTCTAGTCTGTCTAGTGGGCCTCATGGAGAGTGCTACCAGGGCAGGTTCACTTCCTGTAGCACCGGCCGTCTCTCAGGCTGGAGGAGGAGCCCAAACTCCTACTACTTGCACTCCGGAGCAGGTAGCTCCCCAGTTTCAGACTCCAGTAGCTCAGCTAGTTGGAGCGGTTCAGTAGGGTGTCGTAGCTTAGACCGGCGATGGTGCAGCCATGTCTGCCGATGCTTTGTGGAGATTGGACAGGTTTACCAAGCTCTTCACTACTACCTTCAACGGTGCATCTACTGAGGATCCCCAGGATTATCTGGATAGTTGTCACGAGGTTCTTTGGAACATGGGGATTGTTGAGACCAATGGGGTTGATTTTGCTACATTTCGCTTGTCTGGATCCACCAAGACTTGGTGGAGGGATTATTGCTTAGCTAGACCAGCAGGATCACCAGCCTTGACCTGAGAGCAGTTTACACAGCTATTTGTGGAGAAGTTTTTCCCTATTACACAGCGAGAGGCCTATCGGAGGCAGAGCGCCTTCAGTAGGGATCCATGACTGTCACCCAGTACGAGACTAGATTCATAGATTTGGCTCGCCATGCCCTTATTATACTTCCCACCGAGAGGGAGAGAGTGAGACGGTTTATTGATGGACTCATTCAGCTGATTCGTCTTTAGATGGCTAGAGAGGCTGGGAGTGAGATATCCTTCCAGGAGGCGGCCAATGTGGCCCGGAGAGTTGAGATGGTATTATCACAGGGGGGTGGTCATGGGGCGGATAAGAGGCCCCGTCATTCAGGGAGATTCAGTGGTGCCTTGTCTGGGGGTAGAGATTCATATGGTAGGGGCCGTCCTCCTAGGCCCTTTCAGTCAGCCCTTCAGGTTTCTCACGGTGCTTCAGGTGGTCGTGTTCTCGCATGCAGTGTTCTGATCAGCAGCCCTACAGTGCACCACCAACTCCCATCAGTGCACCACCGATCTAGAGTTTTCGGGGAGGTCATTCAGGTCGCCAGGGTTAGTCTCAATTTCCTCAGCCGCAGCATTCTGGTGGATGTTATGAGTGTGGTGAGTATGGTCATATCCGGAGGGCTTGTCCGAGGTTGGTGGGTACTCAGTCGCAGCAGCAGGGTTCCCGTGCTATGATTCAGGCACCAGATGTTCCACAGACCGCTTAGCCAGCTAGGGGCGGGGGTAGAGGTGCTAGATGTGGAGGTAGAGGATTTAGAGGTGGAGTCAGACCGCCAGAGGTGGAGGCCAGCCAGCTGCAGGCCATCCCAAAGAGGTAGTCCAGGGTGGTGGGGCCCAGCCCCGATGTTATGCTCTTCCAGCCAAGCCCGAGGCTGAGGCTTCAGATGCGGTTACCACAAGTACTGTTCTGGTTTGTGATAGAGATGCTTCAGTGTTATTTGATCCAGGGTCTACATACTCGTATGTGTCATCTTATTTTGCACCGTATCTGGTTATGCCTAGTGATTCTCTGAGTGTCCTTGTATATGTGTCTACACCGGTGGGTGATTCTATCGTGGTAGATCGAGTCCATCATTCTTGTATTGTGGTGATTGGGGGTCTTGAGACTCGTGTAGATTTGTTGCTTCTAGACATGGTCCACTTTGATGTTATATTGGGGATGGACTGGTTATCCCCTTACCACGCTATCTTGGACTGTCATGCCAAGACTGTGACTTTGGCCTTACCGGGTTTGCCTCGTTGAGAGTGGAGAGGGACTCCTGGTCATTCTACCCGCAGTGTTATCTCGTATGTGAAGGCTCGGCGTATGATCGAGAAGGGGTGTTTGGCTATTTGGCATATGTTCGTGATTCTAGTGCTGAGGCTCCCTCTATTGATTCTGTGCCCGTTGTCCGGGAGTTTCCTGAGGTTTTCCCTTCAGACCTGCTGGGTATGCCACCCGATAGGGATATTGATTTCTGCATTGATTTGGCTCCGGGCACTCAGCCCATTTCTATTTCGCCGTATCGCATGGCCCCGCCTGAGTTGAAAGAGTTAAAGGAGCAATTGCAAGACTTGCTTGAGAAGGGTTTCATTAGACCCAGTGTTTCGCCTTGGGGTGCGCCGGTGTTGTTTGTTAAGAAGAAGGATGGGTCAATGAGAATATGTATTGATTACCGGCAATTGAACAAGGTTACAATCAAGAATAAGTATCCGCTGCCAAGGATTGATGATTTGTTCGATCAGCTTCAGGGTGCCAACGTATTTTCAAAGATAGACTTGCGATCTGGCTACCATCAGTTGAGGATTAGGGCATCCGATATCCCTAAGACAGCTTTCTGCACTCGGTACGGGCATTATGAGTTCTTGGTTATGTCATTCGGGTTGACAAATGCCCCAGCAGCTTTTATGGACTTGACAAACCGAGTGTTCAGGCCTTATTTGGATTCGTTCGTGATAGTCTTCATTGATGATATATTGATATATTCCCGCAGCCAGGCAGAGCAAGAGCAACTCCTTAGAGTGGTTCTTCAGACTCTAAGGGATAGTCAGTTATATGCAAAGTTCTCGAAGTGTGAGTTCTGGTTGAGTTCAGTTGCATTTCTGGGTCATGTTGTGTCAGCAGAGGGTATTCAAGTTGATCCGAAGAAGATTGAGGCCGTCAAGAACTGGCCTAGACCAGCATCAGCTACAGAGATTCGGAGTTTCTTGGGGTTGGCAGGCTACTATCGTCGGTTCGTGGAGGGGTTTTCATCTATTGCAATCCCGATGACCAGGTTGACCCAGAAGGGTGCCCAGTTCAGGTGGTCAGATGAGTGTGAGGTGAGCTTTCAGAAGCTCAAGATAGCTCTGACTACGGCACCAGTGTTGGATTTGCCCATAGGTTCAGGGCCTTATACAGTTTATTGTGATGCGTCTCGTATTGGGCTTGGTGCAGTGTTGATGTAGGATGGCAAGGTCATTGCCTATGCTTCGCGGTAGTTGAAGATTCATGAGAAGAACTATCCGGTCCATGATTTGGAGTTGGCAGCCATAGTTCACGCATTGAAGATTTGGAGGCATTATCTGTATGGCGTGGCATATGAGGTGTTCACGGATCACAAGAGTCTTCAGTATTTATTCAAGCAAAAGGAGTTGAATTTGAGGCAGGGGAGGTGGTTGGAGTTGTTGAAAGATTATGACATCACCATCTTATATCATCCGGGAAAGGCCAATGTGGTGGCCGATGCTTTGAGTAGGAAGTCAGCCAGTATGGGCAGTCTTGCTTATATTCCGGTCGCTGAGAGACCGCTTGCCTTGGATTTGCAGGCTTTAGCCAATCAGTTTGTGAGATTGGATGTTTCTAAGACCAGTCGCGTGTTAGCTTGTACGGTCGCTCGTTCTTCATTATTGGAGCGTATCCGTGATCGGCAGTATGATGTTCCCCATTTGTGTGTCCTTAGAGACACGGTGCGGCGCGGAGGTGCCAAGCAGGTTACCTTAGAGGTTGATGGAGTTTTGAGATTGCAGGGTTGAGTTTGTGTGCCTAATGTAGATGGGCTCCGAGAGTTGATTTTAGAGGAGGCCCATAGCTGCAGGTACTCTATTCATCCGGGCGCCGCAACGCTGTATCATGATTTGCAGTAGCATTATTGGTGGCATAGGATGAAGAAGGATATTGTTGCATATGTAGCTCGGTGTTTGAGTTGTCAGCAGGTTAAGTACGAGCATCAGAGGCCTGGTGGTTTATTTAGAGGATTGAGCTTCCCGAGTGGAATTGGGAGCGGATCACAATGGACTTCGTTACTGGACTCCCGCAGACTCGGAAGAGGTTCGACGCAGTATGGGTCATTGTTGATAGGCTGACCAAGTCAGCGCATTTCATTCCTATGGCAGTATCCTATTCTTCCGAGAGGTTAGCTGAGATCTATATCCGGGAGATTGTTCGCCTTCATGGTGTGCCCGTGTCTATCATTTCGGATCGACGTACGCAACTTACCTCGCGCTTCTGGAGAGCAGTTCAGCGAGAGTTGGGCACGCGGGTTGAGTTGAGCACAACATTTCACCCCCAGACGGACGGACAGTCCAAGCGGACTATTCAGATATTGGAGGATATGCTCCGAGCTTGTGTCATTGACTTTGAAGGCTCGTGGGATCAGTTTTTGCCTTAAGCAGAGTTCGCCTACAACAGCAGCTACCAGTCGAGTATCCAGATGGCTCCTTATGGGGCTTTATATGAAAGGCGGTGTCGGTCTCCGGTTGGGTGGTTTGAGCCGGGAGAGGCTCGGTTGTTGGGTACGGATCTGGTTCAGGAGGCCTTTGGACAAGGTCAGGATCATTCAGGATAGGCTTCGTACAGCTCAGTCCAGGCAGAAGAGTTATGCAGACCGCAAGGTTCGAGATGTGGCTTTTATGGTTTGTGAGCGGGTATTCCTCCGAGTGTCGCCTATGAAGGGCGTGATGTGATTTGGGAAGAAGGCTAAGCTTAGCCCTAGGTTCATTGGTCCATTTGAGATTCTTGATCGAGTGGGAGACGTGGCTTATAGACTTGCATTGCCGCCAAGCTTATCAGTCGTGCATCCAATATTTCATGTGTCCATGCTTCGGAGGTATCACGGCAATCCATCTCACGTGTTAGATTTCAGCACTGTCTAGTTGGACAAGGACTTGTCGTATGCGGAGGAGTCGGTAGCTATTCTAGACCGGCAGGTTTGCCAGTTGAGGTCGAAGAGTTTTCCTTCTGTTTGTGTTCAGTGGAGGGGTCAGCCTCCCGAGGGATCGACCTGGGAGTCTGAGTCCGATATGTAGAGCCGTTATCCCCATCTTTTTCCCGACTCAGGTACTTCCTTCTTATGTCCATTCGAGGACGAACGATTGTTTTAGAGGTGGAGAATGTGATGACACAAAAGGTCATCACATTTTTTTAAACTACATTCTGTGTTTCCAAGGCCCTGAAAACCTCATTTAGCGTCACCTCAATTCGCGTGCGCAGTCCAGGCGCGTAACCGGAAAGCCTAAATGTGAAAATCTGTGAAAAATGATAAGTTTTGACTATAAAATGAGCTAATTTGACTTCGGTCAATGTTTTGGGTAAACGGACCCGGACCCGTGATTTGACGGTCCCGGAGGGTCCGTAGGAAAATATGGGACTCGGGCGTATGCCCGGATTCGAATTCCAAGGTCCCAAACCCGAGAAATGAATTTTTAAAGGAAATTGTTTTTTGAAATTGTTTAAGGAAATTTGAAATGAAATTTGATTATAACATGTTGGTATCGGGCCCGTATTTTGGTTCCGGCGCCCGGTACAGGTCTTATATATAATCTAAGATATTTTTGTAAAATTTGGTGAAAAACGAACGTCGTTTGACGTGATTCGGACCTAAATTGCTAAATTTGATACTTGATGAAGTTTGAGAAAAATTTCTTGATTTTGAGGTTTGATTCATTGTTATTGAGGTTATTTTGGCGATTTGATCGCACGGATAAGCTCGTATGACGTTGTTGAGTTAGTACCTATGTTTGGTTAGAAGCCCCGAGTGCTCAGGTGTGTTTTGGATATGATTCAAGAGGTTTTTGAGTTGAGAAAAAGTTGCAGATTTCTGCTGTTAGTGCCCAGGGATTTTACCCTTCGCGTTCGCGTGGAACCACTCGCGAACGTGTAAGGCAAAAATCCCAGGATCCTATTTTCTTCTTCGCGAACGCGAAGCTGAGGGGGGAAGACCCTTCGTGAACGCGTCCCTCCACTCGCGAACGCGTCCCTCCACTCGCGAACGCGTAAGGTTGAGGGGAGGGGTCACCTTTTGTTCATCGCGAACGCGACCACTGGTACGCGAACGCGTAGGCGTGAGGAGCCAAAGCTCCACGAACGCGAGCCGTTGTCTGTGAACGCGAAGTGCCCGTCATGAAAGTGAAGGGAAATTTTGCCCAGCTATTTTAAAAGACAAGAAAACAGTAGCATTTCGGGATTCACTCAAAATTTCATAACGTCTTCATCTTAACTCCAAATTGGGCGATTTTTGAAAGAGGATTTCACCACAAATTCATAGGTATGTAATCTTAGACTCATTTCCTTGAATCCGTTAACACCCATTAGATTTCTAGGACTAAATCATGTGAATAAGGGTAGAAAATTAGGGATTTGGGTAGAACTAGGGCTTTTTGATTAATAAGGGGTGATTTGATTTTGGTCCGAACCTCAGGTTTTGACCAAGCGGGCCCGGGGTCAATTTTTGGGTTTTTGGGAAGAATGATTAGAAAGCTATAATTAAACATTGGAATTGGATTGTTTAGCATTTATTGATGTTATTAAGTCGATTATGTATAGATTCGAAAGGAAAGGCAGTATTTGAGGCTTGAGTTGGCCGTGGAAGTTTGAGGTAAGTGTTTGGTCTAACCTTAGCTTGAGGGATTAGGAGTTGAGTCCTGTTTGCTATGTGGTATTCGTTGTGTACGACGTATAGGCATGGTGATGAGTATCTATACGTAGGTGTCTAGCATGACCGTGAGTCTTTATATTGTGCATATCTTGATTTCGTTGTATTCTTCATGCCTTGGTGATGATTTATAGTTGTTGTGAAAATTTTGTGGAAGAAATGGTGACCTTTGAACATCTTGGAGCATTGGCTCGAGTTATATTATGAATTGTGAAAGTATGTAAGATGATTGAACCCTTTGGAGCATTGGCTCAAGTGGTAAGGTGAGTTATGAAGTAGAAGTGAAAGATAGAGTAAGAGTTATTGAAATGTTCCCTTGGTGGGATTAAATTATTTTATTGTTGTTCCCTTGCCGGGAATTAATTGTTTAATTGTTGTTCCCTTGCCGGGATTTCTACATGATCTTGTTTACTCCCTTGCCCTTGTTTGTGATTGTTGTTTGGGTGAGGAAGAGTGTTAAAGCACGAAGGGTGATGTCGTGCATTGTTGATATTGTGAGGAAAGAGTGTAAAACACGAAGGGTGATGTTGTGCCGCACGATGTACCATTCCGTGCCGATTGTATTGATTACATTGTAAGGAAAGAGAGTAAAATCACGAAGGGTGATGCCGTGCACATCTTTGATAAATAATTGATTTGGTGAGGACGAGAGTAAAAGCACGAAGGGTGGTGCCGTGCAAACTGTTGATTTCTGTTCCTTGTTGATATTCGAGTTATGTTGTTCCTTTCTTTACTTGATGCCTCTACATTCAAAACTGTTATCTCCCCCCACAGCATGTTTCCCCTTCCCACATTGACTGGTTATTTCTGTATTTCTTTTTCCGCTGTATATATTTAAACTTCACAGGTTTATTTGGTAGTCTGGTCCTAGCCTTGTCACTACTTCGCCGAGGTTAGGCTAGGCATTTACCAGCACATGGGGTCGGTTGTGCTGATACTACACTCTGCACTGTGTGCAGATCCCGGAGCAGCTTTCGGACAGTAGTTGGAGGGCTTCCTTCAGTCCACCCGGAGACCCAAGGTAGACCTACAGGCGTTCGCAGGCCCTGGCGTCTCCCTCTATCTCTATTTCGTGTTTCCTTCTCTTTTATTCAGAAACAGTGTGCTGTTATTCTTCAGACCTTGTATGTAGTACTCTTAGATAGTCTGTGACTCTGTGACACTAGATTTTGGGTATTTGAGGTTTTAGAAGTTGTAATAGACGTTGATTCCAGATATTTTATCGTTACATTCCGCTTCATTTTTTAAAGTTCCGCTGATTTCATGTTATCACTTATATTGGTTAAAAAGAAGTAATTTGTTAACGAAGTAAGTAGTTAAGTATTGGCTTGCCTAGCTCCCAATAGTAGGCGCCATCCGACTCCCGAGGGAGGGAAATCCGGGTCGTGACAAGTTGGCTCCCCAACATCGATTGGTATTAGAGCTTCGACGCCGTAAACAAATGAGAATGGAGTAGCCCCGGTACTGGACTTCGAGGTCGTGCGATATGCCCAAAGGACTTTGGGAAGGATCTCCTTCCATTTTCCTATGGCGTCGGTTAACCTTTTCTTAAGGTTTTGGATTATGGTTTTGTTGGTTGATTCGGCTTGTCCTTTCCTACTAGGGTGATAAGGTGTCGATAAAATTCTCTTGATCTTATGGTCTTTGAGAAACTTGGTCACTTTGTTGCCGATAATTTGTTTCCCGTTATCACATACAATTTCGGATGGCATCCCGAACTAACATATGATGTGGTCCCAAATTTAGTCGATGACTTCCTTCTCCCTGACCTTCTCGTATGCCTATGCTTCAACCCACTTAGAAAAATAGTCAGTCATAAATAAGATAAATTGATCTTTACCCGGTGCTCATGGAAGAAGGTCGACGATGTCCATTCCCCACTTCATGAATGGCCATGGTGACAAGACTGAATGTAGCAGCTCCCCGGGTTGGTGAATCGTCTGAGCATATCTTTGGCACTTGGCAAATGTTTGTACGAACTCCTTAGCATCTTTTTCCATGTCGATCCAATAATAGTCGGCTCTGATCACCTTTTGAACTACTGATTCGGTACTTGAATGATGTTTGTCGGTGCCTTCGTGAACATCTCTCAGAACATACTCGGTATCTCTCGGTCCCAGACACATTGCTAGTGGGCCATCAAACATTCTTCTGAACAAGGTTCCGTCCTCGGACAAGCTGAATCGGGCTGCTTTTCTGCGTAGGGCCCTCAATTCTTTATCTGAGGGAAGTTTCCCGGTCTTCAAATACTCTACGTATTTATTTCTCCAATCCCATGTTAAGCTTATGGAGTTTATCTCGGCGTGACCTTCTTCCACTACCGATCTCATGAGTTGTACGACTGCCCCGAGTTGAGCTCGTCAACTTCGACTGACGACCCTAAGTTTGCACTAGCATCGGCCTCACTATTTTGATCTCGAGGTACGTGCTGAAACGTCCACTCTTTGAACTGATGTAATGTTACCGATAACTTATCCATGTACCTTTGCATTCGTTCTTCTCTGACTTCAAACGTTCCATTAACTTGGTTCACTGCAAAGAGGGAGTCACACTTAGCTTCGATCACCTCCGCCCCCAAGCTTTTGGCCAGTTCAAGACCTGCAATTCATGGCCTCATATTCGGCCTCGTTGTTAGTCAATTTCATAGTTCTAATGGATTGTCTAACTATATTTCCTGTGGATGGCTTCAGTATGATGCCAAGTCCGGACCCCTTTGCGTTCGAGGCACCGTCCGTAAAGAGGGTCCAAATTTTTGAATACGTCCCCGAGTTTACCAACAACTCTCTTTCGACTTCGGGTATTAGGGTCAGCGTAAAGTCGGCCATGAAATTTGCCAAAATTTGAGACTTAATGGTTGTCCGGTGTTGATATTCGATATCGTACCCGCTGATTTTTACGGCCCATTTGGCCAATTGCCCTGAGAGTTCGGGTTTATGCATTATATTTCGTAATGGGTAAGTTGTCACAACACATATAGGATGGCACTGAAAATATGGTTTCAGTTTCCTTAAGGTAATTAGTAAAGCGAGCGCCAATTTTTGTAGGTGAGAATATCTAGTTTCGGCCTCACCTAAGGTCCTGCTAACACAATAAATTGGAAATCGCGTACCTTGTTCTTCCCGAGCTAGGTCTCTACTTACCGCTATTTCTGATACTGCTAAATACAAGTATAGTCGTTTGTATGCCCTCGATGTGTGAAGAAGTAGCGGGCTCGATAGATATCGCTTAAGTTCTTCCAAGGCCCGTTGGCATGTCGGGGTCCATGTGAAGTTGTTTTCCTTCTTCACTAACAAGGAAAATAGATGGCTCTTATTGGAGGACCTCGAGATGAATCTCCCCAGGGCGGCAATGCGCCCAGTTAGCCTTTGGCCTTCACATTGTCCACTACCGTGATATCCTCCATAGCTTTGATCTTGTTGGGGTTGATCTCGATTCCTCGGCTGGACACCATGAACCCGAGATGATCCGGCCGCGAACGCGCATTTTTCCAGATTCAGCTTGTTGTTGTACTTCTTCAATTTACTGAAGGTTACCTGCAAATGCTTTAAATGGTCATCTGCTCGCAGGGACTTAACTAACATATCGTCAATGTAAACTTCCATGGATTTTCCTATTTGTTCTTTGAACATTCGGTTTACTAGGCGTTGGTAAGTGGCACCGACATTTTTTTAATCCAGATGGCATTACGTTATAGTAATATGTGCCATACTTAGTGATGAAGGAGATATTTTCTTGATCATCTGGGTTCATTCGTATTTGGTTGTACCCGGAGTAGGCATCGAGAAAACTAAGGATCTCGTGGCTTGCCGTGGCATCGATCATGCGATCAATGTTAGGCAAAGGGAAAGAGTTTTTGGAGCATGCCTTATTTAGATCTTTATAATCCATACACATTCTCAGTTTGTTCCCCTTTTTAGGGACTACTATGTTTGCTACCCATTCCGGATATTTAACCTCCTGGATGGACCTATTTTAAAGAGTTTAGTTACCTCGTCCTTGATGAAAGCATGCTTGATCTCGGACTGGGATCTCTTTTTCTGCTTGACCGGGTGGAATTTCAGGTCCAGGCTCAGCTTGTGAGTAGTGATCTCTGGTGGGATCTATGTCATGTCGAGACGGGACCAACCAAAACAATCCATGTTAGCCATAAGAAATTTAATGAGTTTTTTCTTGAGCAGGGGAGTTAACCCTGTGCCTAGATGTACCTTCCGATCGGGGTGGTGTTTGATCAGTATGACCTGCTCCAGCTCTTCGACCATTTATTTGGTAACATCGGAATCATCGGGACTATAAAGGATCAAGGAACCCCGTAATTATCCTCTTCGTCAGTCCCCTGCTTGTTCGGTTGGTCGAGGCCGGCGTCGGTGATTGCTATTTCGCTTCCTGTTTTGCTTTCAAACTTAGCTCCTTTGTCGATAAGAGTGTTGATATCGGAATTACATCATCGACGGCAAACATCTCCTTTGTGGCGGGTTGCTCCCCGTAGATCGTTTTAATCCCCTCTAGTGTTGGGAATTTTAACACCTGGTGAATGGTCGAGGGCACAACCCTCATGTTGTGGATCCATGGTCTCCTGAACAGGTCATTGTACCTCATGTACCCCTCGATCACATAAAACTTAGTTTCATGGATGGTTCCGACTGCGTTTACCGATAGCGTTATTTCTCCCTTAGTAGTTTTGCAAGCCATGTTGAATCCGTTTATCACTCGGGCTGCAGGTACAATTTGGTGTTGTAGGCCGAGTTGTTCTACGACCCTCGATAGAATGATGTTTCCCGAGCTACCTGGATCAATTAGCATACATTTAACTCAAGAATTATTCATGAGTACAAATATTACCAGTTCATCGTTATGGGGCTACATGATTCTTTCTGCGTCCTCGTCGTTGAAAGATAGAGTTCCTTCTGGTATGTAATCTCGAGTTCATTTCTCCCTCGTGATGGATACTTTGGTGCATTTAAGATAGGACCTTGAGGAACATTGACCCCTCCGATGATTATATGAATGATGTGTTGAGGTTCTTCTTGGTCGGTTTGTTTATTGGAGTCTCTATTTCTGAAATTATTCTTGGCTCGGTCGCTCAGAAATTCCCGAAGGTGTCCGTTGTTGAATAACCAGGCTACTTCTTCTCTCAATTGTCGACAATCCTCCGTTCTTTGGCCATGAGTGCCATGATATTTGCACATTAGGTTGGGATCTGTTTGGGCTGGATCAGTTTCTAAAGGTCGAGGCCATTTGGTATCTTTGATGCATTCAATAGTCGATATAATGGCAGTTGCATCAACATTAAAGTTGTATCCTAATAACCGCGGTGCTTGTTTAGGTCCGATAGGCCAATTGAATTCGTTCTTGCTCATGAGCCTTCGAGAGCTCTGCCCTCGATCACTTCTCTTTTCATTTCGTATAGAATTTTGCCCAGATCCGCTGCTTCTACGATCTCCATTATATGGCTGGTATCGATCTCTGTTTAACCTCGGTTCTCGATCAATATACCTCTTGATTCTATCTACAAGTCTGACAGGATAAACGGACCTGGAAGGAGCCCCAAGTTGACCGTCTTCGACCTTGATCTTCGGTTGGTACCGATTATGCACATCGGCCCAAGTGACAGCCGAGTATTCTATCAGATATTGCTTCAACTACTGCGAAGCCACCGAGCTTTGCACACTGAGTCATTAAGTGGAAGCTTGAACAACCCAATCATCAGCGACTGGTAGCAGGTCCATCCGTTCCATTTGGAATCGAGACACGAATTCCCTGAGCATTTCATTGTCCTTATGCTTTGCCTTGAAAAGGTCCGACTTCCTGGTCTCAACCTTGATGGCCCCGGCGTGTGCCTTTACGAAAGAATTTGCAAGCATAGCAAATGAATCAATAGAGTTAGGTGGTACCATGTCATAGCTCCCCTTGACAAGGAATCTTCAAATTTCTTTAGCAAGACAGATTCGATCTTGTCATCCTCTAGATCATTCAATTTGATGGAACATGTGTAAGAGGTGACATGCTCGTTCGGATCGGTCGTTCAATTGTATTTAGGAATCTTGGGAATGCGGAACTTCTTGGGGATCGGCTTGGGAGCCGCGCTCAGGATAAAAGGTTTTTGCACGAATTTTTTTGGAGTCCAAACCTTTCAATATCGGTGGCGCCCCCAAGATTTGATCTACCCTGGAGTTATAAGTTTCCACCTTCTTGTTGTTTGCCTCGATCTTCTTCTCCCCCGAGTCAATTCGTTTTGTTAGTTCTCGGGCATCATCATGATTGCAGGATTGTTCTCTGATTCCTTCTCGTTCGACCTCCTTGAGACCTATTCGACCCTATGGACAACTTCCTAGGAGGGCTCGGGCTCGATCCTACTCGGTGGGTGATTCTGGTTTTGGAGCTAGGCTATCGTTGCCTGTTCAGTCTGCAACATTTCGAAGATCACCCGCAAGCTGATCCCGCCATATTCGCTGCCATGTGTGCTTTGAGCGACTGATCGAACATCCCTACGGACGCTGCCTTTGGGATCGACGGCCAAATTTGCGTTGATGGCTACATGTAAGATGATGTCGAATGGATCTACAGTCGGAACTCCATTGAGGTCGATCGGGGGTACGTCGTTCCCTGGTGCTATGTTATCGTTTTCGCCATGGTGGCTGAAATCATTGTCAACGTGTAGGGGTGTTGACTGAGAGTTCGACATTTTGGTCCTGGAATCAAAGATACTCCAAAGAACAAGTGTTAAATAGTGTTTGTTATCAAAGTTTGTACCAGGTAATCACTATTATCCTTATCCCCACGGTGGGCGCCAAACTGTTTACCCTTAAAATCGGATAACAATTGAATTTATACGCGGTTTTAAGTATACGTGATATAACTTGATACAAATTAAGAAAAAAGATTAATAGTGAAATTAATGATCAGGAAATAAATGCAAACCACACAGATTGAACAGCCTTTGCCCTTAAGTTTGATAACCCTCGAGCCAAGAAAATGCATCAACTGATGTTAGAACAAAATAACAAGATGATAAGAGCTAGAAATAACAGTGTATTGCTTTATTGCTGTGTATTACAATGTATTTTACAAATGATCAAATCTCCCTTTATATAGTAGGGGAGTCCTACTCTTGATACAATTCTATAAAAGGTACCAATCTCATGATTTACTAATTAATCGGCCTCTCCTCGATACGTGCTGAGATTTCCGCCGTGATTTCCAACCTATTTCGGATATTTCGGCCTTCCGTTATTTGGCTCGACAAAGTTCCCTCGATCATTTTCGGTCCTGCAGTCACGAGCTCAACGATTTAACTTCGCGCCTTGATTTGATATAACCCGGGCTCGAGCTCTGACCTCTCCCGTTTCAGCCTCGGCTGGTCATACAACGGACGAACCCGGTTTCGACCGTATACACTCTTTTTTTTCCTCTTCTCTAAAACTAAGCCTATTGAGTTCATACAAAATGAGAATATCACTTAATCTTCCTTTTCTCCTGTTAATCCTTGATTACTCCAGCGGCCTAAATTTGCCAAATATTAGCATAGGCTCAACTTTCACTGTTGGAGATAATGGTTCTTTGTTTTCATCATCCGAGGACTTTGCATTCGGATTTTATCCTGTTTCAGCTACTCTTTTCCTAGTTGGAATTTGGTTCAACAAAATCCAGGAAAGAACACTCATCTGGTCAGCAAATCACGACAGTCCAGCAGAAATTGGATCCACTATTAGTCTAACAAGTAGTGGCCAGCTTGTGCTCAATTATGCAAATAGCACTGTCCGACAGATTTACAGAGGGAATGCAAAGTGGGGAATCATGCAAGACGATGGAAATATTGTCTTGAGAAACTCCAGTTTAGGAAATGTTTGGGAGAGCTTTAATTTTCCTACTGATACACTCTTTCCAGGGAAAACTTTATTATCCAAAGGAAAACTCTACTCCAATGCAAATGCAAGTGAGAATTTCAAGAACTCTACAGGGAAATTCATGCTGGAAATGCAATATGATGGAAAATTAGTACTATCTGCCTATCGTTTCGGGGACCCAGGATATTGGCTAAGTAGTCAAGATCAAGAAGGAAATGGTGATGTGAATCTAGTTTTCAACAAGAGCAATGCATTGTTGTATCTTGAGAAAGGCCATAATAACACAATTTATTCTTTTCCATCGAGTGTCCCGACCCCAGTTCAAGACTGTATACGGTCGAAATCAGGTGTGTCCGATTTCTTATGCTCGAGGGATCGCCTTAAGCCGGAATTCAGGACGGATCGAGTTCGAGCTCGATGAACAAGACTCAAGCTCGATGACAAAGTACAAGGCTCGAAGAACTAAGTGTTCGAGGAACGTCGGGGCTCGACTATGACTAGGCCTCGAGATAATGCCGTTATGAATTTGTAACAGATTGAGCAAGATTCCTGCCACGTTCCTAAAATCATGGCGTAAATCCCGGAATAGATTCGTACGAATCCGTACTAGGCGGTTAGACAACTGTCCCAATAAGATTCTTTACCGTAAATAGAAATGTACCTTATTTAGGGTTCTCCTATTATATAAAGGGGACCCCAATCATTTGTAAAGATCATCTAATCATTGGCAAAGAATATACTCTCTACTTTTCGCTCATTGTTCATTAGAATTGTCCTTTAGCTTTATTATTCTTGCTTTATTGTTCTTGATCCATCTCGAGGTCACTGGGCTCGAGGTCAAGACTGACTTACCCACTGGTTTGGTCTTACTTATTTCTTTCATTTATACGTTACTCATCTTGATTATTAATTGGTATTGAACTAAACCGCGTATCTTTAAAACCACAAATCAAATTTAATTATTACTCGTATTTTTGAGGTAAACAGTTTGGCTCCCACCGTGGGGCGAATGATAATAGTGATTATTTCATTACTGATTCTCATAACACACATTATTTTTACACTTTTTCTTGTCAAGAATTTTTGATTCCCAGGATTAAACATGTCAAACTCGCAAAACGCACCTGTTGATGAGAACGAAGGTCTTGGATTTCATGGCGAAAACAACTATGACGGGGTTGGTGTACCACCGATAAACCCTGAGGAAACGCCAAATGTGGAACCAGTTGATGTTAGTTCGCACATTGCTTTGAATGCTGATTTAGGTGCAGACCCTGGAGGAAGAGTTTGTAGGGAAGCCCGATCTGGGGGCCAAGGAACACAAGGTAT
Organism: Nicotiana attenuata; assembly: GCF_001879085.1. Classification (NCBI taxonomy): domain Eukaryota; kingdom Viridiplantae; phylum Streptophyta; class Magnoliopsida; order Solanales; family Solanaceae; genus Nicotiana; species Nicotiana attenuata. The sequence goes on from NC_031997.1 coordinate 23,091,277, forward strand.
AGGGGATGGGGGAGTCAGCCTCCAAGTGATATTCGAGATGCTACAAGATCAGCAGATTGCCATCGTTCAACTTCAGAGTCAGAATAAAACTCTGAGTACAGCCAAACTAGAAAACACTCGACGTGTTAAACCGGCGCCACAGAGGTCAAACGAAAATGGCTCAGGGACTGACCCCACAATTATGAAAACGCTCGAAGAGCTCACCAAGAGGATCGAGTTCGGGGAAAAGAGGATTGAAGACAATGACAAAAAGGTGGAAACTAATAACTCCCGTATTGACCAAATACCGGGGGCACCTCCGATCTTGAAAGGTTTAGATGCCAAAAAGTTCATACAAACAACCATTCCCTCAAAGAGCGGCTCCGATGCCCATACCTAAAAAGTTTCGCATGCCCGATATACCCTAATATAACAGGACAACCGACCCTAATGAGCATATTACCTCATATGCTTGCGCGATTGAACGAAACGACCTGAATGATGATGAGATCGAGTCAGTGTTGTAGAAAAAATTTGGGGAAACTTTGTCAAAAGGAGCCATGATATGGTTTCACAACATGCCTCCTAATTCAATTGATTCGTTTGCTATGTTAGTAGGCGCCTTAGTGAAAGCACATGCCAGGGCCATAAAGGTGGAGACGAGGAAATCAGACGTTGTCAAAATAAAACAGAGAAATGACGAGATGTTGAGGTAGTTCGTGTCTAGGTTTCAGATGGAGCGAATGGAATTACCACCGGTCTCGGATGACTGGGCAGTGCAAGATCTTATGCAGGGTTTGAATGAAAGGAGTTCGATTTTGTCTCGATACTTAAAGTAGAATCTAATCGAGTATCCAGTCGTGACATGGTCAGACGTGCATAATCGTCATCAATCGAAAATCAGGGTCGAGGATGACCAGTTGGGAGCCCCCTCGAGTTCAGTTCATCCTTATAGATCGGCAGCCAAGCCCTCGAGGGATACAGATAGGGAATCGAGGTCAAACAAGGAACGATATCAGCCGTATATCGATCGAAGAAATAACGGCTCAGGTCGTAACGCTCCTCGGAATGATTGGAGAAATGATCGAGTTCAAAGCTCTCGGGACTCATGAGTAAGAATGGGTTCGATAAACATACCGACCCCGCTGAGGCACCTCGATTGTCGGAGTATAATTTCAGTGTAGACGCATCAGGGATCGTGTTAGCTATTGGAAGAATCAAAGACACCAGATGGCCCAGGCCCATACTAACTGATCCTTCTCAAAGGAATCCAAACTTGATGTGTAAGTATCATGACAAACATGGTCATAGAACCGAAGACTACAGGTAGCTAAGGGAGGAGGTATCTCGGTTGTTCAATGAGGGTCACCTTCGAGAATTTCTCAATGATCGAGCCAAGAATGTTACATCTCGCGTTTTTCGTACGTTAAAGTTTCGTCTTCAGTTAATTGACATAGACTCGGGGATGAGATTATCTAGAGCTTAGCATATTTATGCTACTTATAACAAGTAATAAGTAAGTGCCATGAAGGAAAGGGTACACGAATTAAGAAAAATGAGTTTCGTTGAAGGGTGTCGATTTGGGATAAAATACGGGCCGAGCGATAATATCCAATATTTATGGACTAGTACCATACAAGGTACCATATGACCGTGATAGTAAGATGCATAAAATGTATTTAAAATAAGTAGAATTTTAGGTAATTTGAGACAATTCTTAATTATAAGGGTAAGGGGTTAATTACCGGGTAATAATTACCTAATAAGTGGATAAAGATTATATTTTTCCCTCCATCCCCACGTGACAGTAAGCCACACCCTAAAGAAATGACTAAGATTCATTTCTTATTAGGTGGCATATAATTACACCTTTACTACATTTCCAAGACTTTCCATTATCAAGGAGATTTCAATTAACAAGTGGGGGAAAAACGTTATTATTATGATAACTCTTCAAAATCCATTCTCAAAGACATATCAATCAGCTGCAAACTCATTTCTAATATTCTCAACACCAAGGCGTCACAATTAGAAGAGAGAAAACGTTTAGTATTTATCGTCAAAATGGTAATAACAATTAAATTTGATTATGGGATTCTAAAAATACGTGATCTATTTTTATGCTAGTTGTTACGCAGTTGATGCTATGTGAAAGACTTAGAAATGAGATAGGAGTTGGTGAACAAGGTGATAACCAAACCGAATGATTAATAGTCAGGGCCTCGAGCTTGTTTATTCGAGGGCCTCGGGGTCAAGTCCAAAGCTCGGCTGGGAGCTATCGGAGGTAATCGATGGGCGACTAACAGTTAGAAATAAATCAATGATAGCACTTTATGGCCAATGATAAGCATTAATTACAAATATATAGGGCAGGTATAGCCACTTAATGCCCTGACATGGGTCAGAGCTAGCCCTCTAGATTTTGTCAGCCCTAGTCGTAAGCCATGGGAACTACCCACTTTATTTTCATAATCGTCGGTCCATACTGCTCCGAGGTCGAGCGTCGATGGCCCTTGAGGGATGAAACTCGAACGTGGTCTCGAGCCTTCGAGTCATGCTTACGAGGTGTCGTAACGACAGAAAATTGGACCCTTCGTATTTGCCGTATACAGATAGTCCCCGCATTTCTTAGAGTAGGACGATAAGAAACGACCTTGATATCCATCTCTTCGGACTTCCTGCGATGATGTTATACCGGTGATGTCATACTTATGACATAAGCCCTTGTGACAATAGAGGCGTCCCATCGATCCATTTCTCCAGAATTATTCAATGCACTGTCGACTCTTTATTCTTCAAAGAGATAATACTGCCGCCGAGGATGTACCCCTGAGAATAGATTAGACTCTAGGCTTTTATTATATATGTACCTTTTCGCTTCTTTGTTTTTGTGTAAGGACCCCTCGTGGGCTTTTGCAATCGTATGTAAAGACCCTCCGTGGGCTTTTGTAATCATGTGCTTATAATTATAATGATGTCTCTTTGATCTGTTTCTGACTTATGCAATATTTATTTTTATCTGCTTTTGTGGAGAATTTGAATGCACGACCTCACCGATTGGTGCAAGTATTGAGCCCGGGTGCGAGTACCTCTTCTGGCCGTTGAGTAATTAAAATGATTCCCCGTAGAGCCCTTTGTCGTCCCTTGGATTGGGCCCGGATCAGTTTGATAAACTCGGGTCGTCGGGATCCCCGACTTTGAGTTGAATGTGAGTAGGGCTTCGAACTTTCAGTACGAGACTTAGCCTTTTAGGCCCCGCGATAGCCCTCTATGGGGGGATCTACTTGAATGCCTGAGGATAAAGGTAGCCTTTGGGCTTTTGGAAGCAGTCCCCGAGAAGGGGTTTGCTCAAGCTCGGGCTACCTGGAGACTTCTTTTGAACTTAGTGGAGATTGCCTTAAGGAGTTGTAGATAGATTCCGGATGAGGGCTTACCCAGGTTTAGATGGTACCTTGATGCCAAGCCCATATGAGTTGAGTTTTAGCGCCTATCTTCTTCTTGTTGGAGGTCCTCGAGATCGGGTACCATCTCGTGACGTGCAATGATGCCAATGGCTTCCTGGAACCTAACTTCTTTTTGATGGAGTTCCCCGAGATCGGGTGCCATCTCGGGACTTGTAATGATGTTAATGGCTTCCTGGAGCCTAAATTCTTTTTGATGGATAGTGTTGATAATGAAGAAGGCGGAGATCAGGAGTGGATGAGCTGATTCGTCCGAGTACGGACTGTTGATATTATCCCCGTAGAGTTTATTCCATTACCTGAGGAATGGAATTATACATGTAAGTGGTACACTCTTGCCTTCGTAGTTCATTAATTATGGCGAAGGTGTGTTCCGTAGATAAGACTTCCTTTCCTCTTTTGCAGCGATTTCATTGATGCCATGCGAGGTCCCTGATATGCCGAATTGGGCTCGGGGGTTGGCGACCCATTTGACTTATGACGAACGTAAGTGGCGAGATTTGTCTAGGGGCAGATGGGAAGCAAAACATCACGGTACGTGCTGTGCGATTGGTTCCCTCCCATTTTTCATTTGGAAAGGCACTTTCTTTTTCTGCGTGCTAGCTCTGTTATTGTAGGCATCGGGGAGTCTTTTGAGGCGAGGCCGTGCCCTATCGGAGAGGGAGAAGAATCACTAGCTTCTGGACTAAAGATCGATAATAGTAGGCAAGAAAAGCCTTTGCAGGGCGACGATGCTCAAAGCAAGACGAACCCAGACCAGGGGCCCGGAGAGGATGTATTGGCTGAGCCTGCTGCGCTCGTAATATCTGGTATTGGAAATACGGTTTCTCCCCTATCGTCGTCTTCTTTTACCATCGAAGGTACTTCGGGGAATGAAGGCTCTCTGCCGCCGATTTTTTCTCCCATCGAAGGTACTTCGATGGGTGCTCGAAGCTCGGGACCGTATACACCGAGCGACCGTGTCCCAACCGGGATCGTTTCTTCTGGGGCTGAGGGAGCCAGACTAATAGATGTGCACCCGACCTTCGAGGAAGCTCGGCGGTTCTGCTCTGTGGTGAGTTTTGGCACAGGCCTTTGAGTTTCGTGCCTTCCCTTTCTTATTGAGCTCCCTTTCCGCAGGCCCTTGACAAGCTCAAATCCGAGATGCTTCATCGTGAGGCCGGTTTACGGAAAACTCTGGACGGGGAGAAAGCCCTTAGGCTTCTTTGTAATGAAAGGGAAGTCGAGTTGGCATGCTTGCGGTATGAGGCGAGTCGAAGCTTGAATTATGAGAGTTACCTGAATGAGCAGGTAGTTTCTATTCCAAGGGAGCGCGTGTTCCTTCTTCTAGCTCTTGAGGCTAATGTTTTGTTCATTTCAGTTGTAGAAGAACACGGAGGACCTGCAACGCCTTAGGAGCGAAGTTGGCCGAGCGAAGCGCGAGCATGATGAGCTGAAGGCTCGAGTGGACGCTCAAGCTTCAGCGGAGAAGGGTGCTCTGGCTAAAGCTTCCGCCTTTGAGGTTTAACTTCGCTTAGCTCATGATAATATCTTGGTTTGAATAGATGTGATTACAAAACTCGAGTCTGAGCTTTTGAAGGTAAAGTCCAAGTTTGTGAATGCCCGGGTCGAAGTCGTAATGAGCCGAACCAAGGCTGACAATAAAATGGCGTTGTATTTGAAGGACGCTGTCGAGGATAGCGAGGATGGGGACGAGGAGTCGTAGTCCCCAAGGGGGATGTAGATTTCGTTTTCCGATTCTTTATATAGTAATTTTCAAAGTACGCTTGTAAATGGAGCTTGTATTTTCTCACATATATGCATAGAAGGAAACCTCGTGGTTTTATTCATCCTGTATTTCCTTTTGCCTTGATTTTAGCCAGATGAACTGGTCTTTGTTTTGAAAAGAATCCTTAGATTCATAGTATGGCCCTGGGGCTCATTAGGCTGGCCTGTAGGCTCTTACGCGCTCGGTCGGTATGACTTTTTAGTATAAGCCGGTGTTCAAACTCTTAAGCTGGTGCTCTTGGGCATGTTTGGTCAATTGTTTTGGGTTCAGTCTCCGAGTCGGGTATCGACTCGAGCTCATTCGACCCTCAAGTTTTTGAATTTCAAGTTGGTCCTTAGGCTCTTACGCGTTGGGTCGGTACGACCTTTTGTGTGGGCTGGTGACAGTGGCTCTTACGCTTTTGGGTCGATGCGACCTTTAATGTGAGCTGGCATCAAAGGCTCTTACGCTTTCGCCCTTGGGCGTATTTAGTTCAACTGTTTTGGGTTCAGTCTCCGTGTCGAGTTTTGACTCGAGCTCGTTTGACCCTCAAGTTTTTAAATTTGAAGCTGGTGACGATAGCTCTTACGCTTCGGGTCGGTGTGACCTTTTATGTGGGCTGGCGACAATTGCTCTTACGCCTTGGGTCGATGCGACCTTTGATGTGGGCTGGCGACAATGGCTCTTACGCCTTGGGTCGATGCGAACTTTTATATAGGCTTTAATTTTCCCTCGTTAAGGATTTTGAGATTGTGTTTGCCTGACTCTTCAACGGGTTGATAAAAACCTCGATTACAAGTCATTATGTGGCGATGATCGAGCACCTCGGGAGGTTTTGTCTCGGTGGCTGAGTAGCTCGAAGCCTGTAGTTTGGAGCTGACATGGTCGAAGCTCTTTTGTCTATGTCGAGGGTAACCTGTTTAACCGGTTCTTTTCGAAGTAAATTCGAAGTAATTGAAGGCCTATGATTTTGGAGCGACGGTCGGGCATCCCCGAGTCGCGTTAGTTTGGCTGGTACAGCCTTGTGACAGTAGTCATTTGTGTTTGGCCGGAGCCTTTTAGTCCCGAGTGAAGTAGCTTCGGTGTCTATATCGAGGGTATGCCTTCTAGGGGTCTTACAAGTTTGATATATAGCCTTAACTTTGAGATCGGGTTTATGCCTTTAGTAAGGTCTTACAAGTTTTACATGCCTTTGAGGTCTTACCGTGTTGGATACTTGGTACAAGTATGGTTCATGCCTTGCTTGAGGTCTTACAGATATTGCCACTTGGTACAAGTGTGGTTCATGCCTTGCTTGAGGTCTTATAGATATTGTTGTTGCCTTATACAGGTCTTACGAGACCGAGTCTGCCCGCTTGGGGTCTTATGGCCTCGGGTTTTTGATAAGTAGCGATTGGCGACAGTCCCCGAGTCATCGAGGGTTTCTTGGCTCAGGAGCCATTACATGTAAACATGGTATTGCCTCATTGAGGGCTTACGATTTTGGAGTTTCCGACCCGGAGGCCATGCAATTTTCAAGATTTTGACGCTAGTCCCCGAGTGTTCGGGGCGTTTCTGGCTTTGGAGCCATTTTGTGACTTTGATGTTTCCTCGTTGAGGGATTATGGGTTTGGAGCTCCGTCCCGGAGATCATTCAGGCAGTCTCCGAGTGTTCGGAAAAACCTCAAGAGGTATTCGATTATGTTTACACAAACAAATTACAAATAAGGTTCCGATCTGTCGAACCATCGAAAAATCCAACGGGTACAAAAAACACATGCTAAGGCATAGAAATATTCTCACTAAGTCTTTCAGCCAAAACGAGGGAAAATTATAGCCGCTTTTAAGAGCCTAAGGGCCAACCTAAGAGCCTAAGGGCCAACCTAAAAGAGCCTAAGGACCGACATAATAAAGCCTAAGGGCCAAAAAATATAGGGTTCGAGACCTTGCTCTCACTCAACTCGGACTCAAGAGTCCCATCATCCCCAGCTCGCTTCAAATCAACTTAAGCTTAAGGATTAACAACAACCTTAAGAGGTATTCTATTATAAAGATCGCCCATTAATCAATAAAAAACCTAAGAGTTTATTATATTCACACGTAGTTCTCAGCCTAGTTTTAAAAGTTAGTCTAATCATGAAACAATGAAACAAGTTTTGAAGATGACAGGGACATTTGAGAGAATAAGTAAAGATCTGGACATTTTGAGATCATTTAAATCCTAAATTGTGCGAAACTGGGGCAGATGGTTTGGGAAGTTAAAAGGCCGACAAGAATTTGTTACAAGAAAGTGCGTCCCAGAAAATTTGAAACAAGCAACTTTGAGTTCAAGTGCATCTCAAGTTACAACATAAAGCCAAGGGAGTTTGCTCCAAACTGACGGAGCACATCCATTTTGAAGAAGAAATCACCGAAGAAAAGCTTTGTACTTGACAAGGCACTAAAGAAAGGTGGAAGGCATATCTGTGATACCAATGCCAATGCTGCAAAAGAAATGTTATGCATGATCTTCATTTTTCATCTTCAAGTTGCATGTGTTATACTTGGTACTCTTAGAGATTGGGAGGCCCTCTTTCAACTATCCAAACACTTTATACCCTTTAATACCCCTTTTGAGCCTGTGCTGATTTCTTTGACCTCACCTCTTTTGGAATCAAGTTAGAGTCATTAAAAAGAATATATCAAAAAAAATCATGTCCCTATAAGGTTTGTTTTAGAAAGTTCATTCCAAAAAAAACAAAAACAAAAATCGAAAAGAAAAAAGAGAGAAAAGAGGAAAAAAAAAAAGAAAAAGAGCAACAAAAAACAAAACAGAAATTAATTTGAACTACGTTCGGCCTGATTCTTGTCACCACAAGATACGTAGGCATCCTTACGGTTCGGTCGCACAAAATAAAATATTTCATAATCCCATGAAGTCAAGTGTGGGTCAGTCTTTCTTAGAAATTCCATCTCAAAAAGAAAAAGAAAAAAAAAAGAGATGAATCAAATTCTCTTATTTTAGAAATTAGGGCAAAGTTTTGAAATGGATTCCAAAAGTTGTAAATAAATTAACCCTGTTATCTTAGTTATTTTGAGCCTTTGTGATATCCAGTCTTTCTAACCCTGTCCAAAAGCCACATTACAGTCCAGAAAAGACCTCCCGGATAATCTTTAAGAGTGCTGAGTTAGCCATGCCAAGAGCATGTGATATTTTGCCGTGGTTAATGCCTTGTCATCTGCAGAATAAGAGGAAATAAGAAGAAAATAACAAAATGAGAGAGTCTTATTGGTGAAAATCTTCACAGGCACCATAAGGCGACGGGGAGTTGAGAGAAAGAAAAAAAAAATGAGAGAGGATTGATGGTGAAAACCCTTCGGGCACTACAAGTCGAATAAGGACCGTGATTTAGATAGGATAATCGGAGCATTGAAGCCCAATTTCACGGCTTAGAGATACAACAAGAGTTGAACATTAAGCTTGCTTGACAGATTAGGCAACTTAATCCAAAATGCATGTCGCGGTCATTAGAGTTGGTATCCATATCTAATAAGTTTTTACTTGGTGATTTTCTTGTTAGATGTCATCTCTTTCCGTTCTCCCCTTAACTTTGTTCTTCTTGCTTTGTTTAAGTCCTCTTGAGTTTGTTCTGTCAGAACAAGTGAGAAATGACTTCAAAATATGCTACCTGCTTTCCAATTGCACAAAGTGGAATCTAGCTAGTACATCAAAGTGGTTTAAGTCAGGAAAGAATAGTATGCGCACTGGGTTGGTGACAATTAACGTGCTTTGGGATTCATGTGAAATGCAAAGGTTCGGTAAATGTCTATTCATGAGCACAATGCACTAAATAGAGAGATTTAGGGCTTGAACGGACCAGAGGTGTTTTCTATGATAAGGTTTGACAAGAAAGTGGTTAGCACTTAGCAAGCAAGGTCCCCAAGTTAAAATCAAAGTTATCATGGAAAGTGTAGGAGCAATCGCCCTCAAAGTCAAGGCCACAAACTAACCACCATGTTTAAACTCACAAGTTTTCTTTGTTTGAAACAGGGACGAAGACTATGTCCAAATCAAAGTTTGGAAGCTTGAATTTTTGAAGTGCCGTGCCCAAATTTTGTCAGCACAAAGGTTGTTGGAGAAGATTTTTACTTGTTAGGCATTCCCTTAGTTGAGAAGGTTTTTACCTCCTACATTTTCCCTAGTTGAGAAGAACCGCACCTCCTAGGCATTCTCCTTAGTCAGAAGAGTTTTTAACATTCCTTAAGTTCAGGGGTCCCGCCTGGAGAATAGGGTCAATTTTAGTTTTCTTAATCTGTTAATCTTTAGCTTTCCTTAAGATCAAGAACCCCGCCTGGAGAATAGGGTCATTTTAAATTTTCTTAAGTGGTTAGTCTTTAGTTTTCCTTGAGTTCAGGGGTCCCGCCTGGAGAATAGGGTCAGTTTTTAGTCCTTAAGTTNCGCCTGGAGAATAGGGTCAGTTTTTAGTTCCTTTAAGTTGTTAGTCTTAGTTTTCCTTAAGTTCAGGGGTCCCGCCTGGAGAATAGGGTCAATTTTAGTTTTCTTAAGTTGTTAATCTTTAGCTTTCCTTAAGTTTAGGAACCCCGCCTGGAGAATAGGGTCATTTTTAGTTCCTTTAAGTTGTTAGTCTTAGTTTTCCTTAAGTTCAGGGATCCCGCCTGGAGAATAGGGTCAGTTTTAGTTTCCTTAAATTATGAATCTTTAGCATTCCTTTAGTTCAGGGGTCCCGCCTGGAGAATAGGGTCAGTTGTTAGTTTCCTTAAGATTTTAATATTTAGTTTCTCTTAAAGTTCAGGGGTCCTACCTGGAGAATAGAGTCAGTTGTTAGTTTCCTTAAGTTTTCAATCTTTAGTTTTTCTTGAGTTCAGCGTCCTGCCTGAAGAGTAGGGGCAATTTTTAGTTTTGTCAAGCTTAGCTTATAGTTTTCCCTAAGCTCGATCTCACAAGGGACGCACATCCTAGTCGAGTTTTTAGTTTTACCCTCATCATTGCATCCTTCATCAATAACATAGGTGATTTACAATTTCGCTAACAACTCACAAATCTTCCTAGTGCAAACTGGGGTAGAAAATTTTGTTTGTTTTCTTGTTTTTGATTGCAGGCACCCTCTTGGAGAACGAGGGGCAACATTTCAAAAATCAATTTTAGGTCCAAGTCAAGGAAGCGCCAGGAGCCCACCTGAAGAACAGGGTCAGTGTTTGGGTTTCAATTTCAAATTCAAGAGGCATCGGGAGAATCTCGCCTGAAGAACAGGGTCAGCTTTCAGTTTACAAGTGCAAGTCAGAGGCATCAGGATCCCACCTGAAGAACAAGTTTACAAGTGCAAGTCAGAGGCATCAGGAGCCTACCTGAAGAACAGGGTCAATGTTCAGTTTTCACTTTCAAGTCAGAGAAGCGTCAGGAGAATCCCGCCTGAAGAACAGGGTCAACTTTAAGTTTACAATTTCAAGCCATAGAGGCATCAGGAGCCTTCTTGAAGAACAGAGTCAATTTTCAATTTTCCAGTTCAAGAAGCATCAGGAGAATCCTGCCTGAAGAACAGGGTCAACTTTCAGTTTTCAAGTTCAAGTCAAAGACAGCAGGAATCCCGCCTGAAGAACAGGTTCAACTTTCAGTTTTCAAGATTCAAGTCAAAGACAGCAGGAGTCCGCCTGAAGAATAGGGTCAACTTTAAGTTTTCGAGATTCAAGTCAAAGACAGCAGGAATCCCGCCTGAAGAACAGGGTCAACTTTAAGGTTTCGAGATTCAAGTCAAAGACAACAGGAGTCCGCCTGAAGAATTGGGTCAACTTTCAGTTTTCATTTCAAGTATTGGCAGCAGGCGCCCACCTGGAGAAATAAGGGAATTCAGTTCAAGTATTGGCAGCAAGCGCCCACCTAGAGAAACAAGGGAATTCATTTCAAGTATTGGCAGCAGGCGCCCACCTGGAGAAACAAGGGAATTCATTTCGAGTTCAAGCATTAGACGCCCACTTGGAGAACAAGGGAATTGATCTCAAATTTTAACGTACCCGCCTAGGGAAACAAGGAATACAAATCATAGTTAAGCCCAAGATAATAGCAGGGGTCCACCTGAAGAACAGGGTCAATATTCAGTTTTCAAGAATCGAGACAAAGACAGCAGGAGTCCGCCTGAAAAACAGGGTCAACTTTCAGTTTTCAAGATTCAAGTCAACGACAGCAGGATCCCTCCTGGAGAATAGGGGAAATTTTTAATTCAAATCAGAAGTAACACGAGCCGCCTGAGGAACAAGGTTTTCAAGCTCAAGTCTACTCCAAGTTCAAGTTTATTTCAAGCGCAAGCAGCAGGGTGCCTGGCTGAAGAACAGGGCCAACTTTCAGTTTTCTTCAAAATCAAGTCAGCAGGATGCCCACCTGAAGAATAGGGTGAATTTTCAGTTTCATGTTGAAGGAGCAAGTGGAGATTCAAGGAAGATTCAAGACACGAAGTAGATAGGAATTATATAACTCATAGCTGATAGGCTTTGTTATTCTTTTTAATCTTGATCTTTAATGTAATAACAGGACTGCGGACCGGAACCTTGACAGAACGGCACCTCACTCGACTCTCCAACTCATCCTACCAAAACTTCAAGAACTACACTGACCTGATTCCTTTATAGGCAAGGATATGTAGGCAACCTCGGAAGCAAGGTTCGGTCAGATCTTTCAAAAAATACTTCCCACGAAGTACCAAACGGGCAAAAATTGCTCGTATCCTCTCACTTTATCTTTGCCCAAAAAATCTTCGTGTTTTCGAGCAAAGAGGGGCAGCTGTGAGCACGTGATTTTTGTCCTATGTGAAATACTCCTAAAAACTAAAGAAATAGATTTTCCCCAATTGATTGCAATTTTATAGGATTTTTTGTTAATTGTTTGCATTTTCGTACACGTTTAATTCTATTAAAATCATGAAAAATGCCAAAAAATACCATGCATTGCGTTAAGGTTTGTTTTCATGTTTTAGGATTATTTAAGTTAGTTAATTGCCTTATTAAGATGAAAATCACAAAAATTGGTTTACTTTTACATTTTTAGTTTTTTAATTTTAGATTAGTAATATTCTCTTTTAATCTAGGAGCAACTAATTTTTATAAATACTATAGTTAGATAATTAGCTTGATTTTACAATTTAAATTAATTTAGAAATTTAATTTAGTTTTTAATTAATTAGAAAAAGAAAGAGAAATTAATTGAAAAGGGTTTAATTTGATCCCAACTGGGCCAATGTGCTGAAGCCCAAATCGCCCCAAAAAATCCCTAAATTCGCTCAGCGCTTCACCCCAGCCCAAAAACTCCCCTATACTGTTTTTGGGGTAGAAAAAGGAGGTGTGACAATAAGTACAGAAATTAAAGAACACAAAGATTTGACGTGAAAAACACCTGGCTCAAAAGGTGAAAAAACCACGACCTACTTCCCAGTAGGATTTTCCCAAACTCTCCACTAAGATCACTGAGCCAAAAACTGCATTTACAAAAACTCTTTTATAAACCTAGGATTAACTTTAATCTCGTTGTAGCACACAGCCTCAACTGTTTCGACAACTTCAAGTTAACTCTAACTTGAAAACTCCGAGTACCTAATACAATTGCTTCTAGATAAGCAGAAAGGTACAATATGAACACTGTTGGGTTTTATGTATTTAATTATATTAAATACTTAAAAGAGGGTGAATGGGAAATGGAGGGAAATGAAATATTTGAGTGAAATTTTAAGTTTCCCCCCTTGGCAAAGGGACATTGTCCCATATTGGAAGAGGAAAAGGTTTTTGATGGGTATATAAGCAATTGCTCTTCTTCTAGCTCATAAAGAGTTGAGAAGAAGGCAAGCCTCATGCCGCCGTCGTCGTCGTCGTCGTCGTCGCTCGCTCGGCTCGGCTCGGCTTCGGCTTCGGATTTGAATTTGGTCAAATGATCTATCGATATATTAATATTAAAATAAATATTAATATTAAATCAAATTCAATTATCCAAATTCCAGTTTTCTGTTTTTGTAACAGAAATTTAACTACCCTTCAATTTTTCCTCTTTATTTTCATTCTTTATTGTTGAGTAAATAGCCATTTATGTTATGGCATTTATGCTGTGGCCGTTTTGCATAAACAGTCATTCTGAAGAGTTGCACCTCTTCAGATTCCAGCCCAACTTTGGCTATAAATACAAGGCTATTCTACTCAAAATTTCCATACGATATTCTGGGTTTCTCCTCCTTCTTTTGCATACTTTTAACATCAAACAAAGCAACAGTAAGTGTGATTTGCTACCGAAATTTGTGTTCGCTGAAACACTGGGGTTTGAAGTACCACTACACCAGTGTGTAATTCGTTCTATCCTGGGAGAAAATAATCCATAACCTTGGGTACTAGGAGGGGATTAAATTCCTTAAGGAAACACTGTGAATTTAGTGGGCTCGAATTGATTTCTATCTCTTTACGTTTACTGTTTATATATTATTCTGCTTTGTTTTTCTAGAATTAGTTTACAAATACAGTTGACTAACAAGCTTAAGAAATTTAATATATCTTCTGTATTTGTACTTACTGTTTTTGGAGAGTAAAACCTTTGTGGTTTTGTACTAAATTGGTGATTAAAATCTACGTGATTTTAACGTTTGTGTCATTCTTTTACAGAAATGACTAATGATAATGTGAACCAAGCTGTTCCAACGGTGACTGCCAATGCCTCAACGAGCCGAACAACACCGGCAGCATTGGCACCGGCGGAGAAACCCGAAAAATTTTTCGGGATTAATTTCAAGCGCTGGCAGCAAAAGATGTTCTTCTATTTGACTACTCTAAGTCTCCAGAAGTTCATCAAGGAAGATGTTCCTGTGCTGTCCGATGAAACTCCAGAAACTGAACGCTTTCTCGTGATTGAGGCGTGGAAGCATTCAGATTTTTTGTGCAAGAATTATATTCTAAGCGGGCGGGAGGATGATTTGTATAACGTCTACAGTGGCGTGGAAACGTCAAAAGAACTGTGGACTGCGATTGAAAAGAAATACAAAATCGAAGATGTCGGGTTGAAGAAGTTCGTTGCTACAAAGTTTTTGGACTACAAAATGGTAAATATCAAGTCTGTTATTACCCTAGTCCAGGAATTGCAAGTGATTATTCACGATCTCCTTGCTGAAGGTATAAATCAAATTAATACTGGTATTGAAAGTAGTAATCTTAGTATTTTTACTAACAGAAATTTCATTGAAGGTCTTGTCATCAATGAAGCATTCCAAGTAGCAGCGATGATTGAGAAGTTGCCTCCTTTGTGGAAGGACTTCAAAAACTACTTGAAACACATTCGGTTGAGAATCGAAAAGGACAACAAAGCTGCTGAAAAGAGAGGCCGTGGAAACTCAACAATAATGGGAGCAAATATTGTTGAAGAGAACAAAAAGAGGAAGAAGGCTTCTGGACCGAAATACAACCCAATCAAGAAGCGGTTCAGTGGAAATTGCTACAACTGTGGAAAAGCAGGACAAAAATCTACGGAGTGTCGTGCTCCGAAGAAAGACAAGAAGAAGGGTCAAGCAAACATGGTTGAAAAGCATGATGATGTTAATGACTTATGTGCCATGTTTTCCGAATGCAACTTGGTGGGCAATCCTAAAGAGTGGTGGATTGATTCTGGAACCACTCACCATGTTTGTGTTGTTAAAGAAGCTTTTGCTACTTATGCTCCTGTTCGACCCGATGAGACGCTTTCTATGGGAACTGCTGCAAAGGCGAAGATTGAAGGATGTGGGAAGATATTTCTCAAAATGACTTCCGGCAAAGTGGTAACTTTGAACAACGTCCTTCATGTTCCCGAGATTAGGAAAAATTTAGTCTCTGATGGACTTCTTGTTAAGAATGGTTTTAAATGTATTTTTGTTTCCGATAAGGTTGTAATAAGTAAGAACGAAATGTTTGTAGGAAAAGGTTATCTTACTGAGGGCCTTTTCAAGCTGAATGTAATGGTTATTGAAAATAATAATAAAATTTCAGCTTCGTCTTATTTACTTGAGTCAAATGAATTGTGGCATATACGTTTGGGTCATGTTAATTATAAAACCTTGCAGAAAATGATTAATTTGGAAGTATTGTCTAAATTTTAATGCGACAAATCAAAATGTCAAATATGTGTGGAATCTAAGTATGTTAAACATCCTTATAAGTTAGTTGAAAGGAATTCAGATCCTTTAGACTTAATTCACACAGAAATTTGCGATATGAAGTCAATACCATCTCGCGGTGGAAAGAAGTATTTCATAACTTTTATTGACGATAGTACTAGATATTGCTATGTTTACTTACATAATAGTAAATATGAAGCAATAGACACATTCAAACAATACAAAAATGAAGTTGAAACACAACTTAACAAGAAAATCAAAATGATAAGAAGTGATAGGGGTGGTGAATATGAATCTCCTTTTGAACAAATATATTTAGAATATGGAATTATTCATCAAATAATGGCTCCTTACACGCCCCAATCCAATGGGATTGCAGAAAGAAAGAACCGTTCATTAAAGGAGATGATGAACACTTTATTGATAAGTTCTGGTTTGCCACAGAACTTGTGGGGGGGAAGCCGTTCTAACGGCTAGCCGAATACTAAATCGAGTACCCCATAGCAAAACACAACCCATTCCATATGAAAAATTGAAAGAAAGGAAGCCCAACTTGAATTATTTTAAAGTGTGGGGGTGTTTGGCAAAACCGCAAGTTCCTAAACCCAAAAGGGTAAAAATAGGACCGAAAACCGTTGATTGTGTTTTCATAAGATATGCGACTTATAGTAAAGCATATCGATTTCTGGTTCATAAATCAGAAAATCCCGACATTCATAATAATACGGTTATAGAATTAGATAATGCTGAGTTCTTTGAAAATATATATATCCGTATAAAAGGGAATGTGAGTCGATTGGTGAAGGATCTAAACGACCTCGGGAAGAAACAAAAAAAAGTACACTTAACCAGGAGGATCCAAGACGTAGTAAACGTCAAAGAACGTCTACTTCATTTGGACAAGATTTTGTGACTTTCTTATTGGAAAATGAGCCTCAAACATTTAAAGAAGCTATGTTTTCTTCGAAATCATTGTTTTGGAAAGAGGCAGTCAATAGTGAAATAGAATCCATAATGAACAACCATACATGGGAATTGGTTGATCTTCCTCTTGAAAATAAACCGTTGGGTTCTAAATGGATCTTTAAGAGGAAAATGAAAGATGATGGCACTATTGACAAATTTAAGGCAAGACTTGTGGTCAAAGGGTATAGACAGCGAGAAGGTCTTGACTATTTCGATACATACTCTCGAGTTACAAGAATTACGTCCATACGAATGTTAGTAGCGTTATCTGCAGTTTATGGTCTTGAAATTCATCAAATGGATGTTAAGACAGCCTTCTTAAATAGAGAGTTGGAGGAAGAAATTTACATGGAACAACCTGATGGGTTTGTGGTTCCAGGTAAAGAAAAGAAGGTATGTAGACTTGTTAAGTCCCTTTACGGACTAAAACAAGCACCCAAACAATGGCATGCGAAATTTGACCAAACAATATTGTCAAATGGTTTTAAAATAAATGAATGTGATAAATGTGTGTACATTAAAAATATTCCAAATCACATAGTCATTGTTTGCTTATATATGGATGATATGCTGATGATGAGTAATGACATTGCCAACATAAATGCGACTAAGCGCATGCTAACTGGCAAGTTTGATATGAAAGACTTGGGAGTTGCTGATTTAATTCTGGGAATTAAGATCCATAAGACTTTTCACGGTCTGGCATTGTCACAATCTCATTATATTAAGACAGTATTTGAAAAATTCAAGCACTTGGGCTTTAAAGTTGCAAAGACTCCAATTGACGTGAATCTTGCATTAGCAAAGAACAAAGGCCAAAGCATATCACAATTAGATTATGCTCGTGTGTTGGGTTGCTTAATGTACATCATGAATTGTACACGACCAGATATAGCTTTTGCTATAAGTAAATTGAGTCTATATACGAGCAATCCAGGTCAATCTCATTGGATGGCCATGAAACGAGTTTTGGGGTATTTAGTACTTACCCGGACTTTGCTTTGCACTACAGTAAATATCTTGCAGTCATTGAGGGACACTGTGATGCAAATTGGATCACCGGATCAACTGATTCCAAGTCCACAAATGGATATGTATTCACTATTGGTGGAGGATCGGTATCTTGGAAGTCGTCCAAACAAACTTGTATTGCCCGCTCTACAATGGAGGCTGAATTCATAGCTATAGATAAAGCCGATGAAGAAGCTGAATGACTCCGACATTTCTTGGAAGATATTCCATTTTGGCCTAAACCGTTGGCACCAATATGCATACATTGCGCTAGTCAAGCGGCAATTGGAAGGGCTGTGAGCGTTATGTATAACGGTAAATCTCGTCATATACGACGAAGACATAAAACCGTTAGGAAATTATTCTCTAGAGGAATTATGACGATTAATTATGTAAAGTCAAGTGATAATGTGTCGGATCCACTTACAAAAGGCCTAACTAGAGAGGTAGTTGAGAAATCATCAAGGGGAATGGGACTATGCCCGAGAACAAGTCATAGTGGCTGTAACTCTACCTAGAAGACTGGAGATCCCAAGATCTAGGATCAAGGAGATCAAACAAAGTCATTAATGACGGTTCAACATTGTCAACTAAACTTTTGGTCCATTCTCGTGATCAGACAATGTTCAGTACCAAGTATAAAGCATTAAGGCTTTTAATGATTTCTAAATTTGATACGGGGTATATCAAATAGTGTATCTACGGGATGACGCGTTTAGGAATCACCTATGTAAGTGTGAAGTGTTAGCCGCTTCAAGGAGAACTTTGGAAGGCTAGTTCTCTATGCACTTATGAAACCAGGCGGTGTTCATGGCTGAAACGAACACAACAATGAGAACCAAAGACGGTTAAGGGTTGGTTGTGTGACTTGTGGTTGTCTAGGTATACACTAAATTTCGATGGTTCAAAGATATCAAATCTACCGATTGATCGAGTATATCCGACATAAGTTCACAAGGGAAAGTTCAAAGGGAAACCTACTTATCCAGATGCAATTAATCCTTGCTTGCGAATCACACAGTTTTTCATGCATGTTTCCGTGATATAGTCATTCCCCATTCATGTGGGGGATTGTTGGGTTTTATGTATTTAATTATATTAAATACTTAAAAGAGGGTGAATGGGAAATGGAGGAAAATGAAATTTTTGAGTGAAATTTTAAGTTTCCCCCCTTGGCAAAGGGACATTGTCCCATATTGAAAGAGGAAAAGGCTTTTGATGGGTATATAAGCAATTGCTCTTCTTCTAGCTCATAAAGAGTTGAGAAGAAGGAAAGCCTCACACCGTCATCGTCGTCGTCGCTCGCTCGCTCGGCTCGGCTTCGGCTTCGGCTTCGGCTTCGGATTTGGATTTGGATTTGGTCAAATGATCGATAGATTAATTTTTGGACCAAATTTATTTGTTAATAGTAAAATATTAACAGAAATGTTATTAAATATTTGTTTTAATAACAGAATATTAATATTAAAATAAATATTAATATTAAATCCAATTCAGTTATCCAAATTTCAGTTTTCTGTTTTTGTAACAGAAAATTAACTACCCTTCAATTTTTTCTCTTTATTTTCCCTCTTTATTGTTGAGTAAATAGCCATTTATGTTATGGCATTTATGTTGTGGCCGTTTTGCATAAACAGCCATTCTGAAGAGTTGCACCTCTTCAAATTCCAGCCCAACTTTGGCTATAAATACAAGGCTATTCTACTTAAAATTTCCATACGATTTTCTGAGTTTCTCCTCCTCCTTCTTCTGCATACTTTTAACATCAAACAAAGCAACAGTAAGTGTGATTTGCTACCGAACATTGTGTTTGCTGAAACACTGGGGTTTGAAGTACCACTACACCAGTGTGTAATTCGTTCTATCCTGGGAGGAAAGAATCCATAACCTTGGGTACTAGGAGGGGATTAAATTCCTTAAGGAAACACTGTGAATTCAGTGGGCTCGAATTGATTTCTATCTCTTTACATTTACTGTTTATATATTATTCTGCTTTGTTTTTTCAGAATTAGTTTACAAATACAGTTGACTAACAAACACCACCTACTACAATTGAACTAGAATAAAAGACAGACCCTTTTAACTGGTTCTTCTGTCTGGTTCAAGTAGCTTCAGGTTTGCACGCTTGAATCACACAAAAATTGCTTGCGAAATTGCCTTGCTATTTTGCTCTCAATTTACGTTTTACTTCTACTTATGTGTGTTACCTGTAAAAGAGAACAATACTGATATTTATGGAGTTAGTAATTAGAGATTGACTAGAATTCTGATGCTACTCTTCCATGGTGGAAGAGTTCTAGTTGAACTCATCTTCTAACTCTATCCGTTTCTTAAGCAGTGTTCTCTTTGTGTAAGGAGTCTTTCTCCTTATCCGATATGCAACCTTTTCGATCATGATCGGGAGATATCACTTCTGATAAGTTAGGTTTATCTCCTTCACGTGTATCTCACATGCTTGAGTTGACCATATATGTGCTTCACTGATGGACCTGGTCCATGTCTGAGTTCCTTTATAAGTTTTCAAAACTCACCTTTACTTGGGCCAACTTTACCCCTTTAGAGTAGCTTGTGAAGGTGAAGCTTCAACTAAAGGTCACTTTTAAGTGCCACTAATTGATTAGAAATTCTCTTTTATCTGTTGCTGCTGGTTTCTTTAGACGTGCCTTGCATTTAATTTAAGGCAATGATATTCACTATTGGAGTTCTGTAGAAGACTGTATCCATCTTGCTAGTGTAGGATTTGCAGATAAAGAGTATATCCATGTGTATACATTATCATCATCATATAATATAATATCATCATATTATTATTATATATATATATATATACTATATTATAAGTGTGTAGCCAAGTTAAATTACCGTAATGTCCATCAAAAGCTGATAGACTTTTATATCCTTCAAAAGTTGAGTAATACCTTCAATATGAGTATACAACATATGTGAGCTACAAGGTTAGTCATGGAATTTTATATTTTGCCCTTGGAATTCTAAGAGAATTTATTAAGATGCATGTATCTAACCTATTTACGTTATAAAACGTTAATTTCAGTAGTAAATTCATACATGTATCAGTAAATTCTAGAACTAAAATTTACAAGTCCTATATTTTATCTTACTGTTTCTTAGCTTGGTTTTTCAGATTTATAAGATTTTAAACTGCAATTCTTTGCTTTTCAATCCACGGCAGGGAACGTCAAGGTAGGCTAGGAGGGCTTCTGGTGATTACATCATATGCATTCATATGTTTTAAGTATATTTACTGTTGAATCTTTGTATTTGTTCCTCAATAGTTTTGTTGTTTTCGGTTTTCTTTCTCAGGGAATATTGAGGGAAATTGTTATCGCTTCAGTTTTTAATTTGGTTTTGTCCAGTAGCCACTGCCGTCAGGTCTGCGTAAACACGACTGTGATTTTTTATTTTTATTTTTTGTGAAACGTTAGGACAAATTTGCTATTAGCCCTCCTTTCTTATACAACAATAAGAGAATGTTGTATGCTCCTTAAAAAGCTTCTAGCTTTGTCAAATTTCAAGATAATTAGCTAGCGTTTGGCCATAGATCCTAAATTTATTTTGAAAAATCTGATTTGGGTGAAGTTTGGTTTGAAGATGAAAATGTGTTTGGACATACGTTTTCAAAACATATTTTCCAACTTTATTTTGAAAAAACATGTATATAATTCCCAAGTTTTGGAATTTTGGCCCAAATTCAGCTCAATAGCTGATTTTGGAATTTGAAATTTTTGATTTGGGATTTGGCCAAAATATGAGCAAAATTTATGGCCAAACATGAGTTTTGAAAATAAATCTCAAATTCATTTTGACAAAACTTATGGCCAAACGGGGCTTAGAGTCGCTACTTTCCTCGCCGTTTCGTCATATATTCGGATGGTGCTTTAGTTACAGGTATGCTTCAGTGATGCCCGATTTTTCCGCATCGATTCTTGTCGGTGAGTAAACAACAAAATAAAGTCATTGCTTTATGCCTCCGTAAGAATCTATAGAGCTGTCTTTATTTTGTTTGTATTGCATGATCATTCGATATTCTTCCGCCAATTCCTAGGAATTCTATTCCCTTTTGGTTGGAAAAAACCATTCATATGCATTTTAGTGTTTAGAAGATTTCTAGCTACTGTCACTACTTACATGTGTAAGATTGCAGCATCCTTTGTTGTCTTGTTAATACTAGGCTCTACGTGTAGAAGACGACAAAGAAGAATCTAGCGTGGCACAAATGCCACTAAGTTTTCTCATGCAGTAAAAAGGCTCACAAAGTATGTAAATTGCTGAAAGTGATGAAAGTTGATCTTATTTTGCTAATTCCATAAAGGAAACACCAAAGTTCCTTTATTTAAGAAAGATCCTATTCGATGAAGAGATTTTACGAGTGGTAGTCACTCTTATTCCTTTTAGCTACATGACGACAGAACAATTTCAGTCAACCACAAAATCTTTAGTTTAATCATCACTTAAGACTATATGTAATGACCAATATGAATCGTCGTACAATGTGTCAATTGTAATAAACAATAAAAGTTTAATAAGTAGATATGTTTTTTTATCCACATCAGTTACAGAAAAATTCACTTATTTGTTTTTATTTCCCATAGGCTTCATTTTCCATTAACATATTTAATTTGTGGATCATGTTTCACTCTCATATGCCTTTTTCTCTTCTTGGCCAGAATACAATAAATCTTCCCATAAATCTTGTCATTCTTCCCATTTTTCAAATTAAAAGCAAGTGATACTCATAATGATCCAATAAATGAAATTTTGCCTCTTCACCTTCTTATACAGTGGCGGATCCAGAATTTTAAAGTTATGGGTGCTCGCCGATAAAAACTTCAAAAGAAGAGAAAAAATGAATTTATTTGTGGGTGTTCGCTCAACATTTATCTAAATATTTGTACAGTTGCATATATAAATTTATTAATATGGTCAAAGTTAATGGGTGCTTAAGCACCCACAACTCTCTATGTGCATCTGCCACTGTTCTTATAGCCGATAAATTAAGGTTTCACCTTTCCGACCTTCTATATACAATGAAGGGAAATTTTCGTTCTTATACCACATAGGAAATTATATTACGAAAAATATCCATAATTTGCAAATTACTCGCCCTGCTAACAGATTTTCTACAAAATATAAACAACTCATTAAAAACAGAATCCTGTTAGCTGTACAATTCCTTTAATAGGCGCGCGAATGTTGGGATATTAAGAATTCTTCCACATTTTATCAAACGCATATCTCGCTATTAAATTTCGCCTGTTTCTCTCCAAAATTCACTACTCTGTTTTTACGACAATACTCTGTTTCACTGGTTTTTCTCATTTCACAAATCAAAAGCGACTAAATTAGCTACAATTCTTCTGTAACAACTGCAATTATGTCAAAAATCTCAATTATGCTTCAACTAAATGGGAATTGGGATAGCTATGGAAGATATAGAGACTTTCAGGTCGATGAAATTGTAGTCGGCGAGGATGCGAGTCATAGCCTATTGAATTTTACAATAGCAGAGAATCTAATAATAGATACATCCGAAAAAAATAATAGAAATCAAATACATTATCAACGAAAATTGTCCTCCAATGGAAATTAGGAACGATATGGGTGTTCGTGTATACATGGAGACGAAAAAGGAAAACAAAAGCTTAGGAACATATCCGCTATGTATAACAGTGCATGATTTCAATTTGGAATTGAGTATCACCAATTCAAACACAGTTTCAGGTTTGTTCTGTTACATTACTATCGAATTTTGGTTGTATATTACTTATCCACAAATTATCTACAATATTTCTACAAAAAAACTACATGTCAAAGTCTATATATATATATATATATATATCAGTATTGAATTTCATTCTATCTACAATATTTCTACAATAAAACTACATATCATTTGTAGCTCAATATGAAATACAAAATTTTAATATTTCTACAAAATATCTACAAAAAAATAGTTCATAACAGTATTTAGCTTTATTTTATTGCAGGTTCATCTGGAACACTTAAGTTAGTTGATATTCCAACATCTCCGGCGATAGTGGAATATGAAAGTATAATAATAACAGAAAGTACACCAAGTGTTATTGAAGTAGGCCAAGTATACCAAGACAAGCAAACAATTGCAAGTGCTATGAAGCACTATTCTGTCATGAACAAGTTCCAATTTAGGGTGAAAAGATCTAGTGCTAGAAGGTAGGAACATATGTATGGTCAAAAATTATTTATTTATTTATTTTGTAGTTGTAAACTTTTACTTCTTCAGGTTTTTTTGTGCTATTGTTTAACAAAATTGTAGATAGTTTGTAGTTATTTTGTATATAAATTGTTGAATATGATCTTTTATGCTACAACAGTTTTTTTTAATCTACATTTTTTATACCAGTGTTTAAATTGTTTTTATTTTGTAGCTACTGGCTGGTATGTGTTGGTGAAAATTGTACATGGCACTTCAAGGCAACTAGCATAAATGATTCTGCTATGTTCAAGGTTAGAAAATTCAACAGCATGCACACATGTTCTTTGATGGACAGTACATTCATACAACGCAAACCTACTGCCATGGTAGTTGGTAGCATGGTTATTCCAAAATATGCTGATCCTAAGACAATTTACACACCAAAAGACATACAAACTGATATGTTGTCTGAACACGGCGTGAACTTAACATACATGCAAGCTTGGAGAGCAAAGAAAAAGGCTTTGGAGTTTTTGAGAGGTCATCTCGCTGACTCCTACAGCAAATTGCCTAGTTATTTGTATATTTTGGAGAAGATTTATCCGGGGTCTGTAGTTAAATTGAAGAAGACGGACGATGACTACTTCTTGTATGCATTTGTTGCGATTTGTACGTCAATCAGTGGTTGGGAATATTGTAGGTCAGTTATAGTAGTTGATGGGACCTTCTTAAAGTCAGCATACAGGGGAATAATGCTAACAGCTAGTACAATGGATGCAGCGGGTATTGTAAATTTATTGTAGATATATTGTATGTTCCCGAAAAGTCATCACTTGTTTTAGAAACAAATTCAGCATTTCGAGGCCCGAAAGCCTCCTTTTTACCTCACCTCGATTTGCGTGTGCAATCCAGACGCTTAGCCGGAAAGCCTTTATATGAAAATCAATGAAAAATTAATAAATTTTGCCTTTAAAATGACTTTAAGTTGACTTCGGTCAACATTGTTATTAAACGGACCCGGAACCATATTCCGACGATCCCGGGAGGTCTATAAGAAAATATGGGACTTGGGCGTATGCCCGAAATCGAATTCCGAGGTCCCTAACCCGAGAAATGAATTTTTGAAGAAAATTGTTTTCTTAAAAATACATGAGTTTTTGAAAATGAAATGTGTTTGAAAGTTGATGGTATCGGGCCCGTAATCTTGGTTCCGGAGCCCGGTACAAGTCATATATGTGATTTAAGTTGAATCTGTGAAATTTGGTAAGAAACGGACTTGAAACGACGTGAATCGGATCGTTTTTGAGAAAAATTGGAAATTTCAAGTTATTAAGAAAATTTCATGATTTTAATGCTAAATTTATAGTTGTTGATGGTATTTTAGTGATTCGAATGCAAGAGCGGGTCCATATGATGTTTTTAGGTTGTGTGCATGTTTGGTTTGGAGCCCCGAGGGATTGGGTGAGTTTTGGATAGGCCACGGAGTGGATTTTTGGACTTGAGGAATTGCAGGCTTCAGTTGTTTCAGTGCAGGCCTGCAGGCATCGCATCCTGGCTTGCAAATGCAATATCGCAAATTCGAGGGCCTCGTTGCAAATGCGAAAGTAGGCCAGGCCAGCATCCCTCGCAATTGCGAGAAAACAATTGCAAATGCAATGCTTCCCCCTCTTAGCCAGTTGTCACAAATGCGACAGAGTGTTAGCAATTCCCAACTCGCAAATGCGAGAATTTGTTCGCAATTCCCAACATAGCAGAAGCCTGGGTTCGCAATTGCGAACCCTGTTCGCAATTCCCACATCTGCAACCTGCAATTTTTATACTTAGCCGAAAAGCAACCCTTTTTCACATCTTTTCAAAACATAAACTCCCTAGGGCGATTTTTCAAGAACAACTCTTCTTCCAAATCGATTGTAAGTCAATTTTAACTCGTTTCCTTCAATCATTACCGTCTTTTAACATGATTTCAACTCAAAATAAATGATTTTCATGGGGAAAATTGGGTGTTTTGGGTAGAACCTAGGTTTTTCAAATTTTGGGATCTGGACCTCGATTTGAGGTCCGATTTCAAAACAAATTATATATTTGAGTTCATAGGTGAATGGGTAGTCGAGTTTTGGTTCGAACCTCGGGTTTTGACCATGTGGGCCCGGGGCTGATTTTTTAACTTTTTGGGAAAAGTTTAGAAAACTTATTTCCATGCATTAGAAATTTGTTTATTTAGCATTCATTGATGTAATTAAGTAAGTTGTGACTAGATACGAGCGAATTGGGGGGTGGAATCAAGAGGTAAAGATATAGTTGAGGCTTGAACTGTGTACGAGGCATCGAGGTAAGTGTTTGGTCTAACCTTTTCTTGAGGGAATAGGAGTTTGATCTTATATGATATATGTTATGTGTTGAGTACGACGTATAGGCATGGTGACGAGTATCTATACGTCGGTGTCAAGCATGCCCATATGTCTTATGTTGTGATTAATGTGACTTCGTTGTATGGTTCATGTTTAATGTGGTGATTGCTATTGTTGAGCAAGGTTTGTGGAAAGAATATTGGTATGTGTATATTGAAGAGCATTAGCTCCAGTGCAAAGTGATTTGTGAAAGTATAATTGGCAATAGAACCTTATAGAGCATTGGCTCAAATTGTGAATCAAGTTGTGAGATAAATGTGAAAATGAGAAAGGGTTTATGGTATTGATCCCTTGCCGGGACGTTGTTGTTTTAATGTTGTTCCCTTGCCGGGATGTTGTGGTTTTGATATTGTTCCCTTGCCGGGATTTTTATTATGATTCATTTATTCTTTGCCCATATTGTTTGTATTTGTTGTTTGGTGAGGAAGAGTGTAAAGCACGAAGGGTGATGCCGTGCATCGTTTTGGTGATAGAGTGTTAAAGCACGAAGGGTGATGCCGTGTATTATTATCATTATTTGTGAGGAAGAGTGTAAAGCATGAAGGGTGATGTCGTTCCGCACGATGTACCATTCCATGCCGATTATATTGATATTATGGTGAGGATGAGAGTAAAAGCACGAAGGGTGATGCCGTGCACTTGTTGATTTCTGATTCTTGTTGGTAATTGTATTGTGGTGTCCCATATATTTAACTGCTGTTTTCTTGTTGCTATCTGGTATTTCCCCGCAGCATGTTTCCCCCTCCCATCCTTGAATATATATATAGTTTCTGCTTTTACTTTTTCGCTGTACATTATTCATCTGCACAGGTTTATTTGGTAGTCTGGTCCTAGCCTCGTCACTACTTTGCCGAGGTTAGGCTAGGCACTTACCAGCACATGGGGCCGGTTGTGCTGATACTACACTCTGCACTCTTTTGTGCAGATCCCAATGCTGCAGATTTCGGACCGCAGTGAGGTTTCAGCTTCTTGCTTATCAGGCGACCCAAGGTAGTCCTGCAGGCGTCGGCAGGCCTTGGCGTCTCCCTCTATCTATTTTCATGTTTCTTTTATGTAGTCCCAGAGACAGTATTTTGTTATTTCTTTCAAACCCTTATTTGTAGTACTCTTAGACAGTCTGTGAAGTTGTGACACCAAATCTT
The DNA here is from genome assembly GCF_001879085.1 of Nicotiana attenuata. NCBI lineage: Eukaryota > Viridiplantae > Streptophyta > Magnoliopsida > Solanales > Solanaceae > Nicotiana > Nicotiana attenuata. Next base: position 23,118,272 of record NC_031997.1, read on the forward strand.
GGGTAGTTTTGTTAAGGAATTGTATTAGCAGTATTTTTAAGTTTGAAATTTAGATCTTTCGCTCGATAAATTATGTTGTTATTAATTGTTGGTTCCAAGTTGTTAATGAATTCAAAATGGAAACAAGTCAAATACTTCAGTTGGTTAGCTTGCCTAGCTTTCACTAGTAGGCGCCATCACGACTCCCAAGGGTGGGAAATTCGGGTCGTGACAAGTTGGTATCAGAGCTCTAAGTTACAGAGTCTGAGGGATCGGTACAGAGACGTCTATATTTATCCCCTAGAGGCTATAGAGATAGGAAGAACTTCACATCTATTCTTTCCTGTCGTGCGGTTTGGTTTCTCAATGCTAATTGAATTTCTACTCTGTTCTTTCGCAGATGCCGAGAACACGCGCTTCCTCATCCGCTAATCGGCAGCCCGAGCCCCACGCACGCTCCACGCGAGGGCCGGAAAGGACCGGACGGCCGGTCGGTTACGGTA
>NC_031997.1:23122627-23171785 GCF_001879085.1 Nicotiana attenuata
TGTTAAGCATGCCCGTGAGTCTTATGTTGTGATTAATGTGACTTCGTTGTATGGTTCATGTTTAATGTGGTGATTGCTATTGTTGAGCAAGGTTTGTGGAAAGAATATTGGTATGTGTATATTGAAGAGCATTGGCTCAAGTGCAAAGTGATTTGTGAAAGTATAATTAGCAATTGAACCTTATAGAGCATTGGCTCAAATTGTGAATCAAGTTGTGAGATAAATGTGAAAATGAGAAAGGGTTTATGGTGTTGATCCCTTGCCGGGAAGTTGTTGTTTTAATGTTGTTCCCTTGCCGGGATGTTGTGGTTTTGATATTGTTCCCTTGCCGGGATTTTTATTATGATTCATTTATTCTTTGCCCTTATTGTTTGTGTTTGTCGTTTGGGTGAGGAAGAGTGTAAAGCACAAAGGGTGATGTTGTGCATTATTTTGGCGAGAGAGTGTTAAAGGACGAAGGGTGATGCCGTGTATTATTATTATAATTTGTGAGGAAGAGTGTAAAGCACGAAGGATGATGTCGTGCCGCACGATATACCATTCCGTGCCGATTATATTGATATTGTGGTGAGGATGAGAGTAAAAGCACGAAGGGTGATGTCGTGCAGTTTATATTGATTTTTTTTATGGTGAGGGCGAGAGTAAAAGCACGAAGGGTGATGTCGTGCACTTGTTTGGTTCTGATTCTTGTTGATAAGTGAATTGTGGTATTCCATATATTTAACTGTTGTCCTTCTGTTGCTAATTGGTATTTCCCCGCAATATGTTTCCCCCTCCCATCCTTGACTGTATATTTCTGCTTTTATTTTCCGCTGTACATTATTCATCTGCACAGTATATTTGGTAGTCTGGTCCTAGCTTCGTCACTACTTCACCGAGGTTAGGTTAGGCACTTACCAGCACATGGGGTCGGTTGTGCTGATACTACACTCTGCACTTTTTTGTGCAGATCCCAATGCTGCAGATTTTGGACCGCAGTGAGGTTTCAGCTTCTTGCTTATCAGGCGACCCGAGGTAGTCCTGCAGGCGTCCGCAGGCCTTGGCGTCTCCCTCTATCTATTTTCCTATTTCTTTTATGTAGTCCCAAAGATAGTATTTTGTTATTTCTTTCAGACCCTTATTTGTAGTACTCTTAGACAGTGTATGAAGTTGTGACACCAAATCTTGGGTAGTTTTGGTAAAGAATTGTATTAGCAGTATTTTTAAGTTTGAAATTTAAATCTTCTGCTCGATAAATTATGCTGTTTATTAATTGTTGGTTCTAAGTTGTTAATGAATTAAAGATGGAAACAAGTCAAATAATTCAGTTAGTTGGCTTGCCTAGCTTTCACTAGTAGGCGCCATCACGACTCCTGAGGGTGGAAAATCCGGGTCGTGACATTGTAGCTTGTCTATTTTTTGTAGAGCTTGTAAATTTATTGTAGATATATTGTTGAAACGTTGTAGTTTGTATGTATATGTCTTCCTCTGCATTCATGCAGCCAATTAATTGCTTTTTGCCACATAATGTAGGTACCATGTTACCATTGGCATATGCTGTTGTTGATTCAGAAAATGACGCATCATGGATGTGATTTTTTGAGCAATTCAAACATGCATATGGTGAAAAACCAAATATGTGTGTTGTTTCGGATCGGAATGAGAGTATCTTGAAGGCAACATCTATTGTTTATCCCGGCATGCCACATTATTCTTACATGTGGCATATTTGGACAAATATAAGGACAAAGTTCAAGAAGGGTCATCTAAAGTTAAGCGAATTGTACTTTGCCACGGCACGATCATACACGCTTGATGAATTTACTGAAAGGATGTCAAAGATTGAAGAGATTGACCCGCGTGTTAAAGCATACTTATACGATATTGGCTATCATAGATGGTCTCGAGTACATGCCACGGTGAACAGAACTTGGACTATTACATCAAACATTGCAGAGTCGTTGAATGCTGTAACAAAAGATGCAAAAAAGCTGCCGAATAGTAGAACTATTAGAGTATATGAGGACTCTTCTTGAACGTTGGACTAAAGAAAAGTTATTGAAAGCAAAGGGTACATTCACATACCTTGGGTTTAAATACAACAAAGAGTTGGATGACAACAGAACATTGTCGCACACGCTTAGACTAAGATCTGACCATTTATTGCATCAAAATAAATTATTAAAAGACAATGTAGATAGTTTGTAGATATTTTGTATTCTGATTGTACATGAATTGTTTTTTGTTTGTAATGTAATTGTAGGTGAGGGCTTCAACAGATTACATCCATACAGTACTAGATGGTGTCAGGCACTATATTGTTTGTCTTGAAACCAAGAGATGTAGTTGTGGGCAATTCCAGCTTGATGAACTTCCTTGTCCACATGCTTTGGCTGCATTAAAGCACAAGGATGAGTCTTATGAACAATATTGCTCTCCTTATTACACAAGGGAGAGCCTCTTGCTCTCCTTGATTGGTTTGTGAATGATTTCTATATATATAATACACAATTGTTTTATTATCTCTAGCACCCATCGATAGTTGTTAATGATCCCTACAATTTGTCGATGCCCCCTTTTTCTCGCGAAATCGGGTTTGCGACATTTGTGAGGACAACTCGTTCCCTTTTGGGAATTGGGTTTTAGAGTTGAAGAGTCGCCACCTAATGATTAAAGTGCATTAGGACACTAAAAGGGTTTGAGTTTGAAGAACCAGAGTTTGGGTAAGGGCTAGAAATTATCTCGAGGGGAAGGTGTTAGGCACCCCTCAAGATCCACTAGTGTGGTTCCCGGCCATGTTATAATTGTGACTTCACATAATCAAATAAGCAATTAAGGGCTCAAATAGAAGGGGTTTGCATATATTATTGCAAATAAGTTAAAACTGTGAGGAAAAGTAAAGAGGGCAGAAATTTGTGAAAGATTTAAACAAATTCTAAAGAAAGCAGATAAAAAGAAAAGTAAAGGGAAGGGGGTCCTAGGTTTATGATTAATATGGATCACGTCAATGCAATATCCAGTAATCACTCCTCAGAAGAGGGGCTACATGGGATATTAACGCATCGGTCATCATCTCCATATCTACCCTTCCCACCCTGTTAAGGTATTAAAGCGCAGAATGGTATCGTTACTTATTGCATGCTATTACCCGTCCCAATCCTATCCGTCCCGGAGGCATTGAGACTACTAATCCTAAAGGGGAGGGAGTTGGGGCTTTTCAGAGTTTCAAAGGATAAAAATCTAGGCAACAAGCAATAACAAATAGCAGTTAAAGGGAGCACAAATAGCAGTTAAGGCTCATACAGGCCCCCTCACTTAGAAGTGCAAATATAGCATGACTTCAAATACTGGTTTGGTCTGAATTAAATTAAGGCATTGGATAGGCGGATTCATCACATATTTCTCAGATGAGGAGTCTGAATTAGCCTTGTCTGGATATAGTTATCAAAGACTGACACAGTTACTTAATTACCTAATAGTTTGCCTAAGTGAGGCCTATAGGCATGACATCTATTAGAGCGTATTGATTTTAAGGAAAAAGTTTGTTGGTTTTATCAACAAAGATCTGCAGATTTATGACTGATTCTAGATTCAAAACGAAGTTGATTCAGTTGATTTGCCCCTATAGGCATGATCTCTAAGCGTCATTGGTTTTAAAATAGTTACATAAATGCAAGGGTCCTATAGGCATGGCATCTAGAATGAATTGGTTATTATTGAGCCTAAAATTGTTTGCCTAATGGCGTGTATATGCAGAAATGCAGAACTTAAAAGCATGAGTTCTAAAATGCAGAAATGCAGAAGTGCAGAAAGACTTATAGACATGTTTTCTAAAATGCAAAAATGCAGAAATTATACATAACCTATAGGCAAGTTTTCTAAAATGCAGAAATTATAAATAACCTATAGGCAAGTTTTCTAAAATGCAGAAATTATAAATAACCTATAGGCAAGCTTTCTCCCCTTTGCATGCATTCATCCCCCATCCCTTTCCACTAACCATCCCCAATAGTTATTACAAATTATTACAGGCCCGAATAAATCAGAAAAGAAAAGTAAATTACATCAGAAGTTCCAGATACATCCAAACAGCCTAATGCAGACTTAAAGTCCAACAATATGAGATAAACCAACTTCCAGGATCAGATTTCCAAAAGACCTTCTCATATTTGGGGTGTGTCAAAGTTCCCAAGAGTCTCAAAGGGCTCCGGGCAGTGCTTACACCCCAAAACATTGAAGAATTAAGAACATAGTGCAGTGTGGAAATGCCAGCCCTCAGATGTCCAAGTTCAGAGGGAGCTCAAGGTCCCAAGGCAAGGCTCATAGGAGGGGGGCAGAACTTAGAGTCTAAGAGTGAGTGTAACTGCATAGGGGGAATCAGGGAGAGCCATGGCAGACTGGTGGTCGTGCCCAGCAATTGGGATGCTGGCACACCCCTAACTAGCCTGTTGGACAAACTTAAGAGTTAGGATCCATTGTGGATCAGGTTATGGCCTGGGCAGTAATTAGGATACTGCCAGGCCAAGACCTTAACTCAAGCACATAGACGAGAATAGGGGTAAGGATTCGCACTAGAAACAGAAGCAAGGAAGGATCATAATTAGCACAAATCACTGAACATGAGCAGTAAAGTAAACAAAAAGGCTGAAAGTGTAAAGTAAACACATAGGGGTGAGGCAGAAAATTTAAATAAAAGACATACCAGTTTCAAAGGAAAACAAGTAAGAAAACAGTAGCCTTGGGAGAGCCAAGTTGCAAACAAAGCAGTTCCAAAAGATCTCAAGCAAAGCAAAGTGTTGGATTCAAACAGTATCGTAAGAAAGTATGTAATTAGAAGTGTTTTTTGTTCATGTGAATCTTTGTCCGTTTGTAAAGAGGGAAGACAGGCCTTTATATAGTTTTTGAAAACAAGCAGTACATTGGCAAAAAGTGCACAAACATGGAAATAGCAATCAATTAGTGTCAATTAAGACAACTAGAATCCTTTAATTAAGGAGTCTAGTTCAAACGGTTAGTCAAGGCAGAATAAGGAAAAGAAATCAGTTCAGTAAGGCTGATTAGGGCAAAGAAACCACATAGTGCATAAATAAAGCCAAATACATAGTGGGTAATTAAGGAAAGTTGAAATAATAGTGTGTTTACAAAGTAAAAATAGGGCATCAGTTCGAAAATCAATCAAGAGGACCCCGGTTCCAATTGTAATCACAGGGAATTAAGGTAATAAAGGAAAGAGTCACATAAATATAGAAATAATTCAAAAATTGGTACAGAATTACAGAAGATCATGTATTAAGGAAAGCATCACAAAGCATGGGATTTTTACACAAAAAGACCAAGTAAACAGCCGGTAGGGTAAAGGAGGTTCAATCTAAAAAAATCAGTGACAAATCATTGGCCTTATTAAAGGGATTTCAGAGTCAATCACTTGGTTGGTGAAAACCTTTTGAAAGAGGAGTTTTCTCATATATAAAGCACACAGCTCAAACAAAGAAAGAGTCTAACATTGAATGTCTTAGAGTCACAAGCAAAAGAGATTCAAGTTCAAATACAAGCTCTTAGTAAGTCTGAAAGCCTAGGGTTCCAAAGTGGAACCCTAATACAATTTACCCAAAGAAAACCCCCGAATCTTATGGTTTCAAATTGAGTCAGACAAAGAGGTGAGAAAACAAGGTCATTGAAAGAGGCTCAGAAAAAATATGCTTAGCAGGAACACGAATAGAGTTTAGTAAAGTGAGCAAAAAGAAAAGATTTCAACCATAAACACATATAGCAAAGAATAAGGGAAACAACACCGATTAATATGTGAGCATGGGAGGAACAGCAAAGAACAGAAAAGTCTTGCATAACAGAAAAGAAACAAGAGAGCAAACTCGAGCATAGTAAGAAGCAAACATACGAGCATAAAACACACATAAAGAAGGAACAGGAAGAATCAAAATTTGAAGAAATCCCTTTTTTCAGAAACCCTAAAATTGAAATTGAACAATTTTAAAGAGGAAATTTGGGGAAAACCTTTAAAACGTCAAGTAAAGACCAGGCATGGCACAGATCTAAGAAAATAAGTAAGTATAGAACCTCAGATGGCCTAGAGTTGCAAAGAAAACCCTAGAATGAGAAAGGTCTTGAGGAAAGTCGGATCCTGAGTCGAAGAGACTCATATTACTCGAACACGCCGGGAAAATGGCCGGAGAGGCCATAGGTCTACAGATCTGAGAAAGATCTGAAAGGAACCATTAGAGTCGAGCTTCAAATCTTCGAACAACTTAGGTTTAATGGTGAGAGAGGGTGAGCATAAGTCATCCATGGCCTGGAACGCCATGGATTCCGGTGGAATCATGGTGGAATAAGGTGGGAATCGATTAGGGTTTTGGAGAGGCTAGAGAGAGTTTGAGAGACGAAGAGGGTTCAAAGGCGGCATCTCTGATAGAATGAATTAGGTTTAGGGGGTATGGGAATTAAAAAGGAAAGGGGGAATCTCGGCCGTTGATCAAAATGATCAACGACCTGGATTAAAAGGGAGCGGAGTGGGTTTCAAATCGGGTCGTGGGTTGGGTTAAAATTGGAATTGGGTTGGTTTTAATTTGGGGCGGAATTGGGGGGGGGGGGGTCAAATTGAGGCTAGAATTGAAAATAAAAATGGGCTATGTGTTAAATAGCCAATTTCCCCCCTTTTTATTTTATAAAAATAGTAATAATGATTTTAAAACCAAATTAAAAGCACTGAACTAATTAATAATATATAAGTATTAATCCAAAAATACTGTAAATAATTTTATAATTGTAAAATGCTATTAATCGTAAAATAGGCTATAATTGTAATTATATGCAATCTAGCTTTAGAAATACCCACTAAATTTGTAAAAATATACAAAAATCACCTTAATTATACTTTGGTGCAAATATGAGAATAGAAATAAATTATTCACCAAAAATGATAATTTTGAAAATAATTATTGGATTTTGTACTGCTAGAAATAGACAATAAATTGATTTTAAAATCTTAAAAATTAGGGCAAAATACCAAAACTCTTGGGCATGCTTATATATGCATACACATGCTATTTTGAAAGTATTTTGAGTATGTGAATAGATAGGAAAAAAATTGGGTATCAACACAATTTATCTACAAAAAACCTACAAAATAACTACATAATATGGAGTTGACAGAGTAACTATGTAATAATTAAGTTGAAAAGGAGTTAACCGTAACAATAATTAGATCAAGTACTGTTTACTTTCAACAAGTAAATATAACAACAACAGAATGTTTCCCCATTGTTCGAACTAGTATACTGGATAAAACAAAAAAAAAGGGTAAAATAATTATAGCACAAATCTGCTACAATTAAACTTCAACAATCTTATTCATAAACTTGTCTACTATCTTTCTACAAAACTAGCTGCAACTAAACAATTTAACTACATGTTCCATACAAAAAATTGCAACTAATTCTTCTTCCTCAAGACTTGTGTTTTCTCGTTCACAACTGGTGCACATTTTTTCCTTGCTAATCTGCCAGTCACCTCACTTTCACTAATTGCACCATTCTCTTGCTTCTTCCTAGCGTAGTCCCACAGTATCACTCCATAGCGTCTACGATGTTGATCAATATCAGAAAGGTCATCGGCAGGAACTGCTAGGTCTCCAATGCTAACATACTCTACAAAGGTAGCAACATATACACCACAGTCGCTGCAAAAATAAAAAAAAGTGCCAATATTTAGCAAACAATGAACAAAAAATGTTAAATAGATAAAAAGAAATAAGATTTTTCATACAGTGGTCCTTCTTTTTGCTGTGGAATCTCTCCGACGATCCACTGAATGTCAATAGGGTCGGAAACAGCTTTTTCAATGTATGCCTTTGTGTTCTTGAAGTTGATGTCTGAACGCTTGCCATAAAAATTGGTGCATGACAAGTGAAAGGGGATCATAACAGAAAACTTGGTGACTACAAAATTAAACAATAGGGTGATTATGTGAAGAGACCATAGAATTATACACATAAAGAACCCTATCGGCAATGTCAAAAATAACCAACAACCAGTGAAATTTTTCTACAATGTTGACGGGCATGATCACATAATCAACTTGATCCCACGCAACATTTGCGAGTAATCTGTACCCCAATATGTATTCTGCTACGACGTCCTGGGGTTTGACAACAGCAAACTTCTTTTCTTGATGAGAATTGATGAACTTATTATAAATTTGTTCAATTCTAGTCTTGAACATACAATCAGTGGTAGTAAACCTTATCTTGTTGTGGGGTTCATACTTTCCTCTTTTCCTCAAGTAGTACATTACAACATCAATGTGCTGCAACAAAAACAGATTGCATTTATGTTATTCTTTTTGGTAAATATCTACATAAAATCTACAAAATAACTACGATTATATTTGTTTTAAATCAGTATTATAGATTATCTACGGAATACCCACAGAAAAACTACAATTTTATTTGTTTTTAATCATTATTACAAATTATCTACAATATATATACAAACTAAGTGCAATTCCGTTTGTTATTAAGCATTAATACAAATTATCTACAAAATATCTACAATATACCTACAATTCAGTTTGTTATTAAGCATTTATACAGAATATCTCCAATATATCTACACAATAACTACATATACTGGAGATGGCACTATAACAGTGTTATAGATACAAAAAAAAGAAATTCAACGAAATAACTACATATTTTTAGTATGAGTTTACCGAGTGGTTGATGACTTGTCCGGGGTGTGCCAAACTATAGAACCACTCCTTCTTATCATCCTTTTCCACTCCAAGATCAAACCATGGCTTAATTTAGTTATCCTTTATAGAATATGGAGCCTTCCTTCTATTTAAATAAATAAAAATTAAAATAAATTTGTTGAATGAAGTAGATATCTAAAAGATGAATACTGGAATCAAAGGGTCAAATTGTGTAAACTAACCTCTTTGAAGCTATGTCGGTACCAAGGTATAACCACTTGTTGAATTCTTCCAACAATTCAGGATCAACATCTTGAACAATAACACTAGCAAATGGGTGCTTCAGGTGAAAAATTTGAGGTCGAACCGAAGTGCTGCCACCAGAACTGTATAAAGGGAGAAATGGTGATCGGGCATGCTTTCCAGGCCGCCTTGTTTTACCTTGATGCACAGGTGTTGTTTCATCTTGGTTAGGCTCGCCGAACTTAACCAACTGGGAGAAGTTATCTGGCAGCTCAAAATTATCAAGTGTAACCTCCTTCTTCTCACCTATGGAGTCGTCTGAATCACCTACATTTACATACTCGGCTTCTTCACCTACATTAACATCTTCCTCATTCTTCTGTTCTCATTGAATTGTTACTATGACTCCGTGAATTGGAGATTGTGCATGCATATCTTTCCTCGCTGTTACATTTAGTATATCTATCTTAATAGAATAGTAAAAAAATTGAAACAGAAAGCAAAAATTTCTGAATACAATTTCATATCTGCATTTTCTTCATCAACTGCACCTTCAAAATGAGAATATAAATCAATACGTACTGGAAGATTCTCATTATCCATGTCATTCACATGCCCTATTTTTTCGTTAAAGAATTTGAATTATGATGGATAGTAGTTGCTTGACAGTTTTAGGAGATATGTAGGTATATAATAGAGATCTACATAAATCTGTAGATCTTTGTAAATATATTGTATTTAATTGTATATATATTGTAGATATGTTATAAATGTATTGTAGATATTTTGAAGATATTTTGTAGATATGTTGTATATATGGTGTAGACAACTTGTAGATAATTTGTAGATAAAATGTATTTATTCTGTATATACCTGTTTTGCTACTGCTGGCATGCACTGGTTCTCCACTAGTGCACTGAAATTGTTGATTGTTCTTTTCTTTTGGGTGGTCAGCATTTTTTGTAAAACTCCCAGCAAACTGAAAGTTTTATATTAGTTAGGATATCTATTTTATGAATAACAATATAACTTAGAGGTGACAGAAATATTTTTCTTAAATGAATAAACTGATAAATTTTACCTTGGCATCAATGTTATCATTTTGACTATTTATCACCTGCAAAACATCCTTGATTGAGTCATTTAGTAGCTCTCGAAGGCTACCTAGTTCTTCAAAGACATCTGTTCTGAAAGATGCAAGATCTAAATCAACCTACATATTAAAAATAGAGAGAGTTAGCTTCAAAATATGGCTTAACATACATTAAAGAACAGATGCAATTTTATGTATACGTGTTACCTTCTCAAGACCTTTTTTTTAATTTTCTAATTTGTTTAAGAATAGACTTCTTGTCCTCCTTTCCAATTGACTCTTTGGGTTCCAATGGAGGAGCAGCAACTTTCGGATCCTCAGAAATGTGTTCAACTTCTTCAAGTATGTACTCAACTTTATCAGGAAAAGACATCATAGAAAGCTCTTCAGGTGCTTCAGTTATGTTGGTGAACTGAATGAAAAAAAAACAAATTAGCTTGACTAAACAGAATAGTAAACAAGAGCAAATCTGCAATCTATATGCACCATTTGGTTGATATGGCGGTTGTCACAAAGGTTGAAAGAGTTACTGGAATTGGAAGGAAAGATTTTCCTTTCACTTATCTTGGATGTCCTATCTTCTTCTCTAGAAGGAAGATGGATTATTATCAGGATTTAATAACGATGGTGATGGACAAATTACAAGCATGGAAGGGGAAGTTGTTGTCAATGGGTGGCAGAGCAGTGTTGATCTCACATGTTTTACAAAGCATGCCAATCCACTTACTTTCAGTAGCAAACCCTCCACATTATGTCATTAATAAATTACACAAGATATTTGCTCAATTTTTCTGGAGTAGTGCTATTGGAGGAAGTAGTAGACATTGGGCATCTTGGAATACTTTGTGTATGCCTTGTGATGAGGGGGTATTGGATTTAGATCATTGCATGATGTGTCAAAGGCTTTGTTTTGTAAATTGTGGTGGAATTTTAGAACTAAGCCAAGCCTTTGGAGTTCATTCATGAGCCAAAAATATTATAAAAAATTTAATGTTGTGATTGTACCTTGGAGAAGGGGGTCTCATATATGGAGGAAAATGTTGGAGTGTAGGGATGCTATTGAGCACCAAATCACATGGAAACCTAAGATGGGATCCTGACTCTTTTGGTTTGATAATTGGACAGGGTTGGGGGCTTTATATTTTCTTGTACCTCCAGATTTTGGGATAGATGAATCCACTCACAATGTCTATGATGTGGTGGAGGATGGGATGTGGAATGTAGAGAAAATACAGGAGGCATTACCTATGGATTTTGCTATGCATATTCTGGATAGAGTAAAACCTCCAAGGATGGAGAACATATTAGATGTTCCATACTGGATGTTGGAAACTCGAGGAAACTTCAGTGTCAAGTCGGCTTGGGAGTACTTAAGGAGAAGGAATGATCCAAGACTTGCTTACAAAATGATATGGGTGAAGGGATTGCCGTTCAAGATCTCATTCTTCATGTGGAAAGTATGGAAAGCTAAGCTCCCACTAGATGATTTCATGAGAAGGTTGGGTTACTTCATGCCTTCAAAATGTTGGTGTTGCATTGATCCACAAGAAGAATCACTGACTCATCTGTTCTTTACGTCTCATGCTGCCAAGATAGTATGGAAATACTTCCTAGCGAGAGCTGGAATTCAAATGGAGGGGTTGACATTGCATCACGCGATCACAAGGTGTTGGACTGCTCGTGTACTGCCTTGAATCAAGCCTATCATGCAAGCACTACCTTCGTGTATAATTTGGGAGTTGTGGAAAAGGAGAAATAGTTACAAATATGGAGAGGCTGTCACAATCCGTAGGGTAATATACCAGGTATCCTCCTCGCTTCAAGCTCTTGTTCGAGTTAGAAAGCCAGGCCTTAGTAATGTCCCTCATAAATGGCACAACTTGTTAAATATGCTGGAAAACTATACTCCTAGGCTGAGCTATGAAAAGGTGATTTGGGAGATGCCTAGGGAGGGTTGGGTGAAGGTTAACACTGATTGTGCTTCGAGGGGGAATCCGGGGAGGAATTCAATTGGGGTTTGTATAAGGAATGAGACTGGAGATGTGATATATGCACTTGGGAAGGAGATTAAAGAAACAACAAATTCAGAAGCTGAGGCAGTTGCAATACTGGAGGCTATGAGAATATGTACTGCTCACAATTTCAATGGAGTGTGGCTTGAAACTGATTCTTTATTCCTCAAAAATATTGTTGAAGGTTTGTGGAAGCCTCCTTGGAGTTTAGTTGAACATTTGGAGGAGATCTGGCAGTTATTGAGCAGGGGTAATTTCAAAGTGACACACATCTTTAGTGAAGGGAATATATTGGCGGATCACCTTGCAAATTATGCCCTTGATGTAGGAGAGATCGAATGTCATGGTTTTTGGCATTTGGATTCAACTGGGAGAAGAATTGTTAATGAGGATAAGTTCCAATGTCCTTATTTAAGGGTGAAGGTAGCAAAGAATTAGGGTGCAAGGAGGCAAGGTGGAGGGGAGTACAGGAGCTGATAAATGAGCATCATGTACAAATCCTTTGGGAGGAGTACATGGTGATCACATTTTTGGCTAACAATGTTTATTGTTTTGCAGGTAATGTTTCTGCATTTCTGTCTTGTCTTTTGATGGAATTTCTGATGGTGGTATTAGTTCTTTACACTCAACCCATTGAAAGGAAATCAAAGGCAAGCAGAGATGTAAATGCAACGCAGGGCACTCTGCTGTCCAGTTCCATCTGCAGCAGCAGTTTTTGCTGGCAGGAGTCAGCAGCAATAGTGGTCATGAGGCCCAGAATGTCTAAGCAAAATAGGCTATATGGGATAGGTGAATTAGGAGATGATAGTGGGAGGTTTATGGATACAGGGAGTCAGGAAAAATTGTGTGTTATAAAACAAGACAGGAGCATAAAGGAGATAGTAGTTAGGAGCAAAATGATGTGTGACAAACAACTAGGAAAAATTGAGGTGACCGTGGTCAAGGAGGTGTTATGGCATATATTGTATGAAGGAGTTACAGACTTGAGCTGGTATGGGAAACAAGTGAGGAGTAAGGAGGCTAGGGAGATGCAAAAAAGGGAATGGAGGTTGGTAAGGAAAGAGGTCAACAAGCAGGATCAACAGTGTCAAATCCTGACGGAGGAGATGGTGTTGATCATTTTTTTCACTAACCTTGTGTTCTTTTTTGCAGGTAACGTTAATGTACTCATGCCTTGCAATTTAATACGACTTTAATGGGTGGTATTAGTACCTGGTACTCATTCCCTTGAAGGAGGAAAGATGGCAAGCACAAGCATGAGAAGGCAATCTGGGAAAGATCTATGCATATGCCTGGATACACTCTGGATTTGGCGAATGATTCTGGGCAAATTGGCTCAGGATGGGGCACAAATCTGTAGTGCAGCAACATAGTACAACCCATGAGCTATCACTAGACGCAAGGATCTCAACTATAAGCAAAGGGACAGTATATGAAAATGGAGCCAAACATAGCATAGCTGAAATGACTCCATCCCCAGTATGTCTCACTTGGCAGAATCATAAGGAGAATCTGGATTCGAATAGGGCTAACACCCTAATATGGATATCGTCAAGGATACCCCATGAAGGTTTTTGTGCAATGATTGCACGAAATGATCAAAGGATGTTATGCGCAACTAATGGCAAAAGAAGTGCAATTGCTGGACAAATGTACTCTTTTCATATGATGGTCTCTATTTGGATAGAGTGCATTGTTTCATTGATCATGCAGGGAAATACATATTTGATTTTATTCTGGGCAATGGCTAATCAAGAGAAAATGCAAATTCAACGCAAACACAAGCAAGGAGGCCATGCGTGCACATGCTGGGCAGTGGCTAATCTCACGGAAGGATTTTGGTACAAGATGGACAATGTGCAGCTGCTTATGAGGTGTATTGATCTTAATGGGCTAGTTTTTTCCTTCAATGCTTATATTAGATCATATGTGATATCAATGTTGAGCTCCTTGCTAAATATTGGTAATAGGAGTCATGTAATAGTCAAAGTCTATTTCTCTCATTGTGTAAGACCACCTGACACTATGTCTTGTTTTTTATTTTAGATCTATATAAAAACTAGCCCTAGGCAATGCCTAGTGGATTGCTATAAAAAAATAGAATATGTATACAAATTGTAGATAATTTGTATTAAATTGTATATTCATAAATAAAAACCATTTACCTTGATCCATTCAGGTTTGATCATTCTATCTTCAATTGCAGCTAACGATATCTTGTCCTTACTAGCTGACCAGTTAAGTATGCGAGGGATTGAATTAGCAACTCTTATAGATATATCAATGTTGATGGTAGAGCAACACTCATACAACCGTACTTGCATAGCTAGTGCGAATCCTCGAATGAGATAAGAATGAACAAAAGGATTGAGCTTGTGCCTAACTGATTCAATCAACTGCTTGTAAGACTCAATACCCCATGCGTATGTCGCATACTGTCCGGAATCCACCAAATAAAACCTAAAATGGTCTACCAACCCGACATTGTCTTTGTCTGAAGGACAGATGAAGAATTCTATGAGTTATAGAATACATAACTTGACTGTGTCCTCATCATTTACCCAGCTTTTGTTGGTTATAATCTGTTTTAGCTATGACTTCTCCACTTTTTCCTTATTTGGAAAATAACTCCTCATTATCTTACTGTCATAATCCGGAGTGTAACCAAAGGCTGTCACTTCGGTAAAACATCTAAGACCAGTTATTAACGCAAAATCTCTCAAGCCAAAATTCAACCTCTGACCCTTTAACTCAGTTGAAAAATAGGAAGCATCAGATGCATTCAGTTCATACTTCATTAGAAGATGAATAGCTTGGTTTTGCATACATATTTTGGGAATTGACAGCAAATAACCAAAACATGTCTTCTTGAAAAGCTTTAAACCATTTGGAGACAATAACTCTTTAATTAGGCTAGGAACACTGGGGTCGAATAATGTCTGAAACCTAAGAACCCAATAATCAACATTATGAGGTGCAAAAAAATGGAGATTCTACACAAAAAACAAATAATCTCTTATTAATACACTGCTCCAATCTAAAAAATAACATATCTATATTTGTCATACAATATATCTATAATATATCTACAACTACATAATACAGTTAAAAACAAAAACAAAATAACTACAATTTTTTAACAATATATCTACAAGTTTAAACAGATTCAGAAAACTACAACTAATCTTCACAATGTAGAAAAAATATCTACAAACCACAAAAAACGCAGATTATGGAACCTTTTAAGAATTAAAACAAAACAAAAAATAATTGTTGAAATTACTAAATTCTTACCTTCACCAATGAATGTTGTTGAACATTTTTAGGAGATTTTACAGTAGGAGCTTTTTTTGGAGCTTTTACAGTAGGAGACACTTTAACTTTCTTTGCAGGTTTATTGACAGGTTCATCTTCTACAAAATCATCATCAAAATCTATCTCTTTTCCTTTCCTTTTCGCTGAATTGATTTGCCTCAAAGATTCACCAGCATCAAAATCATCTTTTTGTTTAGTTCTAGCTTATGCCCTAGCTTGACGAGGGGAAAGCCTATGCTTCTTCTATTCATTTGCATGAGCAGATTTTTCATGCTTTTTCAGTGAATGTGGTGATAAAACACCCAAATCGAAAGAAGGAACATCTGCTTCTTTAACTTTTTTAGGGCTGTTCTTTGAAGCTTTGTTCTTCTTCATTGAAAATCTTTGAAGCTAGTCGTTAATGGGTGAATAAACTTTGAAGAATAGTAGAAATTTTGACTGATTTTAGAAGAAGGAACTTGAGAATAGGCGTTAATGGAGGGGTTACAGATTTTTGCTGGTTTTAGAAGAGGAAATAGTGGGTGATTGAAGAGGAAATCATGGGGTATGATTTGATACGTGGGTGAGGGGGTGGGATTTGGAGAGAGAAACCTGGGGAGAGTGGGAATATACGGTAGAGTTAATTTAGGAGACTAATTAATACCATTAAAAACTCTAAAATGTACATAAATGGTAATTAGGTATATAAAATATAATTATATTAAAAGTTAAGCATGCCGGGTAACATAGTTTACTATATGGCATAGGTATGTAAAAATCTCTACAATGTATACCTATTTTTTCCATAACCATCACAAATCTAGAGTACATTTAATGAGGCTGAATAATTGTCCTTTCCCCTAATGGATTTGAGTATGAAAGACCCACTCCAAAGAGCGAATAGTGTTTTTCGGCCATGCAGCTCCAAGCATGTACAATTATTTGAATTTTATTTTATGTAATTATAAGCATTTTTTTGTCTCAATTCTATTTTGTGGTTTCTTTTTTTCTTTTTGTTTACCTCGAAAATACGAGTAATAATTAAATTTGATTTGTGGTTTTAAAGATATGTGATTTAGTTCAATACCAATAAATGATCAAGAAATATGAAGTAGAAATAAAAGATAGAAGTGAATCAAACCAATGTTACTCAGCAGCAGTGACCTCGAGGTGGCTTAGGGCAGTAAGAACAATTAAGTATGAAAATTAAAGTAAGAAGAATTAAGCTAAGGGACAATTCTGATCAACAGCAGGCAAAAATTAGAGAGTATGCTCAGTAAAAAGATGGTCTTACAAATTATTGGAGTTCCCTTTTTATAGTAGGGGAATCCTAAATAAGGAATATTTCTATTTACAGTAGGGAATATTCTTATTACAGCTGTCTTAACCGCCTAGTACGGAACTGTCCGATCCTATTCCAGAATTTGCGCCATGATCTCAGGAACGTGGCAGGAATCTAGCTCGCTCTGATACAAATCCATAACGGTATTGTTTCAAGGTCGAGCACACTAGCATCGGTATTCCTCGAACTTCTATTTTCGGGCATTGCGCTCTTTCTACGAGCTCGAGCCTAGTCCACCGGCTTCGAACTTGACCCCTCCCGGACTTGGACCTAGGGCGGAACCTCGAGCTTCTACACCGGGGGCATATGACTTTGACCGTATACAGATAGTCCCCGCATTTCTTTGAATAAGATGATAAGAAACGATTTTCACCTCGACTTCCCCGAGCTTCTCATGATGATGTCACGACCGTGACGTAGGTGCTTGAAATGATCGGAAATGTCATGTCGGCGCTCTTCCCCAAAACATCAAATGCGTGTCAGTGTTGGTCGACCACTTGCACCGCTGATCCATCGTCGCCTTTCTATAAATAGGAGGCTATCCTGTTGAACAAAGAACCGTGATTTTTTTATCTTTATCTTCTTTTGGTCTTCTCCCTTGTTTGCTTCCTTCTTTAATCGTCTATTTCCATAGTTCGAACCTGCGAGCACATGGTCATATGGCAGCAACTTTACCAGTTATGCCAATGTTTCCCTTTTCAAAGCTTTGATTCGAACAACGTGAGAAGGGCGCCGATCCTTCTCGCATCAGAAAATATGCGAACTCTACACTGCTGCTCATCTCTCTTAACTTCAACCTGGTGTAGCACTTCATTCCTTTTGCTTTCCATGGAATGAGGTGACATTATCGTCTACTAACTTTCACATCCCGCCCCGGAATAATGTCCCAAGGATAAACATTCTTAGATCGTTACTCGTGCACCTTGCAACCCTTTTGATTTTTCTTGTGATAGAAGGCGAAGCTACATCTTCTGGTCTTCCCTTCTGGTCTTTTTCTTTTGCTGCTCTTTTTTAACTGATTACGGCCCAAAATTTCAAGAGAACGTTCAATCTCCGCTGCTGTAAATATAGTTACATTTATCGAAGAATTTTTTCCTCAAATCTCTTCGGGTACAAGATATTCCCAATGGTCAAAACGGGGTCCCCGGGAAAGAGGCTCTCGAGGAGGATGCTCTCGAGAACGTGGCCTTAAAAGTAGATTAGGTTTTTGTCTTTTGTTTTTGCTTCTTTGTTTCTGTGCAAGTACCCTTCGTTGGTGTTGTAGTTATATTTTGTAACCATCTCTCGGAAATATAAAAGGATACCTTTGTCTTCCGTTCTGTCTTTACTTGTGAAAAATATGATTGTATAATTTTAACGACTAGTCCAAACACTGGACTCAGGATGTAATAAACCCTTAGGTTTTTAATCAACCAACATAACATCCCTTAAGGCTTTCGTTAATCCTCGAGCTAAGCTTAAATTGATTCGATGCGAACTCAGAACATCGGTATTCCTGAGTCCGAGTTAAGTGAGAGCAAGATCTCGAATTTGAAATAAAGTTACCCCTTAGGCTCCTTAAACGATCACCGAGTGAGAACTTCCTTCTAACTTGGGTAGCCCTTGGGCTTAGTAGTCAAGCGAGTACTTGCACGAATCCTAAAATAAAGTTAGCCTTTAGGCTTTTTTGTAGTCCCCGAGTGAGAAATTTCTCGAACTCGGGTAGCCCTTGGGCTTAGTAATTGAGTGAACACTTTGCTCGAACTCGAAATAGATTGATAAAAAGCGAATTGATCTTCGACGCCTCGATTCTGATGCCAATCTCGTGATGTCAGCGATTGAAGTGACTGAAAAAGGTTGTTTTTCGTGCGATTTCCAAAGTCATTGATTGGAGGCGGCTGACGGTCAGCCTTTTGGCTTCCAAAGTACTGGACAAACTTTATAACCTTGCAAACTTCATTCTCATATTGTTCTCAAAGTTTTATTAGCTCTTTCAATTTCTCTAAATTCCTCCTTCTCTTATATCTCACTATCAACACTTTTTCTTTGAATTTCCGTGTCGTGATGGCTAAAACCTCTAAACCGGTTCCCAAGAAAGAAAAGGTTTCTTCATCTTCCCGACCGACCAAGAGAAAACCAGTAGTGCCCCCTCGTATTGAAGAGTGCATCCCTCCGCCATGTGAAATAACGTTCGATTTCAAATCGAGAAACCTGTGTCGACGCCAGGCCGATGTGAGCCCATGTCTCGATATGTTTGCTTGATAACCAAGGACGAGCTTGCGCAAGCAAAGGAGGACTGCAAGTGGAAGAACAAAGAAGTAGTGATTCCTTCCTCCGAGGAGGACATCACTACACATAAAGCGGGGTACTTGAGCGTATACACCTACCCATTCATGTTGGGTCCTGCAATTCCGGCTTAGGATCCCATAGATCCAGGTACTCTTGACTTTTGCCAACTATATCGAGTGACGTTTGGCGAGATCTACCCTCATTTTGGAGAATCATTTACTTGATCAGATTCTTTTCGAGCCAAGTCGAGGGGATGTCTTTCACCCTCGACCATCTGATTAGACTGTACAGTCCCCGACTTTATCGAGGTGGCTTGACAAAATTGCAACGCCGATCCTTGAAGTCTCTCTTCTGTAGTATCGACGAGGACAAAGATCGAGGGTGGATGAGCCGGTTTGTCTGAGTCAGGACCTCCGACCTGATTCCTACTGATTGGATGTTGTTCCCCGAGGAGTGGAACAGGAAACGTAACTGTATGGCAGGTTTATACCCTGCTTTCTCTTCTCTTTCTCATGTTTACCCTTTTCCTTGGTCTAACGCCTTTCCGATGGCGCAGAGCGTGGCTCGAAGGTCCAAGGCCGATACGCTGGCCTTATCTCCGGAAACGACCCAACGCTTTCAGGATCTGGAGGAAGAAGAAGATGATGACTGCCTGCTGGTAGCTCGTGAAAGAGGAAACGCCGATGTTTCGAAGTCCGTCGAGCCGGTGATGGTTGATGTGGCTCATTCCAGAGCTGAAGAAATCTCCGAGGGGAGTTCAAACAAAGTCCCTGAGCCATCGTGCAGAAAAAAGGCACCTCGTCTAGGAGGCCATTTTGAGGGTGAGGCCGAAAGGCCCCATCCCGAGCCTCTTCAAACAAAAAAGAACGCCCCGAGTGGATCACTTGGGGTAATCAATGTGGATGACTCACCGCCTGGCCCCGAGTTCTCCGAGGGGCAAATTCGAGATGCTCTGAATATGAGGTCTTCTAAAGTGGAAGCGAGCCACGAAGGGCATGACATCTTTCGAGAATGCCTTGTAGGGCTTGAAGATGGCCCCAACCCAGATGCTTCCTTCATTTTCGATGAGGCTCGTCGACTCTTCAAACAAGTGAGTTTTCTATTTTTATGCCTGCGCCTTTGTTTTTTATGTTCTGAATCTATCTTTCCCTCTTTTTTTATGAAGGTTGTGGTGCTCCATAAAAGGGAATATTCCAAGTCTCGAACTGATCTTGCTCGATGTGAGGCTGAGCTTATGAAGTTTTCGGAAGAGAGGGACAGTCTCAAAACCCTTTATGTTAAGAAAGTGGTGGAAATCAACGATCTTTGAGTTGAATTGACGTAGGCTTGCCAAGGACGGGCCGAGATTGTTGAAAAGTTAGTATAGCCTTCAAGGGTATGTTATGTACTTATTTGTTTTGACGATTAATACTTTTAACTTTGCAGTTTCATCTGAAGGGCAAATTGGTGATGCAGCTTCGGGAGGAGCTTAAGACGTAGGAGGTCGAGACCTTGGGGTGGAAGCAAAGCATGGACGATCTTGCCTCTGATAAAGAAACTCTTCTAGAAGAGCTAGCTTCACTCAAACGTCAGTTTCAAAGTGTGAGGGAGGAGAGCCTAGCTCGAGGCCGCGAAATCGAGGAGCTTAAAGCTAAATCTGCTGCTGAGTAGGCCAAGTCCAGATCTGACGCTGAGGCAATTATGTCTTCGTACCGAGCCGATGCCGAAGTGGCTAATGCCCGGGCCAAGGAGATCTCCATTGCGGCCGAAGTTAAGCCATCATGTTCACTCGACCATGCTAGGCGACAGTCCTGGAGGGAAACCCTCGAGGAGGTGCACGCTCGTGGCTTCGATCATTCAGCTGATATCGAGAAGGCGAAGACCCTAGAGGAGGAAGCTGTTGCTCTGCTTTCTGATGAGGAGTGGCTCTGAGAGTGGAGAAGACGAAGACGAAGTCCCCGAGGATGAGGCTCTCGAAGATGCAGCCCCTGAAGATGTGACCCCAAAGTAGTTTTAGGTTTCTTCATTTTGTTTTTGTGCAAGTGTCCCTCGTGTAAATATCTTCTGTAATCATCTTTTGGAAATAGAAGGGGAATCTTTTATCCCATCTTTGACTTGTGCTGGATTTCGTATTATCTTTATTTACGGAATACTTCCTTTGTATAACTTGAGTGATTAGTCCGAGAATTGGTTTGAACTCGCGATATAGTTAACCCTTAGATCATTATGGATATAATAATCCTCGAGCCAAATTTAAATCGATCCGATGTGAGCTCGGGATATCGTGACTCATAGTCCGGATAAAATGAGAATGGAGTCTTGAACTATAAGTTTTTGGCCCTTAAGCCTTTCGAAGTTGGCCATTGGGCTCTTATTATCGGCCCTTAGGCTCTTTAGATTGGCCCTTAGGCTCTTTCGATTGGGCTGATTCGGCCTCTACAATGGCTATATAATTTTTTCCTCATTTCGGCTAAAAGACTTAGTGAAAATTTAATTATGCCTTAGCATGTGTTTTTTGTACCCGTTGGAATTTTGGAAGGTTCGACGTATCGGGACCTTATTCGTGTACTGATAAATTAATACCTCTTGAGGTTTTACCGAGGGCTGATGTTGTTGAAGCATTTAAATTGTTCTAAGGCTGAATTTATCGAAGCCCATTAAGTTGTTCGAGGGCTGAATTTATCGAAGCCCATTAAATTATTCGGGGCTGAATTTATCGAAGCCCATTATATTTTTCTTTTGCCGAGGGTAGCCTGATTTAACCGGTTTTTACAAAGTGTTTGAAGGCCTTTAATTTATAGCGGAAGTCGGACATCTCCGAGCCGCATTATTTTGGCCATAGCCTTTATATGACCGTAGTCTTTAGCATGGTCGTAGCCTTCGGGTATGTCACTTGGACTTGTTTCCCGATAATTTTCCGAACTTGCTCGAAAAGCTAGTCCCTGAGTATATTGGCCTTGGCCTTTATTTCAAGGGGGTGCCTCTTTCAGGTCTTTTAAGATCGAGTTTTCGATGACTCGGATGTATTGACTGTCGATGGCAGTCCCCGAGTATTCGGGGGTGTTTCTATGCTTTGGCTCTTGGGCCGTTTCCCGTAGGATTATAAGTGTAGAGCTCATATAATAGTAGACTTCTTTGAGATACAAATTATTTTTGATGCAAATAGAATACTTCTTCAAGTTTTGATACATGCGTACATGTTCTGCCGTCGGGGATCGACTATTCTAAATGGACACGGTTCATCTAAACGTTTGGGCCATTACAATGTTTTCCTATCGGGGCCATCTTAGGCATGAAGTATTTTCCTTGAAAATATAGTCTCCGAGGGTGATGGCCCCCAGTATTTGAGGTTTATTGAAAAGAAACCTTGGATACTGTTGAGTTCCCCTTAGGTAGCATATAATTGTTGCCTTGTTAAAAACCTTGCTGGCAAAACCCATTTGGGACAAAATCCGAGCTAAGGGAAAAAGAGTGCAACATATGCTGTAAAATCTAAGGCCTTCGTGTAAAAGGGGTGTCCTCGAGATCGTGCCCCTTCGAGAGCTTCCATCATTTCGAGTTTGTAAGATCCTCTACCAACAACTCCGAGGACTTGATGCTATCCACAATCGTGTTATCTTCGAAAGCCTTGATCTTGTCGGGGATGATTTCGGTACCCTGATTTGACACCAGGATGCCGCGAAACTTACCCAAGCCAACTCCAAAGGCATATTTTCCTGGGTTAAGCTTCGTGTCGCATTGCCTTGAAACTTTGAATTTTTCCTGCAAATGAATAACAGTGGTCCTCTGTGCACGGGGACTTAACTAGTCATATCATCAATATAGGCTTTCGTTGTTTTACCTGTTTGCTCTTCGAACATCCTGTCAATTGGATGTTGGTACGTAGCTTCGCGGACTGAGGCCTTCCTTTTTGCTTCACTGATTTACACCTAGGATCGATGCTCAGCCTATGTGTGCTGATTTTCGGCGGAATCCCTGTCATATCTAAATGGGACCAAGCAATGCAATCCACATTATCAATAAGAAACTAAATGAGTTTTTTCCTGGGTTCGGGAGTTAGTCCCATTCCCAGGTGTACCTTTCTCTTGAGCGGTTGACTTGGTAGCATCGGACTCCTTGGGGACAACGAAGATTCGAGGAGCAAGGAAGTTCCCTTCTTCACCTTCGGCTACCTGCTATTCCGCTTCCGTCGGGGCTTGGAGCTGTGATTGCTACTTTGCCGCCTGCTTACCTTTGGAGCTCGATTTCTCCGAGGTCAAGGGTTCTGGTATCGGCACCACTTCCTCGATTGCAAACATCTCTTTTGCGGCATGTTGTTCTCCGTGGACTATTTTCACTCCTTCCTCCGTCGAGAATTTAATCATCTGGTGGAGAGTCGAAGGCACTACCCTCATGTTGTGTATCCATGGTCTCCCGAGGAGTGCGTTATACCTCATGTCACCTTCGATGACATGGAACCTGGTGTCTTGTATGGTCCCGGCTATGTTTACTGGCAAGATAATCTCTCCTTTTGTTGTTTCGCTCGCCATGTTAAAGCCATTCAGCACCCGAGATGCGGGTACAATCTGATCTTGCAGGCTAAGTTGTTCCATGACCCTCGATCTGATTATATTTTCCGAGCTACCTGGATCCACTAAAACACGTTTTACTTGAATTTTATTTAGATGAATGGAGATTATCAGGGCGTCATTGTGAGTTTGGGATATGTTTTCTGCTTCCTCATCGCAGAATGACAGGACGTCCTCGGGCACAAAGCTCCGAGTCCGCTTTTCTCTTGTGATCGATACTCTTGTGCGCTTGAATACAGGACGTTGGGGGACATCGACTCCTCCAATGATCATGTGGATTAAACATGATGTGGTTCTTCTAGCTCGTTTTTCCTTGCATCTCTCTCCCTGAAGTGGTTCTTGGCACGATCACTTAGAAATTCTCAAGGTGGCCCTCGTTGAACAATCGAGCCACCTCTTCCCTTAGCTGCCGGTAATCTATGGCTGTGCGTACCATGATACTTGCACATCAAGTTCGAGTTTCTTTGAGAGGGATCGGTTTGTATGGCCCTCGGCCACTTGGTGTCTTTGATTTTTCCAATAGCCGATATGATCCCTGATGCGTCCACGCTATTGTTGTACTCTGATAATCTGGGAGCCTCCGTGGGGTCGGTACGTTTATCGAACCCGCTCTTACTCATGAGTCCCCGAGAACTTTGCCCTCGATTGTTTCTCCGATCGCTCCGGGGTATGTTACGGCTCGGGCCGCTGTTCCTTCGGTCGGCATATGGCTGATACCTTTCCCTGTTTGATCTCGAATCCCTGTTCGTGTCCCTTGGGGGCTTGGCCACGAACCTATTGGGATGAACTAAACCCGAGGGGGCTCCTAATTGGTCGTCCTCAACCCTAATTTTTGACTAGTAACGGTTGTGCACATATGACCATGTCACAGCTGGATACTTGATCAAGTTCTGCTTTAGTTGTCGAGAAGCAATTGAGCTTCGCTCGTTCAAACCCTACATGAAGTCCTGCACTGCCCACTCGTCGAAAATCGGCGGCAATTCCATTCTTTCCATCTGAAACCTGGACACGAACTCCCTTAAATCTCGTCGTTCCTTTGTTTTATTTTAAAGACATCCGACTTTCTTATGGCCACCCTTATGGACCCGGCGTGAGCTTTAACGAAGGCATCTGCTAGCATAGCAAATGAATCAATAGAGTTAGGAGATAAGTTGTAATACGAAATCATAGCTCCTTTTGAGAGTGTTTCCCAAACTTTTTCATCAATACAGACTCGATTTCATCATCATTCAGGTCGTTTCCTTTGATCCCACAAGTGTATGAAGTAATATGTTCATTAGGGTCGGTTGTCCCGTTATATTTGGGTATATCGGGCATGCGGAATTTCTTAGGAATGGGCATCGGGGCTGCGCTCTGAGGGAATAGTTTTTGTATGAACTTCTTGGCATCCAGACTTTTCAAAACTGGAGGCGCTCCCGATATCTGGTCAACATGGGAGTTATAAGTCTCCACCTTCTTGTCGTTATCCTCAATTTTTTTTTTCTCTGGACTCAATCCTCTTAGTGAGCTCTCCGAGCATTTTCATAATGGTGGGTTCAGTCCCCGAGCTGTCTCCATTTGGTCCTTCCGGCGTTGGTTCAGCACGTCGATTGTTTTCATGTTCAGCTACACTCGGGGTCTTATTCTGACTTTGAAGTTGAGCAATGGCGATTTGCTGAGCCTACAGCATCTCAACTATTACTTGGAGGCTAACTCATCCATCTCATGCTCCTGGTGTTCCTTGCTCCCCCGGTCGAGCATCCCTGCGTACGCTCCCTTCGGGGTCTGTGCCTAGGTTCGTGTTTATAGCAATATAAGAACGAACATCAACTGGTTCCACATTTGGCACTTCCCCAGGGTTTGACGGTGGCACACCGACCCCTACATTATTGTTCTCACCAAGACCTTCGTTGTCATGAACGGGTGCGTTTGTGAGATAGACATATTTCAACCTGAAAATCAAAGATTCTTGACAAGAAAAAGTGTGAAAATAACGTGTGTAATAAGAATCAGTGAAGAAATAATCACTATTATCTTTAGCCCCACGGTGGGCGCCAAACTGTTTACCTCGAAAATACGAGTAACAATTAAATTTGATTTGTGGTTTTAAAGATATGTGATTTAGTTCAATACCAATTAATGATCAAGAAATATGAAGTAGAAATGAAAGATAGAAGTGAATCAAACCAATATTACTTAGCAACAGTGACCTCGAGACGGTGACCCCGAGGTGGCTTAGGGCAGTAAGAACAATTAAGTATGAAAATCAAAGTAAGAACAATTAAGCTAAGGGACAATTCTGATCAACAGCAGGCAAAAAGTATAGAGTATATTCTTTGTTTAGTAAAACGATGGTCTTACAAATGATTGGGGTTCCCTTTTTATAATAGGGGAACCATAAACAAGGAATATTTCTATTTACAGTAGGGAATATTCTTATTATAGTTGTCTTAAGTGCCTAGTACGGAACTGTCCGATCCTATTCCGGAATTTGCGTCATGATCTCAGGGACGTGGCAGGAATCTAGCTCGCTCTGATATAAATCCATAATGGTATTGTTTCAAGGTCGAGCACACTGGCCTCGGTATTCCTCGAACTTCTGTTTTCGGGCATTATGCTCTTTCTTCGGGCTCGAGCCTGGTCCACCGACTTCGAACTTGACCCCTCCCGGACTTGGACCTAGAGCGGAACCTCGAGCTTCTACACCGGGGGCATATGGCTTTGACAGTATACACTTTTATTGTTTTGAATATATACATATAAATTTGCCCACAATGCACCTATAAATAAACATAACATATATGATAAACCAAAGTACAAAGAAGTACTATTAAAGGATGTTTTCCCCCCAATAGTCAATATTCACGAACCTCAAAATGAAGGATATTCTTTCACAATTTTTTGAAAGAGTATGTTTGTGTTTTGCAATGACAATGAAATATCAGTTAAATAGGCTTATCGTTTATCGGTTTGAACTTGCATTTTTTCCTTCAGATTTTGTGTGACTCATCACCCATATATTCTAATATTACTATTTATATCATTATAAAACATTTGTAATGATTAGTATGAGATGCACGTGCGTTGTCCAACGACTAGTTTATATTAATGTACAAAGAAATCAAAAGAAAGACGGGATCTATTAAGCTCCTCGAACATATTATTATCAGGTCAGACCTACAAGAAACATGGCTGTTGCAGTTGCTTAATATTATCATGTGGTAATACAAGAATATTATCATTGTTTCAGCAATGGGTTTCTTTCAAACAAGTTTGTTGGCTGAAGCTGAAGGAATTTGAAGACTTAGCTATGCAGAATTGATGAAATAGACGATTGAAGAGATAGAGAAATTTTCTGTGTATTGATTCAATTGTCTGTACATGTATATATATACAATCGAGTATTGAATAAAAATAAAGAAAAGGAAAATTACTATTTACACTTGTCCTATTTGTATTTGTCTATTTGCAACAGAAAAATTCTATCCTAACTAATCAATATTCCCTCACGTGACTTTCTGGTGAGATAAGAAGCTTCTACCAATTAAACAAATCAAAGGTCCAGATTTAGTCCATCAGGAAAAGATATGTGGCTATGATTAGCCACTCCAAAGTATGATGTGTGGCTGTGATTTCATAACTCCTTCAAATAAAGAACACCCGACATATATCCTAGGTTATATCGAAATAACCCTAGTTTGGTAGGTCTTCCTTCTCCTTTCCTCTTCTTCATCGTTCAGACCTCATACCTCCATTAATGTCCAAATTGAGTTGGGGTTTTGAATCTCCAACATCCCCCCTCAAGTTGGAGGGGAGTGTAGAGACCCCCAACTTGCTCAGAATCCCTTTATGAAAAATCCCAGAAAGGGGCTTTGTGAGTAGATCGGCCAACTGATCTTTGGATGGAACAAACGAAAGACTAAAATCAAGACTTGTAGTAAGGGGGGATATCCAACGAGAGGGGATAGACTACAGTGAAACTTTCTCTCCGGTAGTCAAGATTGTTGGAGATTCAAAACCCCAGCTTAGCTTTTCCCTCACATAAACACACACATGAACAGGTTATGATTACATTTAGAGCATCTAATTCATCCCACAGCCTCTTACATTTGGTGAAATATCCAACAATTTTACTGTTACCATGTGTTAAACTTGACAACTCCTTTTGCAGGTGGAAAAGTTTGGCTCCATTGGATTTTCCAAATCTTTGTTCCAAGCTCTCCTAGAGTTCCTTAGCTATTTTTGAGTATATCACACTGTCAGCAATCTCCTTTGACACTGCATTTAGAATCCAAGATGTAACCATGTCATTGACACAGCTCCACTGCTCATAATCAGTAGAGTTCAGATCTGGAGCCTTGCAAGCCCCATTGATGAATCCAAGTTTCTTCTTAGCTGATAGGGATAAAAGAATGGATCTCTTCCATCCTGGATGACCTCTTCCATCAAACACAATGTTGACTAGGGTCATTCCAGGTAATCTGAGTTGTTAAGATGATATGGATGATTGATATCATATCCTGCTGCCTTAGGATTGTTTCCAGTTTCTGCAACTGCAGCTATGGTTTCACCAGTTACACTCATCCTCTTTCACTTGGAGTTGAAGGAAAGAGTTTGGTGATTGATGATTGATGTTGGATCGAGCTTACTGCTCTGATACCATGAA
The DNA here is from genome assembly GCF_001879085.1 of Nicotiana attenuata. NCBI lineage: Eukaryota > Viridiplantae > Streptophyta > Magnoliopsida > Solanales > Solanaceae > Nicotiana > Nicotiana attenuata. Next base: position 23,150,757 of record NC_031997.1, read on the forward strand.
GGAATTTGAAGACTTAGCTACGCAGAATTGATGAAATAGACGATTGAAGAGATAGAGAAATTTTCTGTGTATTGATTCAATTATCTATATATATATATATATACAATTGAGTATTGAATAAAAATAAAGAAAAGAAAAATTACTATTTACACTTGTCCTATTTGTATTTGTCTATTTGCAACAGAAAAATTCTATCCTAACTAATCAATATTCCCTCACGTGACTTTCTGGTGAGGTAAGAAGCTTCTACCAATTAAACAAATCAAAGGTCCGGATTTAATCCATCGGGAAAAGATATGTGGCTATGATTAGCCACTCCAAAGTATGATGTGTGGCTGTGATTTCATAACTCTTTCAAATAAAGAACACCCGACATATATCCTAGGTTATATCGAAATAACCCTAGTTTGGTCGGTCTTCCTTCTCCTTTCCTCTTCTTCCTCGTTCGGACCTCATACCTCCATTAATGTCCAAATTGAGCTGGGGCTTTGAATCTCCAACAGGAGCTCAAAACCATCATACACGCTTGGCATTATAGGAAAATCTTCCTGGCAAGGAACATGATGAAATCCAAGAGTGTACCAAAGCACAATATCCTTGCTTTCAATTGTCTTATTCCTAAAGAAAACACAGAATCAATTCATATAATTAGATTGCACAGTGTAAAATAAGAGAAATAACTCTGATCAAAGACAAATCCAGTAACTAATTGATCTTGATTACTCCTAGAAATGCACATGTTGGCACTTTGCAGGGGCACGCTTGAAATGCGTAGCAAAAACGTAGACAACATTTTACCTGCTGCTCCAGATTTCTAAGTTATCATCACCACGGCTCCTATCAGCATAGAATCCTGCAGTCCACCTTTCTGATTTATTGTAAGGGGTCATGATGTTTGGCTATAATTATATATTTTTAGTACATTACTTACCTTATATTTTGGTATTTTAATGCTAAATTGTATTACGTTTATGCTTAATTGAGTTTATTTTATGTGTATGTACTTTAGAGATAAAATTAGGAGCAAAGTAAAGATTTTATGTGTATTTTATACTTTACAAGAATGGATCATAATTATTTAATTATCAAATATACAATGATTAATGTTTAATATTATGAAAGAAGGCAAAAGAAAGAATTGCAAAGAATTGAAAAGTTAAAGTAAAATGAGAAACGAAGCAGAAGTTAGGCAGCAATTGAAAGAACGCCGACTTGAAACCTTTCTCGTTTTAGCGCCAGGGCCTGGACGCCCGGTGCGGGGTTTTCCTACTTTATTCGGGATAAAGTTATTTCAGTCCTACAAGCCGTAATTTGTATAAAAAGGGTCCTAAATCTATATTGGAGGGAGAAGACAATTTTTAGAGTAATTTTTTACCAAGGGAGAGCACAGAGCCGTTGTGGAGGCCGGGTTTCATATTTTCTTCCACCAAACTTAGTAATTTTTATGTTTCTTTGTATGAATTGTTGTTTGGCTACCATGTTTATGTGAGCTAAACTAAATATTCTAGGGTTGTGGTTCTTTCATGACTATTGTTATTCGAATATTGATTTTAATTTCCTAGTTTATTATATTGGTGTATTTATTCAATCTTACGTTTAATTATTTGATTGATTGATCACCAATTGAATACTATCTACGAATCTAGAATTGAACTCGAAAGTGGAAATTCTAGATTGCATATAGGATTGAGTAGAGCAAGTTCTTGAACCTGGGCATCGGGGAACGGATTCGCGGTTAGGATTGACATATACCTAATTGCCTTGCTTGGTTGATTTACAGGAATTAGAAATGCGTTCTTGCTAGTTCTAATTCCATAGACATATAGGCATTAGGTTAGCTTGAATAGGGGAGTAAGAACTCGACAGATTATATATGATGAGCAATATTAACCATGTTAACCATTAAACTAGATAAATTAGTTAGTCAATTCAATTGAAGAATACAATAGGAATGTTACATAGCCCATAACCCTAGATCGTTTTCATCACATTGATAATATGTAGATTTATTTTAGTATATACACACACACAAACACACATATACGTACGCGCGCGCGCGCGCGCGCACACGCACACACACACACACACACACACACACATACATATATATATATACAACAACATATACTCGGTCAAATCACACATTTTGAGAATATATATTTATTTATTTTGAAAAATAAATAAAAAATAATTTAAATAATACCGACCGACTTCGGTCGGATATATTTATTTTTGTTGTCAGTCAAAGCGTTGAATTAACCGACCTACTTCGGTCGGAAAATTGCGACTGCTCGGTCGCAACACCTTAGCGACCATTATTTTTCCGACCAATTAAAAGCGGTTGAAAATCGGTCGCTTTTCCTCAAATTCCGACCGATTTCGATCGGTTTTGGCGGACAAAATTTGACAGTTTTCTGGTAGTGTTGGTAGCTACTTATAGTTAGTTTTTAATTAAGTAGTTCCTTTGCACTGTTAGTGTATAGAAGTTCGAGTCGATCTGGAGACAAGATTTTACCTGCGACTCCAGATTACGAGGCCATCATCACCATGGCTTCCATCAGCGTAGAATCCTCCAGCCCATCTTTCTGATTTGTTGTATGGAGTTACCCACAGGTTATACTTGGTATATGCTGCTCTAATTTGAGGGTAATCATCATCTGATAGTAAAGACATGGATGGTCTACTTGGTATTAGCTTATAACCTACATCATTTCCAACCTTAGTCTTTTTATTAGCATTGACAAACCAAAGTTCAGCTGGCTCTAATCCCAGTCGAGTCTGCGCGTCAACTTCTGTTTTCATAATTATTTTGACAACAGTCCAATAACTCTTCCTTGGTGACATTCTCTGGTCCTTCACTCTTGCAGTTTTCAGTTTAGCTTTGAAGAATGAATTTTTACTACCATCCACATCAAGATCAATGTGGTAAGTGTTAGCCCCTTGACAATGGTCCTCGGCAGGTGTAGGTTGTGACAAGTATTTTCATGATGGACTTGGCACACAGCCTGAAAATTGGAGCAACATCATGACGGGCAGCTCGGCATGACGGACTATGCGGGGCTTGACAAACGCACCTTGAACGGAAGCAAGGTGCATTTCACTTGGACGTGCGGGTTGGCAAAGCAATGGCAAGGCAAAGCCATGTCAAAGCAGGGGAAAAGGCATGGCAAGGCAAGGCAATGCGGGACAAGCAAGGACAATTGATGCGGGCAGATTTAATCAAGTTGGGGGCGACTTGACATAGGCGGACAATTGTGGCAATGAACGTGTGCGGCTAAGTCAGTGGTTGGCGAGCTGGGGCCATAAAATTGGCGCGGAGCAGCGTCAAAGGCAAGGCTGGGCGCAATGCCAGCCTTGGCACAAAGCAGCTGGGCGAAAATAGGCACATGCTGTGCACAAGCAGCAGTTGGAAAACATGTGCCAAGCACATGAGAAGCAGTTGGCGGTTGCAACCTCTTCCAAGATATGCTGATCATGGCCTAAAACATGGGGCACGTTTTTGTACTTTGTCCTAGCATGTTTGCCCATCAGTTGGGGCTTGTCAACTGATTGTAGCCTATAAATATGTGCCTAGGTTGTCTAAAAACGGGGCAGAAAACTTAGTCTAAGGCATTGTGTTAGCCAAAATCGTCTAAGTCATTTTCTAAGGGTAGGAAAATCATTTTGGGGCAGGGAATTAGGGAATTCTTTGCCTTAGCCATATGGTTGGCTATTGTGTTCTTGTATTCACATATTAATACGAGTTGGGAAGAAATTCCTGTATATCGTGTGCCTTTTATTTACTGTTTTTGCTGCCTATTTCGTTCTAAGTTTCAAACGTCCCTAAAATAAAACTAAGTGTTGGAAAGGCTGAAGTCAAGGCTGGGCTTGACTGCCGCACGGAGGTGAACCTCGGGCAGGAATTCGAGTGACATAAATCACCCCTGTGACAACTGGTATCAGAGCGTGGCTGGATCAGGGCGAAGACACAACGTTCAGTGGCTGAATTTTGTGAAGAATGGCTGGTGGCAACACAGAGCTGAAGGAAAAAGTTGCTGCTTTAGAGGCACTCGTCGGAACTGTTGATGGGGATCAACTTCTGACTATCATGACTCGTCTTGCCTATCTTGAGGCCGAGTTGAACAGGCTGAGCCAGGAGTGCACAGATCTGAAAACGGAAAATGGGTTGCTGCATCGTGTTGTTGGCAATGATGAAGCACAGCGTGGGGTAGATCGTACGAGGGTCAGAATTCCGGAGCCTAAAGAGTTTAATGGCGCAAGGAGTGCCAAGAAACTCGAAAACTTCCTGTGGGATATGGAGTAGTACTTCCATGCTGCCAAGGTGCAAGATGAAGACAAGGTCACCATTACGACTATGTATTTGGTGGACGATGCAAAGCTTTGGTGGAGGACGCGCGTGGCAGATGATGTAAGTGCTGGTAGGCCAAAGATTGACTCTTGGGAAGGGCTGAAGAAAGAGTTGAAGGATCAATTCTTTCCTAGCAATGCGGGCTGGATTGCTAGAGATCGTTTGAAGAAGTTGAAACAAACTGGAACGGTCAGGGAATATGTCAAAGAATTCAGTTCCTTGATGCTGGATATAAGCGACATGTCTGAGGAAGACAAGCTGCATAATTTCCTTTATGGGTTGCAGTCGTGGGCGCAAATGGAACTACGAAGGCAGAATGTGAAAGATCTTCCTAGTGCCATCGCTGCCGCGGATGCGCTGGGTGATTTCCGGTTGGGACAAGATGGTTCTGATTTCTCTACTACTTGAAAGTCCAAAAACGGGAACAAGGACAAGGCAAAAGTGTGGAGGAAAAAACGGAAACGACAAGGGTAATGTTGTTGAGGGCAATGGCAATGAAAAGGGAAAGCAATGTGCTGGACCTTCGACAAACAAGGGGCAAAACAGCAAGTTTGATGGCTGTTTTATTTGCAAAGGACCACACATGGCGAGGGACTGTCCAAGAATTGAACGGCTTTCAACGTTGTTTGCTGAAGAAAAAAGTGAAGATGAGCCAAACAAGGAAGAACATGAGCAAGAAACAGCATATTTAGGGCCTATGGTGGTGCTGAAAAATGCGGAAGCTACTTCGTCGAGGACGACAAATTCTTCTGGTAGGGGTGGTTTGTTAGCACCTTGACAATGGTCCTCGGCAGGTGTGGGTTGTGACAAGTATTTTCATGATAGACTTGGCACACAACCTGAAAATTGGGACAACATCATGACGGGCAGCTCGGCATGACGGACTATGCGGGGCTTGACAAACGCACCTTGAACGGAAGCAAGGCGCATTTCACTTGGACGTGCGGGTTGGGAAAGCAATGGCAAGGCAAAGCCATGTCAAAGCAGGGGCAAAGGCAAGGCAAGGCAAGGCAATGCGGGACAAGCAAGGACAATTGATGCGGGAAGATTTAATCAAGTTGGGGGCGACTTGACATAGGCGGACAATTGTGGCAATGAACGTGTGCGGCTAAGTCGGTGGTTGGCGAGTTGGGGCCATGAAATTGGCGCGGAGCAGTGTCAAAGGCAAGGCTGGGCGCAATGCCAGCCTTGGCACAGAGCAGCTGGGCGAAAATAGGCACATGTTGTGCACAAGCAGCACTTGGAAAACATGTGCCAAGCACATGGGAAGCAGTTGGCGGTTGCAACCTCTTCCAAGACATGATGATCATGGCCTAAAACATGGGGCACGTTTTTGTACCTTGTCCTAACATGTTTGCCCATCATTTGGGGCTTGTCAACTGATTGTAGCCTATAAATATGTGCCTAGGTTGTCTAAAAACGGGGCAGAAAACTTAGTCTAAGGCATTATGTTAGCCAAAATCGTCTAAGTCATTTCCTAAGGGTAGGAAAATCATTTTGGGGCAGGGAATTAGGGAATTCTTTGCCTTAGCCATAGGGTTGGCTATTGTGTTCTTGTATTCACATATCAATACGAGTTGGGAAGAAATTCCTGTATATCGTGTGCCTTTATTTACTGTTTTTGTTGCCTATTTCGCTCTAAGTTTCAAACGTCCCTAAAATAAAACTAAGTGTTGGAAAGGCTGAAGTCAAGGCTGGGCTTGACTGCCGCATGGAGGTGAACCTCGGACAGGAATTCGAGTGACATAAATCACCCCTGTGACAGTAAGTAAGGAACTGATCATGGTTAACTGCAACTGTGTTTCCTGCCACTAGGGTCCCATAAACAGTCTGATTTATTTGATTTTGATTCGTGTATCTCACAACCTTCATCTCCGTAACTCCTGTTAGACTTACCTTCACCAACGAACAAAGGAAAAGGTAAGATAAAAATTAAAAGATTAAGGTGAAAATTATTGGCCAGTATCTTAATTCTTACTCCAACTTTAATGGATCCACTTTGTTTAAACACCTGTGGGACCTGATCAAATAAAAAGAAATTAAAAAAAGAAAGGAAAATATAGAAACAAGTTGCAATAATAACTTGTTGTAATAACGGGAGAAACAAAGAAATTCAAAGTTGCAAGTTACAACAAGTTACTGAAACCAAAAGAAATTTTAGACGGTGGCAATTTGCTTAGCAAGTTGCAAAGGAATCGAGCATTCTCATTGGTCCATTGTTGGCAAAGTTTTCCTATAAATATTAGGTTCTATTTCTCATTGTAAACACACCAAAAACAAGAAAGAAGCAGAAAGCTGGGAGTAATCCACAGATTGTAGCATGTGAGATAAATAGTAAGTGTGAGTAATATTGTAGTGAGGTGTTTAAAATAAAGAGTGTTATTTCTTTTGAAGGTGTAGTAGTCTCTTGACACTACCAAGTTGTAATATTATAGTAGTATTATATTACTCCACTCGGGTATTGTATTTTACCCCGTTAAAAGATTTGGTGTCGTTGTTATTGTTATTTACTGTGGATATTATTCCTGAGCAGGATATTATTTTTTCCCAACAACGTGGTATCAGAGCCATGGCGAGTAATGATCCGCTGTCTTTTCAATACCCCCGTCTCACAAAAGATAATTATGAGAGATGGTGTTTACGCATGAAAGCCATTCTTGGGTCCCAAGATGTGTGGGAAATCGTAGACAAAGGGTATGCAAAACCCAATAATGAGGAAGCTCTGCCTCAAAATAAAAAAGATGTCTTGGAAAAGACAAGGAAGAAGTATCAACAAGCCCTCACGCTCATCCACCAATCTCTGGATGATCCCATGTTTGAGAAGGTGGCAGATGCTACTACCTAAAAGGAAGCTTGGGAGATTTTACAAAATTCTCTTCAAAGCATTGACAAGGTGAGGAAGGTAAAACTTCAAACTCTAAGGGCTGATTTTGAAGTTTTAAAATGAAAGAATTCGAATGCATTTCAGATTATTGTTCAAAAGTGAAGGTTGTTGTAAATCAATTAAGAAGATACGGGGAGGACATAGAAAATGTCCATGTGGTAGAAAAGATCCTGCGTACTTTAACACCTAAATTTGATTTTGTTGTGTGTGATTTGAAACAATTGATGCAAAGTGTTTGAATTCTAATGTGCAAGATGAATCATGGTGTTGGTACATGCAATTTGGGCACTTGAATTTTGAAGCACTCAAATCAATGGGAGAAAAGAACATGGTACATGGGATACCGTCAATCAACCATCCAAATCAGTTGTGTGAAGCTTGTCTTCTTGTAAAATATGCAAGGAGGAGTTTTCCAAAGGAGGTCATGTCAAGATCAACCAAGCCGCTCCAGCTTGTTCACGCTAATGTGTGTGGACCAATCAATCCACCTTCCTTTGGTAAAAGTAAATACTTTCTGCTATTCATTGATGACTTTAGTAGAAAGACTTGGGTTTATTTCTTGAACCAAAAATCTGAAGCTTTTGCTGCATTTAAAAATTTCAAAGTACTTGTGGAAAAAGAAAGTGGCTATGAAATAAAAGCTTTAAGGTCCGATAAAGGAGACGAATTCACTTCAAAAGAATTTAGTGACTTTTGTCAATCTCATGGAATTCGTCGCCCTCTAACGGTACCTTATTCACCCCAACAAAATGGAGTTGCAAAGAGAAAGAATCGAACGATTCTTAATATGGCTAGATGTATGTTGAAAGCTAAAAGCATGCCCAAGGAATTTTGAGCCAAAGCTATTTCTTGTGCAGTATATTTGAACAATAGGTCTCCAACAAGGAATGTTAGAGATCAAACCCCTCAAAAAGCATGGAGTAGAAGAAAGCCAAGTGTCAAGCACTTGAGAATCTTTGGGAGCATAGCATATGCTCGTGTGCCACATCAAAGGAGAGCAAAGCTTGACGATCGAAGTGTCAAGCATGTGTTTGTTGGCTATGATACGAGTTCAAAAGGCTACAAGTTATACAACCCAAGCAGTGGTAATGTGGTGGTGAGTCGCGATGTTGAATTTGATGAAGAATTGGCATGGGATTGGGAAGCTCAGGAAGAAACTTCATATGATTTTCTTCCATACTTTTGTGATGAAGAAGAACCAGAGACTGTGAAACCTGTGCAGGATACAACTCCACCTCCTTCTCCAACCAATATTGCATCTCCCTCTTCTCAAGAAAATTCAAATGAACAGCCGCAAAAGACAAGGATATTCAAGAGCTCTATGAGGACACAGAAGAAGTTACTAATTTTGATTTTTTAAGTTGTCTCTTTGCTGACAGTGAACCAATGAACTTTGATGAAGCTGTTACAAACAAAAGGTGGAGACAATTCATGGAGGAGGAGATTGAGTCAATAGAGAAAAATAATACTTGGGAGTTAACAACTCTTTCTAAGGGTCATCGAGCAATTGAAGTGAAATGGGTATACAAGACAAAGAAGAATGATGATGGAGATGTGAGAGATACAAGGAACGACTTGTGGCTAAAGGCTACAAGCAAAGCCAAGGCATTGATTATGAAGAAGTCTATGCATTAGTTGCCCGCATGGAGATGATTTGTTTGTTGGTCTCTTTGGCGGCGCAAATGAAGTGGAAGATCCATCAACTAGATGTCAATTCAGCATTATTGCATGGCTATCTTGAAGAAGAAGTCTACGTTGAACAACCACTGGGCTACGTGGTCAAAAACCATGAAGATAAAGTGTTGAAGTTGAACAAAGCTTTATATGGATTGAAGCAAGCCCCACGAGCATGGAATAGTTGCATCGATAAATATTTTCAAGACAATGTGTTTACTCGTTGTCTCCATGAATATGCTCTTTATCGTAAAGTTCATACTAATGGAGATATCTTACTTGTTTGTCTTTATGTTGATGATCTTATTTTCACGGGTAATAACCTAAGTTTGTTTGAAGCTTTTAAGAAAGATATGTCCTGTGAGTTTGAGATGACAAACGTAGGGATCATGTCATACTACCTGGGCCTAGAAGTGAAGTAGATGGAGGAAGTAATTTTTATCTCTCAAGAAAGCTATACAAAAGAGATATTGAAGAAGTTCAACATGCTCAATTGCAACCCTGTGAACACACCGATGGAGAGTGGGACAAAATTTTCTAAGTTTGATGAAGGAGAAAAAGTGGATCCCATATTTTTCAAAAGTCTTGTGGAAAGTTTGAGGTACTTTGACTTGTACCAGGCCAGATATACTCTTTGCAATTGAAGTAGTAAGCCGTTTCGTAGAAGCTCCTACCTCCACTCATTTGAAAGTCGCTAGAAGAATTCTTCGCTACCTAATAGGTACGATTGACTTTGGGATATTTTATTCCTCTTCTGGTGATTTCAACCTTATCAGATATTGTGATAGTGATTATGGGGAGATATTGACGATAGAAAAAGTACAACTGGTTTTGTATTTTTCTTGGGTGATTCTATTATTTCTTGGAGTTCAAAGAAACAATCAGTTGTTACTCTCTCAACTTGTGAAGTTGAATATATAGCAGCAATATCCTGTACATGTCATGCTATTTGGCTGAGAAGATTATTGGAGGAGCTTAATTTGACACAAATTGAAGCTACGGAGATTTGTATTGACAACAAATCCGCACAGGCACTTGCCAAGAATCCGGTGTATCATGATCGAAGCATGCATATTGATACAAGATATCACTTCATCAGAGAATGTATTGCCAAGAAGGAAGTCGAGCTCAAATATGTGAAGTCACATAATCAAGTTGCGGATATTTTTACCAAACCTTTCAAGTTTGAAGATTTTCAGAGATTGAGAACAAGTCTTGGAATGAAGGGAAAAAATCAAAATTAAGGGAGAGATTTGTGGGACCTGATCAAATAAAAAGAAATTAAAAAAAAAGGATAGAAACAAGTTGCAATAATAACTCGTTGAAATAACCGGAGAAACAAAGAAAATTCAAGTTGCAACAAGTTACTAAAACCAAAACCAATTTTAGACAAGTGGCAATTTGCTTAGCAAGTTGCAAAGGAATCGAGCATTCTCATTGGTCCATCGTTGGCAAAGTTTTCCTATAAATAGCAGGTTCTATTTCTCATTGTAAACGCACCGAAAACGAGAAAGAAGCAGAAAGCTGAGAGTAATCCACAGATTGTAGTATGTGAGATAAATAGTGAGTGTGAGTTATGGAGATATTTAGAATAAAGAGTGTTATTTCTTTTGAAGGTGTAGTAGTCTCTTGACACTACCAAGTTGTAATATTACAGTGGTATTATATTGCTCCACTCGAGTATTATATTTTACCCCGTTAAAAGATTTGGTGTCGTTGTTACTCTCTTGTGCTATTATTATATACTGTAGATATTATTCTTGGGCGAAATATTATTTTTTCCCACCAAGTCCCAATCAAGTATTTAATCATAATTTCCTACCGTTGTTACCATTCTGACCACCAAATTAACTTCTTGCTGTCCCTTGGTGTTCTACGAAGCCACAGAGTTAATTATGTCAATAGGGTGACCACAATTTAGTAGGGAAATCATGGATTTTCGTTAAAAGGGTGTTGAAGATTAACAAATTTGGAATAAACATGCCTAATAAATGTCATTGCAAATAACCATTGTAAGTGTCTGTCAGTCCTACTTAAAAGGACTTACTTGTGGGAAATCCTTGTAGACAAGCTTATTTTAGACCATCCAATAATTATTTTGCTAGTGAACCTCTGCATTACTTAAATATTGGTTGATACTATAGTGTAGTTTAGTATTCATAATTATTTGTCACTATGTTTGGATGATGTTCAGTCATGAAGAAAGGGACTTCAAAGGGTTCCTTTCCACTTAATGATGAGGTAATTTCCATCAAAATGCAGAGCTCTGAATCAACAATTTACCTTGGTAAAAGGATGAGTCACTGAACTTGTGTCTCACAATTCAAAATCTTGCAAAAAATTCACTCCAAAAATTTAAACTTTGCGTGCTGCATCCTACCTTTGATCATATTTTGGATCATTTCCGGGAGATATGTTCCCTTAACTATTGCTCTATTCATATCTTTCGGCCTCATCCATGTCCCAAGACAGTCAAAAGTTGCACTTATAGTATGAGAGCAATCCATTGAAGAGATTCGTGAAACTTGCCTCTACTTCATAAACCAATGTCGCTAGGCTTTTACTAACCTTTTACCTTTACTAGGCAGACTGAATTCTAAGTGATCAACCACCACTTCACCTTCATCTAGCTCTCTATACATGTATTTTATTTTCTTAAATAACACACTCCCCTTCCCCTAGTTTTGAAACATCATTGGGTAGATGAGACTCCAAATAGATTATAAAAAAATGCTATTGGTACAAGCATTCAACTATGATAAGGGCTAGCTTTCTTTATCAATAATAATAATAATGGAAATTTTTCATAAATGAAGACATTATCCACATGGTACAAATTTGGCCAGTTGACTTCTTTAAGAGACTTAATAAAGAACTGGATTATGCTGAAAGAAATTAGCAGGCCTAAGCTAAAAACCAGCACTTAATGTTGGCATAACTGGAAAATCTTCCTGCTTAGGTACATGATGAACACCTAATGTGTACCATAATACGATGTCCTTGTTCTCAATTTCCCTATCCCTACATCATAAAAGAAAATTGTAACTTCATTAATCAATCTGATCCATTTACCTAATAAAAAAAATGCTGCACTTCAGAAGTATAATCTATTACATTACCTCAGGCTCCACATGGCTAGTGTATCATCCCCTTGGCTTTGATCAGTATATAGTCCTCCAGCCCATTTCTCAGACTTGTTATAAGGTGTCACCCACACATTGTACTTCGTAAAACCTCCACGGATTTGCGGGTAATCGTCATTACTTAACAAGGGACCTGTTGCAGATCCCGGGACTAGACAGTAGCCTATTTTATTCCCAAGTTTAGTTTTCTTGTTTGGGTTCACCACTACCATTTCAAAGTCTCCTGACCCTAGCTGAATCCTTGCATCAGATTCTGTTTTAGCTTTTTCACTAACAACTGTCCAATAACTCTTTCTTGGTGAACTTCTATTGATCACGCGGTTAGTTTTTAAGTTATTTTTGACAAAGGAATTTTCATGACTGTCCACGTCCAGGTCAAGGTGAAAGGTAAAGAAATGATCATGATATGCGCCTAACGTGTTTTCTGCTATCAGTATACCATAGACTTCTTCCTTTATCTGGTCGTTGTGAGTGTATATTCACCCCCATGCTTCAAGTAGACCAGTTAAGCCAACCTGTGATGATAATTTTGGATGTACTTAAACATTATTTCTAAACAACAATTGGTATTACTCAAAACATTTTTCTTCAAACATCACAAATACGTAACTTACAGTGACTTTGATGCTTCCACTTTGCCTGAATTCATAATCAGTAATGTAATCATAATTCCCTACAGTTGACACCATTCTCACCACCAGGCTCACCTCTGGTCTAACTTCTGCTGTCTGCAGTTGAAATGAAGGAAGAGTAATCCCAAAAAGTATTTTAAGCAAGAACCTTATATATTATGCTAAATTACCACTTTTCCTGGAATCCCAAGTTCTGTATGGCGCCACATGATATCTCCAGCATAACGTTCAAATATACAAATTACGTTAGGCATTTTCCATGGAGTACCATCTTGCCCGACGAAATAGCCATCAATAAACTTTGCATTTTCTGGGCAATCCTTTGATGCTTGAAGCTCCACAGCACAAAGACCCAATCCATATTCGCCTGCATCGAAATAGGTCCTATAGTACCAATCTTCAGTCAGGTCCATGTACGGCACAAAAACCTCTGACACAAATCCTCTGTACAAAACACTCCTAAATTATTCCTTTTCAGCATCAAAGATTGATGCTACTGATATGATTATTCCTGCTCTCATATCATAAGCTACATAAAACTTCCAATCAGCCCACCTAAATTCAGGAAAAAGCATGGTCATTCTTTAAAAGCATAACATATCAAGGCGTTTCTCTTGATGAATCAAATCTTTACCTCACTGTGTTTCCATCTAGAGTAAAAATTGGTCCATTTGGCTGCACTATTTTTGTTCCATCTCCTTGCAAGTTGGAGTGAGGCCTTCGTTTTGGTTCCATGTAATCGGTCCCATTAGCTTTGGGGACTGGAACCATCAAACGGTCGAGGTACCTCACAATTTTCATCTGATCAAGAACAATATATATTGTAATTTCTCAATAGGTCACATATAGTAACATGACTTTAACCATTCTGTTACTGCGCTTCCTTTTCTCTCCATACCATCCAATAGCAGAACATTGGCACACCACCTCTTTTAGCTTTAGCCCTCTCTTTTTAATGGAGGATATAAATGATGGATATGTGAATGGTAACTTGTTAGCAGCTTCCTGTTATCGAAAGGTAAGCATGGGGTAACCATGTCCATCATAGATTTATCTGATAAAACTGAAACACTCGATAAGTCTATGATGATTTCATGTGTTTTTTCATCAATTCGAGCGATAACAATAGCTTGGCGGGGTAGGTTCTTGGTGGAATTATTGGATGATAGCCATGAAAGGACTAATGGTTTCTCTGGTTCATTTAGGCCTACATAATGAAAGGTTACATTAAGGGGAAAAGTGGACTTTTTGACTATGGTTTTTACTTGATTGAGTTAAGATTGAGTGAGAGGGTCCAGTGGGTGGTGGTAATCAAGGGATGATGTTGCTGCATTAACAAAGAAGAAAAAATGAGGGAAATCTTGAAGAATAAAGGCATTGTTCTTGCTAATAGAAAATTGTAACTTGATGTCACGATCAAGTTCTCCCTCCGTTAACTGTCGTGACGGCACCTAATTTCTACGACAAGGTAAGCCTAACAATTTGCGGAAAAAGGAAATAAAGATACGAAACTAGCAATTTACGGGTAATATAATAGAGAAGTTTAAAATGCCGCTCGGCATATACAATAATAACACTCTCGGCCAATAGTAACACACCCAAAAATCCGGAATCTCATGAATCACAAACTAGAGGAAATACATAGTGTTCTAACTCCAGAAGTCTAAACAAAAGTAATTACAGAAGGTCTATAGCTAAAGGGAGAAATAGAGAGGGACTTCTTGTTCTGCGGACGCGGTAGATATACCTCGAAGTCTCTAAAAATTGCCTCGCCTCACTGATGGTATGGCTGACCAGAAGAACCTGGATCTGCACACGAAAAATATGTGCAGGAAAGGGCATGAGTACACAACAGCGGTACCCAGTAAGTGCCAAGCCTAACCTCGGTCGAGTAGTGACGAGGAAGGTCAGGGCATTACTGGTTATATATATATAACAAGGTAAGCAGTATGAAATGAAGCAGTATGATTAAAGTACTAACAGTCGATAAAGAATAAAAACACGGAAAGAATATAACCCAGTACATAGAGATAGCAACAGGGGAATCTACCAGGATATCGTCCCGTAGTCCCAAACGTAAATGTGCAGGGGGGATCTACCGGAATAGCAATCCGTAGTCCCAAAGTAAATATCCAGTACAGGAGAATCTACCGGGTGTCATCCCGTAGTCCCAAATATAAATGTGCAGGGGGATCTATCAGAATACCGATCCGTAGTCCCAAAGTAAACATGCAGGGGGATCTACCGAAATACCGATCCGTAGTCCCAAAGTAAACACACAACAGTCTCAAGAAAGAATCTACAGTTTTATTCAAGTTCATACCAAGAAAAGCTGAGATTTCTATTCTAAACATGTTGCACAGAATTCAAGTAAGTAGTTAAAGCAGATACGGCAGTTAAGTCACATAGTCATGTTTTCCTAAGCTAAACAGAAAACTTCAAGTACAAGTATTGCTCAATTAAAGGAAGACACAGATATTTACTTAATGAAAACAGGGTTTTTCAACAATTAGCACGTGTACGCACTCGTCACCTCACGTGCACGGCACTCATATAACAACAGTACCAAAATCCTAAAGGTAGTTTCCCACACAAGGTTAGGCAAGCCACTTACCTCGAACCAGCACAAAATCAATCTGAAATCACGCTCTTGCCACGAGTATCCAACTCCGAGTGGCCCAAATCTAATCAAATCAATATCATAACGTAAATACAACTACAAACAACTAATTTAGCTAAAGAAATCGAAGCCAAGCCAAGAAAATACAAGAACGCCCAAAAATCCTCCCCGGACCCACATCTCGGAATCGGGTAAAAGTCACAAATTATGAACACTCATTCACTCACGAGTCTAACCATACCAAATTCACTCAAATCCGATACCAAAATCTCGATCAAAACCCCAAAATTCAGCCTAAGAACTTTTCTCAAATTTTCACCCCAAATCCAAAATTAAATGATGAATCCAACGTTATATTCGTGTATTTTAGCCAAAACTGAGTTAGAATCACTTACCCCGAAGAATTTCTTGAAAAACCTTCAAAAAATCGCCAAGTCCTGAGCTCTCTAGGTCAAAATATGAAATAAAACCCTAAATCACCGCTGACAGCCTAAAATCACCGCCCCAGCGGACTTCTACCGCTGACCGCGAAATTCCTCCGCTGACCGCGCTTCTGGTGGTTGCACAGACAAGCCTTAGTATTTTGGCCATAACGTTCTATACAGATGTCCAAATGATGATTTCTTTACCTTTCTGGAAACTAGACACGAAGGGCTACAACTTTTGTTTGTTTGAATCATCTCAAAATTCCTTGTAGAGTAAAAGATATAGGCTTCCGAAATCGGACCAACGAACCTGCGGATTCTTCCCTGGAGTGTCAGCGCCCCAAATTCCGCCCTCAACGCCCCAATTCCGCCCTCAGCAGAAGCTCCTTCGCCCTCAGCGAAGATTTAAGCACTAGAACCATGCCTGAGTTCCGGTAATGCCCAGACTCCCTCAAAACTCATCCGAAACAAACCCGAGGCCTCCGGAACCTCAACCAAATGTGCCATCAAGTCCTAAAATACCATACCAACTCAATCGAGCTCTCGAATCACCTCAAACAATAACAAAAACATGAATCGCACACCAATTCAAGCTAATGGACTTGAAACCTCAAACTTTCACAATCAATGCGAAACCTATCAAACCTCGTCCGAATGATCTCAAATTTTGCACACAAGTCATATTCAACACTACGGACCTATTCCAACTTCCGGATCGGATTCTGACCCCGATATTAAAATTTCACTATTGGCCCGAAAACTCCAAAAATTCAACTTTCGGCATTTCAAGCCTAAATAAGCTACGAACCTCCAAAACACAATCCGGACACGCCCCTAAGCCCGAAATCACCCAACTGAGCTAACAGAATCGACGGAATTTCATTCCGCAGCCGTATTTGCACTGCTCCGACTATGGTCCACATTCTAAGACTTAAACTCTCATTAGGGACTAAGTGTCCCAAAACGCTCCGAAACTCAAGATGAACCATCCCGGCAATTCACAATAGCAAAAATAGACTCGGGGGAAGCAGTTAATAGGGAATTGGGGCGTTAATTCTCAAAACGACCGGCCGGGTCGTTACATGAGAATCTCTGGATCTGTTAATCCATGAAAGACATGAATCCTACAGGTTTATGAGTATTCTGATGATTTTTTTGATAAAATAAAAAAGGAACACAAATGAAAATTCAGCACAGCCACATATACTAAACGATCTTCTATTAAGCAGCACCTTGACTTATCTTTGAGGCCCCTTTCAAGTCAAGATTCCTACAAATAGTTGTGATTTTGGGACCTCAAGGCATAAAGCAGCAAGTGAGAAACAAAAGAGCTATATGTAGATAGCTGTAAGCTTAAGTATTTATTTTAAGTTAGTAAATTTGAGAGTGGTGTGTGAAAAATGTGCAATATACTGCCAAGTACTTCTAGTAACAATTTGATCTAAAGCATACTAGATCTGCCTCACTAGTTAGATGTTTTGGTATATTTCTTGAAATATATTTTGCACATTTGAGTTTTTATGCAAGTGCTAACAAATATTAGTGACTTTGGGACTTCAAGGCATCGGGCAACAAGTGAGAAACATAAGAGCTATGTGTACACAGCTCTAAGGTTGAGTGTGTAATTAACTTTAATTAGTAAATTCGAGTGTGGTGTGTGAGAAGTCTGCAATATAGTAACGGCATGTTTCTTGTAATAATTTGAGCAGAAGCACTCTAAATCTACCTCAGTTCTTAGATACATCGGTTTATTTCTTGATATAAATATTGTACATTTGAGACTTAATATAAAGATGACGACATGAACAATAAGAATTCATATAACTAACTCTGACTTCCTGTATATGAGGCTTTGCTGTTATTGTTGAGTCTTCGTGTAAGTGCTCAATCATTGGAGGAAGTTCACTACTCATCACCCCTGGCCCTATACTCAAAAGCGAAAGTGATTCTCTCCTCATCAAATTATGAATACCTTTTCTAATTGTGAAGCTTTAACTATTTAATGATTCATAACCAGCTAGACATATAAGGACAGTTGCAACATGTAAGGACAAATGTGTCACGACCTAACTCCATGTCAAGCCGTGATGGCGTTCAGCATCGTTGCTAGACAAGCCAACAGTGAACAACCTAGTGATTTCCCATTTTTATTAAGTAATTCAAACAGCTAATTTCCTTAAATTTAAAACATTCGTTAAATAGCGGATCTTTAAAGCAACTAGAAGCGGGAAACAACTAAAGGAAAATCATAACTGTAGAAATACAACCCAAAATCGTAAATCTACTAATGTGTGCCAAGATCTAGTGTCACAAGTATGTGGACAAGTAATAGAATATATAAAAGGTGGTTATCCTACTGCCTGAAATAGAATAGACAGCAACAAACAAAAGAGAGACTCTGGCATGCTGCTGAATGGCTCGGAAGGGGGCAGCTCACCGTGAAATCCCGAACCAGGATCAAGTATTCGCGCCGGACGGGTAACCATATGCACCTGCCTCAGATCCTGTACAATTAAGTACAAAAGTGTAGTATGAGTACATAAACAACATGTACCCAGTAAGTATCCAGTCTAACCTCGAAAAAGTATGGACGAGGGGTCGACTTTGACACTTACTATGGGCTAACAATAATATATTAAAATATTATACTAAGCATGGATTTCAAGAAAAATACTGGAAGCCCAATAACAGGAAATAATAACTTCTTCTTTCACAAGTATAAATTCCAAGTTCAGTTTATCATTTAACATCTTACATTTCAAGACATTTAAACAATATCAATCATGCAGAGTTCCAAAGAACTATCATGCGCAAATTATGTCGAGGTCGTACGGTCTGATCCAACATAATATTTAAACTGTGCACTGCCGAAGGGTCGAACGATACGAACCATAGATGCATCTATTTAATCTACTATTAAGGCGTTCGGCCCGATCCACAAATAGCAATTACTTTTAAAGAGCACACAATTTCTCATTTAGAGTCAAGTAATTCATTCAATCTTCGAGTGAGTGAATTTAACCTTTTATAATTCTCTTATCAAATTCCAACATGACTTAAGCAATTAAATTAGCAAGTAAGGCGCAAACATTTCAAATGAAGCATGATACACGTCCTAAACTACCCGAACAATGGCATGATAGTAGCTAAGTACGGACTCTCGTCACCTCGTACGTACGTGGCCCCAACAAATAGGTACACACATTTATTTAATTCTCCTATGGGGTCAAATTCCCTCTTACAAGGTTAGAAAGGAGACTTACCTCGTCTCAGAGCCTACTTCCAAATTCAAGAATGCGCTCAAACCCTCAAATCGGAGCCGAACAATCCAAAACTATTCAAATAGTGTAAAATCTATCAATATATGTTCAAAAGGTTTTATTCTAACTATTTAAGTAATTACCCAACCGTAAATTACGGTTTCTAAAATTCACCCCCGGACCCACGTGCTCGGATTCTAGAAAATTTTCAAGAAAGTTGTTACCCATAACCTTAGGAACATAAATATATGATTTTCACTAAGTTTCATAATCATTTTCGTGGTAAAATCTCATTTTTATTAAACCCTAGGTTTTTCATCTAAACCCATGATTTCTACCAATTTTCATGATCTACCCATAATCTATGTATTAAACTCACATTAAGTAGAAATTACTTACCTCACAAGGCTAGGTCGAAATCCCCTTCTTAAAAGCTCTCAAATAGCCCAAGAGTGGAAAAAAAGTGTGATAAAAATAGCCTAAGCCCGTATTAAATGAGGCTCACTGCCTCAAGCGATTTTCGCACCTGCGGCCATAGGGCCGCTCCTGCGCCCTCGCTTCTGAGGATAAGAGTCCGCTTCTACGAAAATACCCTGGGCGGGCTGGCGTCGCATCTGCGGACAGGTACCCGCTTCTGCGGAGGACAGGCCGCACCTGCGAAACCTTGGATGCCCTTCCTTGGCCACTTCTGCGAGGCTTGGCTCGCACCTGCGGCTGACCAAGCGCAGGTGCAATTATGACAGACTTGGTGCTTTAGCTGTTTCTCTAAATTCTCAACTTGGTCTGAGCCTCGTCCAATTGGCACTCGCGGACCCCGGGGCCCCACCCGAAATACCAACAAGTTTGGAATCATAAAACGGACTCGCTCGAACTCTCGGAACGCCCGAAACAATATTAAAACTAAGAATCACACCGCGAAACCATTTGAATCAAACTTAAGTACTTCAAGTTCTTCAATTTACTTCCAATGCGCCGAAACGTACTTAAACTACTCGGAATGACACCAAATTTTGCGTGCAAGTCTTAAATGATATTACGGAACTATTCCCGATCTCGAAATTCCGTTTGGACCTCGATATCACCAAAACCCGCTCCAAACCAAATTTAAAGAACTTCTAAAACCTTCAAAGAACCAACTTTCACTATTAAGCGCCAAAACGCTTCCGGGTCATCCAAAACCCGATCCGAACATACGCCCAAGTCTGAAATCATCATACGAACCTATTGGAACCGTCAAATCTTGATTCCGAGGTAGTTTAGTCAAAATGTTGACCGAAGTCAAACTTGGCCTTTTAAGCCAACCTTAAGGAACTACGTGTTCCGATTTCTACTTGAACTAACCATCCCCGCAAGTCATAAATCAGTAAAAGCAAGTACGGGAAGTCTCATTTAGGGGAACGGGGTTCTAGAAAGCAAAAACCGACCGATCGGATCGTTACAAAATGCATTAAAATTATTCTCCCGTCCTATTTTATTTGTTACTTTGTGTTCGTTGATGCTAAAAAATATTTTTGACTATAATTTTCACCTTCAAATTTCTACCAGCATGGTACTAAAATATATCAGTACTCGTCTAATCGTTTATATATCTGAAAATTTGATATAGAACTGAAAAGATCAGTATACATAGGAGCATAATAAATACGCTAAACTTTAAAAAAAAAAAAAAGCCTAAAATCTGCACACAAATCAATTTTCTTGTCTTTGGAATTTCAAAGATTTTTTTCCTTCTTTCCTGATTTTAGCTGTTGCGACATGCATTGTGCGAATTCATATAGCAATAGCAGACCACAACTTACTTTGAATTGAGATAAAATTATTGTTGTTTCTTGATTTTAAACGTAATATAAATGTAAGACTGTGATATGATCAGATCAAAAGAAACAAAATATTCAAATGCCATAAGTGCCACACCAGCTCTCCTCTATTCCAATTTATACAATAACAAATTAATTGAAGAGTGAATCAAAAAAAAAATCTTTATCTAAAACTTTTCCCACATTGTTTTTATGACCACCAAGGATTGGGTTGGGTTGGTGTGTG
>NC_031997.1:23171805-23297665 GCF_001879085.1 Nicotiana attenuata
GTGTGTGTGGGGGGGGGGGGGGGATTGACTAATGATAAAATTTAGGAGCTGGAGAAGAAGTTGATGGATATAGTGGCTTGGGAGATTAGTGGAGCCGCAAATTAAATAGTATGTGGACTAGGAAAACTAATTATTTTAGGGA
This sequence comes from Nicotiana attenuata, assembly GCF_001879085.1. NCBI lineage: Eukaryota > Viridiplantae > Streptophyta > Magnoliopsida > Solanales > Solanaceae > Nicotiana > Nicotiana attenuata. The sequence goes on from NC_031997.1 coordinate 23,171,948, forward strand.
AACAACTAGAGATGTATTAGGGGTCTCTAAAGGTAACTTTGGTGGACATAAAGAGATTGGTGGTGAAATAGAGAGGTCCAAGGGAGAGTAGAAGCCAAGAAGGGTGCTTACATGAAGTTAGTGAAGGCAAAAACAAGGAGGAAAAGAGGACGAATAAGGAGAGGTATAAGATTGCGAAGAAGAAAGCAAGGATAGCGGCTATGGCGGTTAAAACGATAGCATTTAAATGCTTCTGTGAAGAACTAGAGGACAAAGGTGGGGAAAAATTGTATAGGCTTGCCAAGGTGAGAGAGAGGATAACTCGCGACCTAGACCAAGTGAGGTGTATTAAAGATGAGGATGGAAAAGTACCGGTGGAATATGCATACATTCAACGAAGATGGCAGACATATTTTTATATACTCTTAAATATAGAAGGGGATAGGAATATTTTTGATGGGTGATTTAGAGCACTCTGAAAGCCGCCGAAATTTGGGTATTGTGGTGTATGAAGTTTGAGGAGGTAAAGAGGGCAATTCGTAAGAAGAGAGGAGGAAGAGTGATCGGGCCAAACGAAAATCCAGTGAAATTTTGAAAAGTTGCAGGCAAAGTAGGTTTGTAGTGACTAACTGGATTATTTAATACTATCATTTAGCGACTAACTGGGTTGTTTAATATCATTTTTAGGACGACAAGAAGCCCGAAGAATAGAAGTTTAGTACAATGATTCCCTTGTACAAAAACAAAGGTGAAACTCAAAATTGCAATAGCTATAGGAGTATCAAACTACTAAGCCACACTATGAAAGTTTGGAACATGGTGATAAAGATGAGGATGTCGAAGAATGTGTCTATTTTCGAGAACCAGTTCAGATTTATGTCATGACGATCAACTACGTAAGCTATTCATCTTTTAAGGAGATCGTAGGAGAAGTATAGGGATAAAAATAGAGACTTATATACGATGTTCATCTACTTAAAACAGGCATACGTCAAATTTTCAGGGAAGTCTTATGGAGATGCTTGGGGTCTAGAGGTGTACTTATGACATACATTAGAGCGATTAGTTTTTTATTGGAGTTTCTTAAACTTATTGTTGTTTTGACAAATTATTGATTGGAGTTTGTTCTTTATAATTTTTAAACATTATTTTTCAAATTTAAGCTCATTTGGAGTAGATTTGGGTATTGAATCAAGTGTTGGATTGTTAAAATTTGAACAACAAATTTATGTTTATGAGTAATTTGAACTTCAAATGAAAATATCTTAAGTGCATCCAAAAAATTGGCTACGCTTCAGACTAAAACGTCTTATTAGTCTTAAGTGCAAGCAAATTGGCTACACTTCAGACTAAAATGTCTTAAGTGCATTTCATCTTGTCCTCCTCCTCCTCCTCCTCCTCCTCTTTCTCCTCCTTCTTCATCATCTTCTTCTTCTTCTTCTTCTTCTCCTTTTTCTTTTTCTCTTTCTCCTTCTCTTTCTCCTTCTCCTCCTTCTTCTTCTTCTTCTCTTTCATAAGCTTTGTTTGGTGTTGGTTAACATAATTCTCATGACTTATTATATTATAAATCTCGGGTGGTTTTATTCATTTTGAGCTAATTTCAAAAGGAATAAATTAAATTGAGGTACCATGAGAAAAATGAATCAAGGCAATAATCTAATATAGTGAAACAAGTTAAACTTCAGATAAAATTATCTGAAGTTTACTTTTTTCAAGTTAACACCTCAGATAAAAATACTAATACCAAACTTTAGATATTCTGTTTAAAGTTAGATTTACTTCATACCTGTTTTTACGTCTTAAGTTTGCAACTTCACACGCAATTTTTTTTAACTTCAGACATGCTAGTCTGAAGTTGATCCAAAAGCATGTAAGCTTATAATTTTTTATGTAATATGGATATGACTGAAATGATGATCCCAAAATCGGGTATATATGCACTTATCCTCTGACACCCGGCTTAAGTTTACTCTTTTATATTGGAGAAACGGATCACTACGGCCCAATACATGCCATACATCTAAGTCATTACTTTTTGCGCAACTATCCATTATTTACCCGCTTTGACCTAAATTTAACAATGTAGCCAAATACTTTTTAATATCCAAGTCCTGCTCCCTCTTTTTCCTCTTACTTTCTCTTCTCTGAAACCCATTAACCGTCGTCTAAACACTAAATATCCACCATATCACATCTTCTTATCCTACCAAATCTTCACAATACAACATCTTCTTCACACTTCATCTCTAAACCAAACCTTGTTCATCTCAGTCACTATCGTCCAAAAACCTTGGCAGAACCTTCTCCATCTTTCCCTATTTTTTTAAGAAAAAAGTCATTCTTCCTAATATCAAATTATAATACCATACAATCACATAGAGCTGTCAAAACGGGCCAGCCCAACCCTACCCAATCCAAGCCTTGTGGGACTTTGAATTTAGTGGGTTAGGACGTGACAGCCTGCCATTTAAATGAGCCTTAAAATAGCTAACACAACCCAGCCCTTCTTTTATTTATTAATATTGCGTTCTTCAAATTTTAAGAATTGTTTTGCGACATAATCGCCTAATCATGTGAACAACTTCTGTTTTCTTAGAGTCATACGAGAAGCTCGAAATTTGACAAGAAATTTCGTAATTAAAATGCAAATTGTTTATATCTCTAATACTCTTTTTTACATTACATGAATATTTTTCTAATATTATTCTTTTCAAATTCCTCAGCTTCGGGGATTTCTTCCATAAATTCATATAATGAGGTCTTTTAATTTGGGTTTAAGATCATTTGCTGATTTTATCACCATGGTCCATAAAAATTTTAAAATTTATGAAATTTGCTATTGTTGTTAATTTTTTTTCTAGGTATTAAATGTTAATTATCTCTATACTGAAGAGTAGTTTGATTGTTTAAATATACTAAAACAATCCAAACTGATCAATGATAACATTTTCTTATGAAAAGAATACTGGCCACTTAAGACTTTCTTAGTTCATTATTAATTAAGCAAAGAAAACTCATCTTGTTATATTTCAAAAATTTCAGTTATGATATCTCCATTAATTGTTGATATGGAAGGACAAATGACCAATCTAATGTTGGGTAATAGAAATTTTAGTTAATAGCTTAGTTTTTTCTTTTTCAAAAATATTAAATATTTAAATCTAAATTTAGTTAAACTTTTGGCTCACGGGCCGGCTCAGGCCTAGCATCAGTCAAGCCTTAAAGGTAGGGATTTTGGCATGGTGTGACAACCTACCCACATAATTGGCAGAAAAAAGCCATAATTATAAATATTGGCACTAAGTAGCCAATAAATGTATATCACAATAATAATGTGTATATCATAACTTTTTTTCTTCTTTGCTTATATAAACATGTATATTAAAATTTTATTTTCCTTCTTAGTATATACAAAATATGAAATTATATTATAATTATTTAAAATTTATTGTTGCCTCTATATCGATGTATATCACAATAAAAATAATTTATATTTTTTTTATATCGCACTATATAACACATCGAATATGTGTATATCAAAATGTATATCCTAAGTTTATTTTTCTTCATTGTGTATATCAAAATGTATAACAAATATTTTTTCTCTGTATATCAAAATTTTATTTACTCCCATAATTATATTTATTGATTTTATTTTAGAACTTGCTCTACACCAATTATATCAGTAATTTATTTTTCTTTGATCAATAACAAAATTGAAGTAAGTTTATTCAGAATGAATTTTGCCCTCTTAAAATCAATTGGACGATTTGATTCCAATCTAAACTTGTGTTGCCAAACCTAATAATGTATATCACGATATACAATATGGTATACACATGGGTATACATAATGATATACATAGATGTACACCACTTCAAATACATATATTATCTTTTTTACTATAGAAAAAAAATAATAGAGAAGAAGAAGGAAATCTTCAATCACTTTAACACACTTTGCAATCAAACCAAGGAGATCGATGGGCAACTCCGCCCAGTTTGCCAAAACTTTGAAAGAAGAGGATGTAAGGCTTGTCTGTTTCTATTTCTGGGGTAGGAAAAAAGGAACCGCTTCTCTATTTCTATATAGAGCAAAGTAAAATAATCTGACATTTATATAGGCGTGCAAGTGTAAGAGGAGGAGAAGAAGAAGAAGAAGAAGAAGAAGAAGAAGAAGAAGAAGAAGAAGAAGAAGAAGAAGAAGAAGAAGAAGAAGAAGAAGAAATACGGGGAGAGAGAAGGGAAAAAATGGGAAGAGAGAACAAATAAGAAATTAGGGTTGAAGAAGAAGAAGAAGATTGGAGAAGAAATACGGGGAGAGAGAAGGAGAAAAATGGGAAGAGAGAATAAATAAGAAATTAGGGTTATTTAGGATTTGGCTATATAATGCCAATTTTTTTTGGTTATCTTTGCCAAACCTAATTATAAGGCTAAAATATTGCCAATTCTCTTTATATGTTGTTGTACCATGCCATTTTTTCTTAAAGGTAGGGGACTAACTTGGGTCTGGCTTATAAATGAGCTAAAAAAAATCTTAACCTATTCCTATCCAAGTAGCGTGGGTTAGGCTGGCCCCACATGCCAGGCCCATTTTGGTGACTCTACACAACCACATCATTTCTATCTCTTTTTATTTTTAAATATACAAAAAAAAATCTGCTACTTTAAAAGATACCGATAAAATCTCTTTGCATTAATGTGTTCTATCACACTTCATAAAAATTTCATCTTTTAGGGTGTGCTTGGTACGAAGGAAAATGTTTTCCTAGAAAATATTTTCCTGAAAAAGGAAAGGTTTTATCACTTATTTTTCCATGTTTGGTTGGTGTCACGACCCAAAACTCAACCCATCGTGATGGCGCTTATCGTAGAACTAGGTCAGCCTCAACTCAACAAACCCAACACAACAACAATAATTTTGAGAACATTTAACGGAAGCTTTTAACATTTAAAGAAACTATTTGAACATAAAAATTCCAAGATAAGATACAATCCAGCCCAAAACCAGGGTGTCACTGAGTGCACGAGCGTCTAAAGAAAAACATAGTCTATTACAACGTTCAAGGAAAACAAATTGAAATACATCTAGAGATAAAGAAGGAGAGTCAAGGCCCGCGAACGCCGTGCAGATACCTTGATAGTCTCCTAAGGCCTGGAGCCTCGATTAGCGACTGCCACTAGGACCAAAAGTGCCTGGATCTGCACACAAGGTGCAGGGGGTAACGTGAGTACACCAACTTAGTAAGTAACGAGTCCAAGCTATGGACTGAAAGGTAGTGACGAACTTAACCGCAACAGATATATAGAAATAAATGTGCAGAAACGTAGGCATGTTTTCATTTAATAGGCAGCTGAAAAACATTAAGCTAGAGCAGAAACGAACATGATAAAGAATATAACTCTGCTACATCTACATGCCAATGCATCTGCTGTATGTGATGCACCATGCTGAGTGCCTCATATGCTCACACTCTCAAATGCCCGTCCACTCAGTACTGTATATGGCTCACAGGACACAGGAAAGATCCATCTCGGAATATATACACCTCTGACGGCAGTCACTCAGTACTGAGGAAGGCCAATCCAGCCATATGGAGAAGATCCATCTCTAAATAATAATAATAACCTCACAACCACTCGGTACTGTATATGTCCCCACGGCCCAGGGAAGATCCATGCAAGAATATATACATCACTGACCATCAGTCTCTAGTACCGAAGAAAAACAGGCCAAGCCAGCCTCATGGAGAAGATCCATCTCAATACCAAGGGAAGATCCATCCCTGAATATAATCAACCGTGCCCACTGGGGGTGTGCAAACTCTGTAGGGACTCCTTCGACCCAAGTGCTATTTCAAATCAACATAATCACTGCGGCGTGCAGCCCGACCCTATAACTGTCACTCATAATCAGGCTCTCGGCCTCACTCAGTCATCACTCTCCAGTCTCACCCACGGGCTTACAACGTCATGAAACTAGCCCGGAACAATAATATGATGTACAAATAAATAACAACTGAGACTGAGATATGATATGAAGTGCATAAATATGACTGAGTACGTAATATCAATGAAATCAGTGAGATGACAACAAGAAACGACCACTAGAGGTCTTAACAGTATCGGCGTAAAGCCCTAACATGATAGTCAGCATGATTTACAGTTCATTTACCTCATCACATGAATAAAACACGGATATCAACAAGATAGAGTCACTAATCGGTGCCATGGAATGAACCAGGTCACAATTCTCACGGTGCACGCCCGTCACTTGGCATGTGCGTCACCTCATCACTAACCACATAACACATATCTCGGGTTTCGAACCATCAGAACCATGTTTGAAAACGTTACTTACCTCAAATCGAGCAAAATCCTACTCCGCAATGCCCTTGCCTCTTGACTCAGCTTCCGAACGTCCCGAATCTAGCCACAAGCAATAAAATACGATCAATATAGGCTAAAGGAACCAATTCCACATGAAATTCCAAATTATAGGCCAATCCCGAAATTCACTCAAACTCGGCCCCCGGGACCACGTCTCGTAATACGAAAAAATTATAACACTAGAAAGCCCATTCACTCATGAGTCTACCCATACCAATTTAATCAAAATCCGACATCATTTGGTCCCTCAAACCCCCAAATTATTCTTTCCAAGATCCCAAGCTTTAACCCCTTATTTTACTTCAAAAATCCTACTATTTAGGTGGGAAATCAACGGAATAACACCATAGCTAAAGATAATAGAGCTCAAGTAACTTACCTCAGTGAATATCCTTGAATCGCCTTCAAAAATCCTCCCAAAAGCTCCAAAATCCAACTTGAAATGGTGGAAATGAGCAAAATTTTGTGAATGTCTCCTTTTTATACTTTCTTGCCAGTGGAACCGCACCTGCGGTCCCCATCCCCGCTTCTGCGACGCTGCACCTGTGGAATTCCCATTGCAGGTGCGGAACTCACTTAAAAATCCAGACTCCGCATCCACTGCCGAATCTCGCACATGCGATTGCGCACCTGCACATCTCCTTCTGCTTCTGCGGAACCAACCAACTTCCTCATCTCCGCATCTGCGCCACAAGTCTCGCACCTGCGGGCTCACAGATGCGACCGCCTTCTCGCGCCTGCGGTTGCAGCTCAAGTCCCCTGTGGCCGTATCTGCGGCTCCTTTGCGGTCCCGCCGACTCGCACTTGCGGCTCCCACTCCGTAGGTGCGGAGGACACCAGAACCAGCAGCTGATCAGCTGCATTTCCAAGTTCCAAACTCCCCGTTAGCCATCCGGTATCACCCTGAGCCCCTCGGGGCCTCAACCAAACATGCCAACAAGTCATATGACCCCATACGAACTTAGTCAAACCTTCGAATCACCCAAAACAACATCAAAACACCAAATTACACTCGGATTCAAGGCTAAGAACTTCTAAACTTCCGAATTACACAAACGATGCTGAAACCTGCTAAACCACGTCCGAATGACCTCAAATTTCGCAAACAAGTCAAAAATGACACCAAGAACCTACTCTAACTTCCAGAATTCCATTCAGACCGCGATATAAAAGTTTCCACTACCGACCAAAATCGCCAAAATTCTAACTTTCGCATATTCAAGCCTAATTCTACCAAGGGCCTCCAAATCACATTCTGGATGCGCTACCAAGTCCAATATCACCTAATGGAGCTAACAGAACCATCAAAATTCAAATCCAATATCGTTTACATATAAGTCAACATCCGGTCAACTCTTCCAACTTAAACCTTCTCATAAGAGACTAAGTGTCTCAATTCACTCCAAAACCACTCCGGACCCGAACCAACTAACCCGGTAAGTCAAAATACAGCTGTGGAACACAAAAGAAGTAGGAAATGGGGGAACGGGGCCATAACTCTCGAAACGACTGGCCGGGTCGTTACATCCTCTCCCTCTTAAACAAACGTTCGTCCTCGAACGGGTCTAGAAACATACCTGAAGTCTCAAATAGGTGTGGATATCTGCTCCGCATCTCCCGCTCGGTCTCCTAAGTGGCCTCCTCCATGGCTGACCTCTCCACTACACTTTCACTGAAGCTATATCCATTGATCTCAACTTTCGGACCTGCCGCTCCAAAATAGCTACTGGCTCCACATCATAAGTCAAATCACCATCTAATTGAACCGTGCTGAAATCCAAGACATGAGACGGATCACCGATATACTTCCAGAGCATAGAAACATGAAATACTGGATGCACACCCGACAAGCTAGGTGGCAAGGCAAGCTCATAAGCCACCTCCCTAGTCCTCCGAAGCACCTCAAAAGGCCCAATGAACCGAGGGCTCAGCTTACCCTACTTCCCAAATCTCATAACACCCTTCATGGGTGAAACCTTCAGTAGAACCTTCTCCCCAACCATATAAGACACATCACGAACCTTTCTGTCAGCATAACTATTTTGCCTTGACTGCGCTGTGCGAAGCCACTCCTGAATCACTTTTACCTTTTTCAAAGCATCCTGTACTAAGTCTGTACCCAAAAGCCTAGCCTCGCAAGGCTCAAACCAACCTACTGGAGATCTACACCGTCTCCCATATAAAGCCTCATACAGAGCCATCTGAATACTCGACTGATAACTGTTGTTGTAAGCAAACTCCGCGAGCGGTAGAAACTGGTCCCATGAACCACCAAAATCAATGACACAAACACATAACATGTCCTCAAAAATCTAAATAGTGCGCTCAGACTGCCCGTCCGTCTGAGGATGAAATGTCGCGCTCAACTCCATCTGAGTGCCTAACTCTCACTGCACAGCTCTACAAAACTGCAATGTAAACTGCGTGCCTATATCTGAAATGATGGAAACAGGCACTCCATGAAGGCGAACAATCTCTCTAATGTAAATCTCACAGAACCGATTTGAAAAATAGGTAGTACACACAGGAATGAAGTGTGCGGACTTGGTGAGCCAATCCACAATCACCCAAATAGCATCGAACTTCCTCAAAGTCCGTGGGAGCCCAACTACGAAATCCATGGTGATTCGCTCCCACTTCCACTCTAGAATCTCTATATGCTGAAGCAAGCCACCCGGTCTCTGATGCTCATATTTCACCTACTGATAGTTGAGACACCAAGCTACAAACCCAGCTATATCTTTCTTCATCCTCCTCCACCAATATTGCTGTCTCAAATCCTGATACATCTTTGCGGTACCTAGATGGATGGAATACCGCGAACTATGGGCCTCCTCTAGAATCAGCTCTTGTAGCCCATCCACATTGGGCACACATATCCGGCCCTACATCCTCAATACCCCATCATCACCAATAGTCACATCTCTGGCATCATCATGCAGAACCTTGTCCTTGAGGACAAGCAAATGAGAATCATCATACTGGCGCTCTCTGATACGATCAAACAAGGAAGATCGAGAAACCACACAAGCTAGGACCTGACTGGGCTCCGAAATGTCCAATCTCACTAGATGGTTGGCCAACGCCTGAACATCAACCGCAAGAGGTCTCTCACCAATAGGAATGAATGCAAGACTGCCCATACTCACTACCTTCCTACTCAAGGCATCGGCCACCACATTAGCCTTTCCCGAATGATACAAAATGGTAATATCATACTCCTTTAGCAGCTCCAACCATCTCCGCTGCCTCAAATTGAGATCCTTCTGCTTGAACAAATGCTGGAGGCTACGATGATCAGGAAACACCTCACAAGAAACACCATAGAGATAGTGCCTCCAAATCTTCAACGCGTGAACAATGGCAGCCAACTCTAAATCATGAGCAGGGTAGTTCTTCTCATGAGGCTTCAACTGACGAGAAGCATAAGCAATCACTTTACCCTCATGCATCAGAACACATCCAATACCGACCCGAGAAGCATAACAATATACTGAATACGAACCAGAAGCTGATGGTAGAACTAACACTGGAGCGGTGGTCAAGGCGGTCTTGAGCTTCTGAAAGCTCGCCTCACACTCATCCGACCACCTGAAAGGAGCATCCTTTTGAGTCAATTTGGTCAAGGGCGATGCAATAGAAGAGAAACCCTGCACGAACCGACGGTAGTAACCTGCCAAACCAAGAAAGTTACGAATCTATGTGGCTGAGGACGGTCTGGGCCAACTCTGGACCGCCTCTATCTTCTTCGGATCAACCTGAATACCCTCACTAGACACCACGTGCCCCAAGAACGCCATTGAACTGAGCTAAAACTCACACTTGGAGAACTTAGCATAAAGCTTCTCCTCCCTCAACCACTACAATACAACTCTTAAATGCTCAGTGTGCTTCTTCTGGCTACGAGAGTACACCAGGATATCATCAATGAATACAATAACGAACGAGTCGAGATAAGGCCGAAACACGCTGTGCATCAAATGCATGAACGCTGCTGGGCCATTGGTCATTCCAAAAGACATCACAAGGAACCCATAATAACCATATCGGGTCCTGAAAGTTGTCTTAAGAATGTCCGAGTCCCTAATCTTCAACTGGTGATACCCTGACTTGAGATCAATCTTAGAGAACACCCTCACTCCCTGAAGCTGGTCAAATAAATCATCAATGCATGGCAAAGGATACTTGTTCTTGATTATGACTTTGTTCAACTGCTTGTAATCAATGCACATTCTCATAGTGCCATCTTTCTCCTTCACAAACAGAACTGGTGCACCCCAAGGTGACACACTAGGCCTAATAAACCCCTTCTCAAGGAGTTCCTGAAGCTGCTCCTTCAACTCCTTCAACTCACCTGGTGTTATACGATACGGTGGAATAGAAATAGGCTGAGTGCCCGGCACCAAATCAATACCGAAGTCAATATTCCTGTCTGGTGGCATGCCCGACAGGTTTGCAGGAAACACATCCGAAAAATCCCTCACCACTAGCGCTGAATCAATAGTAGCAGTCTCTACACTAACATCCCTCACAAAGGCCAAATAAGAAAGACAACCCTTCCCAACCATCTGCTGGGCCTTAAAGTATGAAATCACTCTACTGGGAACATAATCCGACGTACCTCGCCACTCAATCCGTGGCACTCCTAGCATAGCCATCGTTACCGTCTTAGCGTGAAAGTCCGGAATAGCATGACACGGAGACAACCAATCCATGCCCAATATCACATCAAAGTCAACCATACTAAGCAGCAATAGATCCACTCTAGTCTCTACTCCCCCAATAGTCACTACACATGACCGATATACACGGTCCACAACAATAGTATCACCCACCGGTGTAGATACATGAATAGATGAAACATGAGACTCGCTGGGCGTATCCAAATAATGAGAAAAATACGATGACACATATGAAAAAGTGGATCCAGGATCAAATAATACAAAGACATCCCTGTGGCAAACTCAGATAATACATGTGATCACAGCATCTGAAGCAATAGCATCTGGTCTGGAAGGAAGTGCATAGAAACGAGCCTGACCGCTACCCGATCGGTCTCCCCCTCTAGGGCGACCCCTAGCTGACTGACCTCCACCCCGTGCTGGCTGGGCGGGTGGTAAAGTAACTGGTGCTGAAGCCGAAGACTTACTCCTCTGCTGGGATGAACCTCCCGTAAGGCGGGGGACAAAACCTCTTGATATGACCCAAATCTCCACACTCAAAGCAACCTTGCACGGCAAATGGCAGTGGGGACTGAAGGGAGCCCCGAGCAACGGGATACCCGCTAGAAGGACCAGGCACAGACAAACCCTAAGCTGATGGTGCAGGAGACAAACTCTAAGCTGGAAGGGCACTGAGAGATATGTGGCCCTGCTGAGAACTGTGAGAAACATGGCCAAATGCTGCGCCACGGTGAACTGGACGAGCCGTCTGAGCATGCCTGAAGGGACGACTCCTTGCATGGTGAAACTGAACCCCCAAAGGAACACCACCAAAACTATCGGACCCACGAGGCCTCTTGGCCTCTCTCTCTACTCGCTCCTGGCGGCGAACCGACTCTATATCCCGAGCAATCAACAACCTCCTCAAAAGAAGCACCAGACACCCTCTCTCTAGTCAGAAGAATCCGCAGCTAATATATGAGTCCATCAACGAACCTCATGATCCTCTCCCTATCGGTAGGAACCAACCAGATAGCATGACGGGCCAACTCAGAGAATCTCATCTCATACTACGTCACAGTCATATCATTCTGATGCAACTGCTCAAACTGCCTGCACAGCTCCTCTCTGCGGGACTGCGACACATACTTCTCCAGGAAAAGAATGGAGAACTGCTGCTATGTAAGGGGTGCTGCACCAACCGGCCTACGCCTCTGCAGGTGCTGCCTTAACTGTTGTGCGGGCTACACCCCTGCACCTACCACGGCCTCTACCGCGGCCTCGGCCTCTCGCGGCCCCAACTGGTGATACTGGTGGCTGTCTATCCTGATCGGTAGCACGTGTCCTCACCATCTCTAAGAGAATAGAATCACAGAAGTTTAGTTACCAGTATCAACAGATTCGCATGATAAGAATTCAAGAATGTGAAGTTTTCTAAGGGTTCTGCAGCCTTTCAAAGATAAGTGCAGACGTCTCCGTACCGATCCGCAAGACCCTACTAAACCTGCTCATGACTCGTGAGACCTATGTAACCTAGGCTCTGATACCAACTTGTCACGATCCAAAACTCAACCCGTCGTGATGGCGCCTATCGTGGAACTAGGCCAGCCTCAACTCAACAAACCCAACACAACAACAATAATTTTGAAAACATTTAACGGAAGCTTTTAACATTTAAAGAAACTGTTTGAACATAAGAATTTCCAAGATAAGATACAATCCAGCCCAAAACCAGGGTGTCACTGAGTGCATGAGCGTCTAAAGGAAAACATAGTCTATTACAATGTTCAATTAAAACAAACTGAAATACATCTAGAGATAGAAATGGAGAGCCAAGGCCTGCGAACGCTGTGCAGATACCTCGATAATCTCCTGAATCCTCGATAAGCGACTGCCACTGGGACCAAAAGTGCATGGATCTGCACACAAGGTGTAGGGGGATAACGTGAGTAAACCAACTCAGTAAGTAACAAGTCCAAACTATGGACTGAAAGGTAGTGACGAACTCAACCGCAACAGATATATAGAAATAAATGTGCAAAAATGTAGGAATGTTTTCAATTTTATAGGCAGCTGAAAAACAGTAAGCTAGAGCAGAAATGGACATGATAAAGAATATAACTCTGTTACATCTACATGCCAATGCACCTGCTATATGTGATGCACCATGATGTGTGCCTCATATGCTCACACTCTCAAATGCTCGTCCACTCAGTATTGTATATGCCTCACACGGCCCAGGGAAGATCCATCCCGGAATATATACATCTCTGACAGTAGTCACTCAGTACCGAGGAAAGCCAATCCATCCCTATGGAGAAGATCCATCTCCAGATAATAATAATAATAACCCCACAACCACTCGGTACTGTATATGTCCCACACGGCCCAGGGAAGATCCATCCTAGAATATATACATCACTGACCATTAGTCTCCAGTACCGAGGAAAAACAGGCCAAACCAGCCTCATGGAGAAGATCCATCTCCATACCAAGGGAAGATCCATCCCTGAATATAATCAATCGCGCCCACTGCGGATGTGCAGACCCCGAAGAGGCTCCTTCGGTCCAAGCATTATCCCAAGTCAATATAACTGCTGCGGCGCGCAGCCTGACCTTATAACTTCATAATCAGGCTCTCGGCCTCTCTCAGTCATCACTCTCCAGTATCTCCCACGGGCTCACATTGTCATGAAACTAGCCCGGAACAATGATATGATGTACAAATAAGAAATAACTGAGACTGAGATATGATATGAAGTGCATGAATATGACTGAGTACAGAATATCAATGAAATAAGTGAGATGACAGCAAGAAACGACCAATAGGGGTCTCAAAAGTATCGGCGTAAAGCCCTAGCATGATAGCTAGCATGATTTACAGTTCATTTACCTCATCACATGAATAAAACACGGATATCAACAAGATAGTGTCACTAATCGGTGCCATGGAATGAACCAGGTCACAATTCTCACGGTGCACGCCCGCACGCCCGTCACTTGGCATGCGTCACCTCATTACTAACCACATAACACATCGCTCGGGTTTTCGAACCCTCGGAACCAAGTTTGAAAGCATTACTTACCTCAAACCGAGCAAAATCCTACTCCGCAATGCCCTTGCCTCTCGACTCAGCCTCTAAACGTCCCGAATCTAGCCACAAGCAATACAATATGATCAATATAGGCTAAAGGAACCAATTCCACAAGAAAATACCAAATTATAGGCCAATCCCGAAATTCACTCAAACCCAGCCCCCGGCCCCCGGGCCCACGTCTCGAAATCTAAAAAGATTTACAAAACTAGAAAGCCCATTCACTCATGAGTCTACCCATACCAATTTCATCAAAATCCAACATCATTTGGTCCCTCAAACCCCCAAATTACTCTCTCCAAATTCCCAAGCCCTAACCCCTTATTTCACTTCAAAATTCCTACTAATTCGGTGGGCAATCGAGGAATAACTCCACAGCTAAAGATAATAGAGCTCAAGCAACTTACCTTAGTGAATATCCTTAAATCCCCTTCAAAATTCCTGCCAAAAGCTCCAAAATCCAAGCGGAATTCCTATCGCAGGTGCGGAACTCACTTAAAAATACAGACTCCGCCTTTGCGGCCAAATCTTGCACCTGCGATTGCGCACATGCGAGTGCGCACCTATGCATCTCCTTGCACTTCTATGGAACCAGCCAACTTCCTCATATGCGCCCCAAGTCTCGCACCTGCGATTGCGCAGATGCGACCGCTTTCTCGCGCCTGTGGTTCCAGCTCAAGTCCCCTGTGACCGTATCTACGGCTCCTTTGCGCTCACGCGGACTCGCACTTGCGGCTCTCACTCTGCAGGTGCGGAGTACACCAGAACCAGCAGCTGATCAGCTGCATTTCCAAGTTCCAAACTCCCCGTTAGCTATCAGGAATCACCCGAGCCCCTCGGGGCCTCAACCAAACATACCAACAAGTCATATAACCCCATACGAACTTAGTCAAACCTTTGAATCACCCAAAACAACATCAAAACACCAAATTACACTCAGATTCAAGCCTAAGAACTTCTAAACTTTCAAATTCCACAAACGATGCCGAAACTCGCTAAATCACGTCTGAATGACCTCAAATTTTGCGCACAAGTAAAAATTGACACCACAACCTACTCCAACTTTCGGAATTCCATTCCGACCCCGATATACAAATTTTCACTGCCGACCAAAATCGCCAAAACTCTAACTTTCGCCAATTCAAGCCTAATACTACCACGGGCCTCCAAATCACATTCCGGATGCGCTCCCAAGTCCAAAATCACCTAACGGAGCTAACAGAACCATAAAAATTCAAATCCGAGATCGTTTACACATACGTCAACATCCGGTCAACTCTTCCAACTTAAATTTTCTCATAAGAGACTAAGTGTCTTCACTCCAAAACCACTTCGGACCCGAACCAAATGATCCGGTAAGTCAAAATACAGCTGAGAACACAAAAGAAGCAGGAAATGGAGGAACGGGGCCATAATTCTCGAAACGACCGGCCGGGTACAATTGGTGAGGGAAAAAGTTTTTTCGGAATACATTTTCTAGTGTTTGTTTAGAGAGTAGAAAATATTTTTTAGAAAAATAATTTTTTATGCTACTTTCCTTACCCCATTCCCTTAAATCCTCATGTTTCCTGTGCTCCCTCTCCCCCTCCCTCCCAAACTTTAAATATCCAATGTTTTCAAGACTCTATTTTCTTTAAGAATTTAATTATTCTTTCAAAAATTCACAAAAAGCTTAAAGGGACTAATGTGCTGCTTTACTTTTTCGCTAAAAAATAACGTTGAAATTTGTACTACATAACTAAAAAGAAAATACTCTTATTATGGTTGAAAAAAAGTACTTTTTCTACAACATGGAAAAAGTATTTATTTTGTTAAAATGAAAGAAAATAGTCATTTCGTTGAAATGAAAAAAAAAACTTTTTACTACATTATTTTGTTGAAATGAAATAAAATACTTTTTCTACATCATAAAAGAAAGTATTTTTTGTTGAAATAAAAAAAAATACTTTTTACATCATGAAAATAAAATACTCTTTTCGTTGAAATGAAAGAAAATACGTTTTCAACATCATGAACAGAAAGTACTTTTTTGTTGAAATGAAACATGATATTTTTTACTGCATCGTTTTGTTGAAATGAAAGAAGATACTTTTTACTATATTATTTTGTTGAAATGAAAGAAAATATTTTTTCTACATGATGAAAAGAAAGTACTTTTTTTGTTGAAATGAAATAAGATATTTTTTACTACATCATTTTGTTGAAATGAAAGAAAATACTTTTTCAACATGATGAAAATAAAGTACTTTTGTGTTGAAATGAAAGAAGATACTTTTTACTACATTATTTTGTTGGAATGAAAGAATTTTTTTTTTCTACATCATGAAATGAAAGTATTTTTTTAGTTGAAATGAAACAAAATACTTTTTTTATCTCATGAAAAAAATACTCATTTTGTTAAAATGAAAAAAGAAAGTACTCTATTTAGAACATGAAAAGAAAGTATTCGTAATAATATTTCTATTTAGGATGAGGGTATGGCAGGGTTAGGGGAGGGTGGATAGGTGTGGTGGTTGTGGGTGGGCAGGGGTGGGATAGGTGTGGGGGAATTGGTGGGGATGGGAAATAGGGTGGGGAAGGTTGAAGAAGAGTTTTAGAAAATGTTTTCCCTTTTCTTGATAGGGAAAATATTTTCCTCCAATTAGAGGAAAATGAGTTCATGAGGAAAATATTTTCCAAAATATTTAAGCCAACCAAACATGAAAAAATTAAAAAATATTTTTCGAAAAATATTTTCCTTCGTTACCAAACACACCGTTAATGTGGACTTGTAAGTATTTTGACGCAGACAACAAATACAGGCAGTGGCGTACGCAGGAATTTTTGTAAGCGGTGTCACCATTTTAGACATGAACAAATAAAAAAATTACTGTAATAATATCATACTTAAATCTTAAGGCTTTGACCTGATAAGCTAGCCACCTCTTTGTGACAAGTGGTGTCACTTAATTAATATTACCGTTTTTCTTGTTTTTTTATTTGAATTATATATAAATAATTAGTAAAGATTTTCGACGAAGCAGTGTACGTGACACCGCTTAGGCTAAGCTAAATCCGCCCCTGAATACAGGGCGTGATATGTGTGATTTTTTATTTTTTTGCATTAACATCCTTAATTACATCATTGTAAGCTTGTTAATGAGCATACTGTAAATGTAAGTCTCAAGTACAGAGGAGACAATTTGGAGGTCAGATTGTAATCCAATTCTCTAGTGTTTGGTTGTGAGATATTTTGGAATTTTACCCTGAATTTACGTTGCAAGGGATATCATCTATCCAAAGAATAATTTTTGTTGATGGTTAGACTGATTTTTTAAAATTAGACTTTGTTTCGAGTAAGCATTGTTAGATGATATTGGGTACAACTTTGTGAGTTTATTTCATGCGGTAGAATAATATTTGGGTGCTTGAAAAGTGAAGAAGATGAGCTAAAACTCTATTAAGAGCCATTGCAGCTTGCTTAAGCTTGAGGTTGAATATTTTCGAAATTTTAATTTGTTTCGTGTGTGTGGCATTGCAATAGCTTAAGTACATCTTAAGGAGTTTGACTGCCAATTTTGGAATGAGTTGGTGGAGATTTGAGGTTGTTTGCATTGAAATTTAAGCTATGATTCGAAAGATGAAGTTTCTACATATGTAATCGTATCTTCGGTGTATCTTTTTTACTTTGATTTTAACTAGATTGTTAACTCCAGACAGTGCAAATCACCTCAAATTTTGTATATTAGCTCATCTACATGTTTTTGTCACGACCCAAACTGGAGGGCCATGACTGGCACCCCGGCCATACCTGCTGAGCACCAACGTACATTTTATCTGACCTTTCTTTTTATTTATAAGGACCGACGAGATCAATATAAATGGTAGACATGAATCCTAAACAACCAACAATGACAGATAATGGCATGAACATATATAACTTGGGCCGACAAGGCTGTCATGAAGCTATATATAAGGTTCGAGCTGACAAGCTGCCATGAGAGACTATACAACAAATATCAGTCGACAAGGCAATCCAAACTATACATGAGTCGACAACTGCCTATGAGTCTATAAAGGAACATAAGTGTTGCAATATTGCCGGAAAAGGGACCCGACCTATCCATAATGTCTATAACAAAAATGTATACCAAGACCACGGCAAGTCCGTAGAAGGGATCTCGCCAATACCACTGAACTGGGCAGCCTACTATGGTGGGAAGTTGCGTCTACCTGTCTATCAGGACCTGCAGCACGATATGCAGCGTCCACAAATAAAAAGGACGTCAGTATGAATAAAGTACTGAGTATGTAAGGTAGTGGTCTCGTCTAAGTCACACCTCTATTTAAGGTTATGAAACGGTTGATGCAATANCATTACCTAATTAACTTATGAGTAATAAAATGAGGATGCCATCTAAAAACACGTAGCAAGTAGGAATCCAATTAAGGACACATGTTCTTTACGTGTTTACAACTGCTGCCTTCTAAATATGATTTTACATTCATCCATATCTTCAAAACAAAAATGTCCATATAGTGTATTAGGTGGACTTACACCTGACTATTAGTAACACCTAAAAAAGGTGAATACATGGAAAGAGGAGATATGATGTCTTAAGTCTTATTTTAAAAATGGTCATGTCCGTTTCTGTTCTGGAATTTTACAAAAGATGAGGTATGCATCAACAATATGCAAGTAAAAAATACTCCTTTCTATGAAGTGTATCTAAGTGCATTCATTACCCTTGGACAGAAAGAGTAATTTTCTCTGCAAAAGAAAGATAGTATACCTTGATATACTAACAACTACTACAATTACAACTACAACCTTGCGTCAATTCTAATCTAGTTCGGGTCAGCTATGTTATTCTTTACAATCTATGTCGTGTGCTAGAGGGATTGTTAAGAAAATTGGTCCAGGTATGTTAAGGATATTCCTTCTTTATTTTGGCATGATCCATACGATGCAAATGAAACGAGCAAAATACGCAACATTCATAAATGACTCTACTCATAGAAATACTAGGGGTGCCTATATTCTTAATTCCCCATGTGTCATATTATCAAGACCACGGCAAGTCCGTAGAAGGGATCTCGCCAATACCACTGAACTGGGCAGCCTACTATGGTGGGAAGTTGCGTCTACCTGTCTATCAGGACCTGCAGCACGATATGCAGCGTCCACAAATAAAAAGGACGTCAGTATGAATAAAGTACTGAGTATGTAAGGTAGTGGTCTCGTCTAAGTCACACCTCTATTTAAGGTTATGAAACGGTTGATGCAATAGTAATACCCAACAAGGAGTCGGAGTCGATTTTCCACAGGGAGCTATGAATGGGATTTAGGGGTATACATTATAGTGAATGAGCTTGAATTATCTCAAATTGCACTTCCACAAATTTGATTTGTTTCTGGGTCTAATTGAAACTAAGATTACCAAATAAAAATTGAAACTAGGAAATTATTTTTGTTGTTGTTTTTCAAATGATATAAAAGGCCTAGGGCTATGACCTTCACCTAGGTGTTTTCCTAACAGGTTGTAAACTTCAAAGCGTGTTTTATTGGTCGGGGTGTATTATAGCTATCAGCTGAAATACCCACTCAATACCTCCCGTTCAGAGAGTGATTTTTGCCAATTTGGCTTTCTCAAATCCAAATGGGTATTGAACAAAACGGTTGATACAAAGCTCAAGTCGGGTTTTACTATCTCTAGGTTCAACCCTTTAATTAGGCTTATCACTCTCTCCATTGACCCAATGTCTTGTTAACCAAGTTTTCCTAGACTAAGACTAAGTCAAATAAGCATGAACTAATGTTTGCAACTATTAATTCTACAATGAAAAGCAAGAACAAGGTTAAATAATAAATATCCAATCATAAACAAGCAATAAATCAAACACCCATTAGGATTACACTCTAGGGTTGGTCACTACCCTAGTGAAAATCTAGCTACTCATGCTTAAGATAGAAGAAATAGAAGAAGAAATGATAATCAAACCCATACCGATAATTAAAATGATGAAATCTATATTCAAAAAGCTCAAAATAGCAAAAACTACTTAAAAGAGTAAAGAAAACCGTCTACTGAAGAACCTGATGTCAAAACTTGACCTAAAAAAGTGAAACTCTTCTATTTATACAAGGCTGAAATTTTCAAACAAAAATACCCTTTCGGAGGTTCTGCGGCCGCACAATTCCATGTGCGGTCTGCACTTTGCTTCAACCTGACAATATTGAAAACCTGCGGCCGCATAATTCTGGATTGCGGCCGCACTTCTCTCTTTCTGTGGTCCGCACAAATGTGTCCGCGGCCGCACTTTGCTCTTCTGCGGTCCGCACAAATGTGACTGCGGCTGCGTAGCTGTTCTTCTGCGGCCCCACAATAATTGTGCGGTCCGCACTCTTGTTGAAATGTCTCCATACCTGTTGGTGTTCGGAAAAGCTTGTCATCTTCCGGTGGAACTTGAGCACAAAGCTATGTGAGCTTTAAAGAAGTTGAATCTTGAGTGGGATGTCGCCGCCAACTTGAGTGTGGCACAATTGAATGAGTTAGATGAGTTCCGGTACCATGCATACACAAGTTCGTCCTTATACAAAGAGAAGATGAAGTACCTCCATGGAAAGTACATTCGGAACAAGGATTTTAAAGAAGGTGATCTTGTGTTGTTGTTCAATTCTCGGTTACGGATGTTTCCGGGAAAGTTAAAGTCTAAATGGAGTGGCCTGTTTGAGGTTGTGGGTGTGACACCCTTTGGTTCATTGGACTTCACGAATAAAAATCATGAGGGGTTTAGAGTCAATGGTCACCGGATGAAGCACTATCTGGGAAAAGTTGGTGATGGCCACGTCGTGGCGGTAATTCATTTCAAGTGATGGTAATTTGCGCCGTGCCGCGACGTTAAATCAGGCGCTTCTTGGGAGGCAATCCATATTTTTTTTTTCTTTTTCTTTTTCTTTAGATAGGTCTTATTTTGTGCTAACTGGTTTTGAAGTGTGTTGCAGGAGTGAGTGTGCTTTTCAGGGACTGTGCTCAGAAAAATTGGCTAAGTATGAAAAAAGTTCGGACCGCACAATTTGGAATGCCACAGCAGAAGGGATCTGCAGGCGCACAATTCTTGTGCGGACCGCACAACTGGAAATCAAAAATTGCACACTCTGAAGTTTGCCTATCAAAGAAGTGGCTAAAGTGCGGCCGCACAAGGAAATGTGCGGTCCGCATTTAAATTTGTGGTTGCACAAGGAATTCTGCAGATTGCCGATCATCAATGGGCAAATGTATAACAGGTAAAAGAGTGCGGACCGCAGAAGGAATTCTACGGCCGCACTCATCTCTTGAGCTTTTGGCCATCCCGTTAAGTATAGTAGGTCTCCTTCTACTGTTAAAACTTTACAAACTCTGAGAAATTAAAACAAAAGCAAAAATAGTGCATTCAAGTGATTCACGCATCTGACACTTAATTCATCATCTTTGATCACTCCATAACACCCTCATCACTAGTATGTTCACATCACCTTTAGAATTTTTTAATTTTCTTAATTTAGTTTATAATTTGTTTAGTATTTTAGACCAATTATCAAATTCATAATCATGTGGGCTGTAATTTGTGTTGGGTAAACTCATATTTGCTATATAGGGGATGGGTATTGGGTTGATATAGTTTAATTGCTACTCCCATGTTCAAATTGTGCGTAAAAGTAGAAACCCTAGAACGCTGCCCGATCAATTTTTGAACTATGCAGCCGCAAAAGGAATTGTGCGGCCCGCAGATCGGTAGGCTAGGGCATTTGGTGTAGCATGATTGTGCTGACTACACGTGAAATTGTGTGGTCCGCAGAAATTCAACTGCGGCCGCAGATCAACCAATTCTCTATCTTCAGAGAGTCATCTTTTTTGAGGTTTCAATGTGCAGTCGCACCCTAAATTGTGCGGACCGCACTTCAGATGTGTGGTCGCTCTCAAAATTGTGCGGACCGTAGAATCATCACTGCGACCGCACATTCAAATTGTGTGGTCCGCACAACCCTATTTGCGGCCGCACTCAAAAATATGTGGACCTCACTTCCCTACCCTGCATAATATTTTGTTCTACAACTGTCTACTATTGTACACTTGAACTATAACTGACTCATGTTGCTGTTTATTGCGGAAAATGGTTAGATCTCGTAGTCATGGTGATACGTCAAAGGGGAGGAGTGAATCCTCCCAAGGCCGAGGCAAGAGTACTTTACAGCTTGCCGTACAAAGAGTTATAGCCAAGAAGAGGACAGACGGGAGAGCTCCATAGCCTGCTGAGTCTAGTTCATATCTCCCGTCTAGGCAAGCATCGGAGGGCGACTCTATGCAAGAGCAGCCTGATGCTCAAGCACAGCCACAACAGCTTCGGGGTAGATTTCAGCTCCGAGATGATCCTTCCACCTCAGAAAGCACTTTTGAGGGTTCGGAAGATGACGGTCAGGGTTCAAAACCCTCATCTACACATGCCCCCGATGCACCAGCTATTACAGTTGATGAGGATGATATTTCGGATGACGCCCGAGGGGGTGATACCAGAGTTGCCGGCCTTGAGAGGTCGAAGAAGAAAGAAGTTTGGGAAGATAGGTTCGTGATCCTGACTGCATTCAACAGCTTCCGAGAGTGGTGGCCTCAGAGATCGCTCACTCTTGAGCGTGAGTTTCTATTGAAGGATTTGGATAGGTACAACCCAAATGTGTCAATACAATTCCGGGAGAGAAAAGGGTGGACATGGTTCACTCAAAGTGTGGTGGATGTCAAGGAGCACTTGGTCCGGGAATTCTAAGCCAATGTGGTGCATATCAAGAAGGGGACCAAGGTGACGAAAGTGAGGAACTTAAAAGTCAGATTTGATCAGAGAACCTTGAATGCATATTTAGGTTTGGAGGATGTAGAGCTGGTGCAATATCTGGAGAAGTTCGCACTGGTTGATGCAGCTCGCCCTTGGCTAGCTGAGATTTTGGCAGCTCCGGGACCACCGCCACCATGGATCACAACAGGGGTTCTTATCCAGCGGAACACCCTCAACTTTGAAGCAAAAGGATGGTAGACCTTTGTGTGCACTCGACTACATCCATGCTAGAATGAAACCAATCTCCCAATTTCGAGGGCAGTTCTAGTTGCTTCCATAATGGCTGGGTACCCAATCAATGTGGGTGTTGTGATGTCGGCCAACATGTCTATGGTTCGTAGGAAGGGTGATAGCTTCTACCCGTATCCCAACACTATCACGCAGTATCTTACGGATGCGGGGGTGTATTCAAAGTGTTTTGACACGAAGGTTCGGGCAAAGAAGCCCTTCACGTGGTACTCTCTGAAGGACCCGAGGAACCCAAAGAACAAGGATCAGCCGGCCACTACCATATGCCAGTCTGATGAGCCTTCAGTGGTAGTTGCAGATTCAGTAGACATGCCTTCTACTGCAGTCGGTCCTTCCACCAGTACAGCCCCATGCCTCCACCTCCATCTTCAGGGCCGTCAGCATCAGTTCCCTCCACTTCCACTTTGAGGTAGGTGCCTATGCCTGCTCATCCACTTTCTGTGTTGCGAGTCTCCCAGACACTGGCGAGCCTCAACAATTAGATACAGACAGCTACTACAAAGCTGTCTGACCTATCCAGTATTGTTGCAACACAGACATCTAGCCCGGCACCCTAGATTCCTCTGATAGTGGAGGACACTTTATAGAAGATTATGGAGAACCAGAAGACCATCATGGACACTTTGGTGGCGCATGGGGAGCAATTGAGGACCTTGGGAAGCAGGTAAAGAAGATGAGGAAATCCCAAACATCAAAGAAGTCAGTTGACAGGTTGAGACGAGAGGTGACTAGGATAGCAGCAGTTGGTAACCTTCTATTTGATATACTGATGGAGACAGCTCCAGCAGCACCAGTAGATCCAACAGCACCATCAACTTCACTAGCACCAGATGGCCAATATGAGGAGCCAGACTTGGCTGCCGACACTGTTGAGGTGGTGTGACGGATGTTCGCCAACCCAGCTACTCCCCGAGCAGAGGATGATGAGATCCAGTTGGAGGAGCCTAGGCGGTGATGTTGCTATGTACACAGAGATGTCCAAGGCCACATAGGGAGTCTTCTTTACTCTTACCCTTCCGTACTCTTATTTTGTTAAGCATTGGGGACAATGCTTATTTTCATTTGGGGGGGGGGGGGGTGGTCGAGTTTATTTCATATTTGACATTGGTTTGTAATAACTGATAACATTTTCTTTTCTTTTTCTTTTTATGATGTATATATTCTTCTCTCTCTCTATTAATGTATATATTCTCTCTATTTCTCCTTCATTTTGTATATTCATTTATGCTTTCATCGCTTGCGTTATAGCTTCTTTATTCTGTTTTCTTATTAGTCAATGATTACATTAATAGCTTCTTTTTAATCTAGTAGTTTCTTTTCATGTTTAAGTGAAAATTAAGTCTTTGGTTTTCTTAATGCCACAAATATTTCCAAAGGTGGTTTTTGTGTGAACTGGGTGACTCTTCCCAACGATGGATGGCGTGACAACCTTCTTAAGGGATTGAGTTTGTTTTTGATGTTTAGGTAACAATAGTAGCAATAGTGAATAAAAATACCTAATTGAGTTAGACTAGAAGAGCCAAACATGCTTCACTTGGTACCAACACACTTAACTACGTGCTTATGATTAAAAACAAGTTCTTGGAAAGAAATAGCTCTAGTTATTGACCTTCTGACTCTTGTTTTGACTTAAGCAATCATCGAGTGGTTTAGTCGAACCATTAGTGATTTTCAATCTTGAATATGGTTGTTGTGGGACCTAGAATCTATCCTCTTTAATAATCCAGTTGTGTGAGAGGTGAGATGTTTTTGTTGCAAGTCAAGTACCCGTGCGAATGGTCTAGAACTTGCCCCGAATGTGTTTCTAGACGAAATTAAGTTTTGCTTGTCTTATGAAGTGATTGTAGGCTCTCTTTGACCCGCTTGA
This sequence comes from Nicotiana attenuata, assembly GCF_001879085.1. Classification (NCBI taxonomy): domain Eukaryota; kingdom Viridiplantae; phylum Streptophyta; class Magnoliopsida; order Solanales; family Solanaceae; genus Nicotiana; species Nicotiana attenuata. The sequence goes on from NC_031997.1 coordinate 23,197,035, forward strand.
AATTTTCCATGTCTCGCCAATGTTGTTATCCCCAGTCAACCCATTTGAGCCTAAAACCTTTGTCATTTGATAACCATGTTACAAGCCTTTACCCATTTTGCAGTGACCCTCTCTTGGCAACTGAGCATTCCATAACACTCTTGAGAAACAATTGGCTAAAACACAAGTTTGGGGGAGAGACGAGGAGTTTGAAAAAGGTATCAAGGCACAAAAAAGAGAAAAGAAATGAAGAAAAGGAAAGGCAAAGAAAAAGAAAGAAGGAACAAAAAGAAAAATGCAAAAAGAATATGAATAAGTTGGCGAGTTGAAGGGATTCAAAGGAAAGTAACAATGCAAAGCATGGAGAAAACAAAGAAGGAGAAAATGAATATCATTACAAAAGAAATAGTGATGTTAAGTCTCTCTAGTTCCCCTAAGAAAAAAGAAAAATGCCTCAAAAAGTTGGCAAAACATGATCCAAAAAGAGAAGATGGAGTGCTTAAGGAAATATGAACCCGTTCTATTCCAACATATCCAACCTTAGTCAAAAAGCCTTCATTACATTCTGAAAATGCGCTACGTCATTTCGAGCTGAGTGAACTTACATTAGTGGTGATTTACATGAGGGACAAGCATATAGTACTTAGAGTCGTACTTGTGACATTCTTTTGAGAGAGATGAGCGAAATTTTATCAAATCTTTGGATTGAGTGCTACATTCTTAAATGAAATATGCTAACGGAGAGTAGAGTAGGAGGAGTTTGGGATCCACAATGACCTGCATGAAAGAGCGAGCTTCCTTGATGAAAAGTCAACTCTTGATGCTTAAGTGTCACATTAGAACTATTTATGCTTAAAACTTCAAATCATTGCCTTGTTGATAATTCATAAGTGTTGTGAGTAATTGTTGGTCCCAATTTATGTGTGATTGATGCACCTTAGATTAGCTAGAATAGCTCTTAACTTGTGGATGTGGGAATTACCTTATTTGCTTGAGGACAAGCAAAAGCTTAAGTTTTGGGGAGTTGATAAGTGGGGATTTTGACTACTTATTAGCGCCTTTTAGCTTTCGTTTTAGTCCGGTAGTGTTTAATTGTATTCCTGAAAACTGGTGAAATATGCTTAATTGTAGGAGTATTGGAAAATGAGCCACTAAGATGAAATCCAACTCAAGAAGGAGTGATCTGAAATCAAGGACAAAATTAGGCACAAAAGCTCAAAGTGCGGACCGCAGATTTTCATCTGCGGCCGCATATTGTGAAGGAAAGTTTATCAGAGTCCAAGTGCAAAGTGCGTTCTGCACATGAAATGTGCGCCCGCAGAAGCTATACAAGAGCAAAAGTTCAGAGAATGTATGGTCCGCAGAAGAGCCCTACGTGGACACACCCATAAATGTGCGGACCGCAGAAACTGAGAAATGCGGTCGCGACCCAAATTGTGCGGCCACAAAGATCCAATCCTGTGAAGCTGAAGCAAAGTGCGGACCGCACATGGAATTGTGCTCCCGTAGAACCTCCGAAAGGGCATTTTTGTCCGGAAATTCCAGCTTTGTATAAATAGAATAGTTTCACAAAATTAGGTCAAGTTTTGAATATTAAAAGTGATGTAGCCGTTTCTCCTTGCTTCTTTAGGAAACTTTAGCTTATTTTGGTGATTTAACATTGGATTTTTATATTTTAATCTTTTAATATGAGTTTTATTATCTTTTCTTCTTTGTTTTCTTCTATACCCACTATGAATAGCTAAATTTTTGCTAGGGTTGTGACCCAAACCTAGTGTGTAAACCTTATGTGTGATTAATTTTATGCTTGTTTATGAATGGGTGTTTGTTATTTAGCTAGGTTTATGCTTCAATTGTGAAACTAATGGTTGCAAACATTGATTTTACAATTGAAGCATAAACCTAGGTAAATAACAAACATCCATTCATGCACAAGCATAAAATTTATCACCCATAAGGTTTACACACTAGGGTTGGGTCACAACCCTAGTAAAAATCTAGCTACTCATAGTTGGTATAGAAGAAAACAAAGAAAAAAGATAATAAAACTCATATTGAAAGATAAAAATATAAAAACCCAATGTTAAATCACCAAAATATGCTAAAGTTGCCTAAGGAAGTGAGGAGAAATGGCTACATCACTTTTAATATTCAAAACATGAACTAATTTTGTGAAACTATTCTATTTATACAAAGCTGGAATTTTTGAACAAAAATGCCCTTTCGGAGGTTATGCGGGCCGCACAATTCCATGTGCGGTCCGCACTTTGCTTCAGCTTCACAGGATTGGATCTTTGCAGTCGCATAATTCTGGGTCGCGGCCGCATTTCTCAGTTTCTGCGGTCCGCACATTTCTGGGTGCGTCCACGTAGGGCTCTTCTGCGGACCACACATTTCTGAGTGTTGCCGCGTAGCTAACTTCTGCGGCCGCACAATAATTGTGCGGTCCGCACTTCCTTCGATTGTTAACATGAACACTCTCTGAACTTATGCTCTTGCATAGCTTCTGCGGCTGCACATTTCATGTGCGGACTGCACTTTGCACTTGGACTTTGATAAACTTTCCTTCACAATATGCGGTCGTAGATGAAAATTTGTGGTCCGCACTTTGAGCTTTTGTGCCTGATTTTGTTCTTGAGTTCAGATCACTCCTTCTTGAGTTGGATTTCATCTTAGGGGTTCATTTTCCAATACTCCTGCAATTAAGCATATTTCATCAGTTTTTAGGAACACAATTAAATGCTTTTGGACTAAAACGAAAGCTAAAAGGCGCTAATAAGTAGTCAAAATCCCCACTTATCAGCACCTTCCTCCAAGTTAATCTTGTGCATGCAAAAAGTGGGGCTTTTCCCCCGAATATCCACCAATGTCCATCCAATAGCGTTCTTCCTCTTTTGTAGCACCGCCAATGTAGAGTCTACCTGCACGTTAGTCAAACAAGAAGAAAGAATAACCGTTTAAGTAGAAGAAAGGCCAAGAAATTCATACCGAAGATGTGGAGGCAATGACGTCAACTCCAAGATGAGAGGCTCCTCAGTTGAAGGCCTTGTTTGAGGAGTTGTCCTATTTTCAAGATCCAAGGACAATTTGCAGGGCTCATAAGTGTACGACCCCATTCCTTGCAAAGAGTTCACACATTCCACGAATCCCTCCATCTCTTCATCATCAAAGTTGAGCAAGACGGCCTCCAATGTATCATCAAAATTTATCACAACACTTGTTTCATCCACAATCACATCGGTCACCAAGTCCACAAAAGAGCACACCTTATTGCTATTGGGTTGCCTCATAGACTTACACACATGGAAAACCCTTTTTTCATCACCAACCCGGAAGATAAGTTCTTCAGCTTCAACATCAACTAGAGCCTTCCCCGTAGCAAGGAAAGGTCTCCCAAGAATAATCGGTACCTCATAGTCGACCTCACAATCAAGAATGACAAAATCCGCTGGAAGAATGAATTTATCAACACGAACCAATACATCCTCAATAACTCACAATGGTCTATTCATGGTACGATCGGCCATTTGTAATCTCATAGATGTGGGTCTTGGTTGCCAAAATCCCAAAGTCTTGAAAATCGAATAGGGCATCGAATTGATATTTGCCCCAAGATCACAAAGAGCTTTAGCAAACTCGGCACTTCCAATGGTATAAGGGATTGTGAAAGCACCGGGATCTTCCAATTTGGGAGCCATTGAATGTACAATTGCACTGACTTGATGAGTCATTTTTATACTTTCACAATTCATCGACCGCTTATTTGTCACCAAATCCTTCATAAAATTGCATAACTATGCATTTTCTCCAAAGCTTCAACCAATGTCACCTTGATCGATAGACTCTTCATCATGTCAATGAACTTTTTGAATTAGTTCTCGCCGTTTTGCTTGGCAAGCCTTTGAGGGTACGGAGGAGGAGGCTTAGGCAATGGTGCCTTAGCCTTTTGCACTACCGATTCCCGCATGTCAACAACGTGATCCTTAGACGGGTTCACTTCCTCTTAAGTCTCTTCAACATCGTCATCAATATCAATCTGCACTTCATCATTTGCTTGCACCTCATTGTTCGGGGTCTCATCTTCTTGTACCACTTGCTCATCATCCACAAGTTTCCTTTGACTTGAGGTGGGTGCATTCCCACCTTTTCCACTCCTTATAGTAACAGCCATGGCGTGTCCCGTATTATTCCCACCCTTTGGGTTCACCACCGTGTCACTTCGTAGTGCCCCCTTAGGGCGAGTGTTTAAAGCTTGAGAGATTTGCCCCATTTGAACTTCCAAGTTGCGAATTGATGTGTTGTGTAAGGCTAGTTGGGCATCGAAGTCGGCATTCTTCTCCATCATTTGTTTGAACATATTCTCAGTTTGTCCCATCTCATTGTTGGAAGAACTTGGACAATAGGAAGGATAATGAGGCGGGTTGCTCGGTTGTTGATACATCGGGGGCCTTTGAAAGCCCGACCCCCGATTGCCCTGATTATTGTTCCATCCCCCTTGATGATTACCTCCCCAGTATCCTTGGTTGTTGCCACTCCAATTTCCTTGGTTATTTCCACCACTCCAATTTCCTTGATTGTTGTTATTATTCCAATGCCCTTGATTGTTTCCACCACTCCAATTACCTTGGTTGTTGGAATTCCAATTACCTTGAGATCGCCATTGTTGTTGATTTGGGCCTTGAGAGTTGTTTCTTTGCCCTTTAAAGTTGTTCACGTATTGCACATCCTCCGCTTGTTCATTGTAAGATTCATCTTGATCAAACCCACAATCTTCTTACACATAATTCTCTACACAGTTTTGCATTTGTGGACCCTTGGGCCTTCTTTTATTAAACATCAAACTAACTCCCTCCGTGGCATTGACTTGCTTAGGACTTTGCACTTGTTGAAGTTGAGCATTGGCTAATTGATTCATTGTGGTGGTCAACTCGAAAATGGCTTGCCCATGATCATGCAATTCTTTATGTGGGTGAATCACGTTTGGGTCACCTTGAGGAACATTTTCCCTACTTTGCCATGCCGATGAAGTATCCGCCATTTCATCTAAAATCTCACAAGCTTCCACATACGACGTTACCATGAAATTTCCACCGGTAAGTTGATTAACCACGCACTGATTGGTTATGTTGATCCCCCGATAGAAAGTTTGTTGGATCATAGCCTTCGTCATGTCATTTTTGGGGCTCTTTTTAATAATTGTTCAGTACCTCTCCCATATCTCATGTAACGGCTCATTGAGCTCTCGTTTGAATGCTAGAATCTTATCTCTAAGAGTAGCCATATGCCCGGGAGAAAAGAACTTGGAAATAAATTTCTACGCCAACTCATCCCATGTATGGATGGAATGGTTTGGTAATCTCTCTAACCAATCCAAGGCTTTCCCCCGTAGAGAGAAAGGAAATATCCTCATCCATAAAGCATCCTCAAAGACGTTTGTTTGTTTACTCCCCAAACAAGTGTCCACAAACCCCTTCAAGTGTTTTTATGCATTTTGACTCAGAGCCCCAGTGAAGAATTCCTGTTGCTCTAGCAATGTGAGCATTATATTTGTGATTTGAAAGTTGCCCGGCCTAATACGGGGCGGGACTATGGCACTTGCATACCCTTCATTCGGCAACATGCGGTATGGAGCCGCTCTTAGTGGAGGTGGGGTGGAACTGGGACGTTGTCTTGAGGCGGTCGGCCTCTTCTATTTGCTTGAGGTTCAAGAGGAACCTCTTCAACTTGGTCATCTTCAGCGTCCACATCCCCCAAAGGCATGTTTCCGAGTTGCTCATTGTTGAGGGCCATTGTTGCACCTACAATTAATTCACAAAAGTCAATAACACGGATGGAAAAGAAGACAATTCACACACAGAACCAAATATATAGCTAAATCCGTTTTTAGGTCCCTGGCAACGGTGCCAAAAATTGATCTCATCCTAGTCACACCTCTATTTAAGGTTAAGAAACAGTCGATACAATAGTAATACCCAACAAGGAGTCAGGGTCGATTTTCCACAGGGAGCTATGAATGGGATTTAGCGGGTATATATTATAGTGTATGAGCTTGAATTATCTCAAATTTCACTTCTACAAACTTGGGTTGTTTCTAGGTCTAATTTAAACTAAGATTACCAACTAAAAATTGAAACTAGGAAATTGATTTTGTTGTTGTTTTTCAAATGATATAAAAGGCCTAAGGCTATGACATTTACCTAGGTGTTTGCCTAACGGGTTGTGAACTTTAAAGCTTGTTTTATTGGTCGGGCCGTATTATAGCTATCAGCACTCAAATACCCACTTAATACCTCTCGGTCAGAGCGTGATTTTGTCAAATTTGGCTTTCTCAACTCCAAATGGGTATTGAAAAAAATGGTTGATACAAAGCTCAAATCGGGTTTTACTATCTCTAGGTTCAACCCTTTAATTGGGCTTATCAATCTCTCGATTGACCCAATGTCTTGTTAACCAAGTTTTCCTAGACTAAGTCTCTCTTTGTCAAGTAGAGACTAAGTCAAATAGGCATGAACTAATGTTTGCAACCATTAATTTTATAATTAAAAGGAAGAACAAGGCTAAATAATAAATGCCCAACCATAAATAAGCAATAAATCAAACACCCATTAGGATTACACTCTAGCGTTGGGTCACAACCCTAGTGAAAATCTAGCTACTCATGCTTAAGATAAAAGAAATAGAAGATGATAATTAAACCATATTGATTATTAAAATGATGAAATCTATATTCGAAAAGCTCAAAATAGCAAAAACTACTAAAGAGAGTAAAAAAACCATCTACTGTAGTAGTTGATGTCAAAACTTGACCTAAAAAGGTGAAACTCTTCTATTTGTACAACGCTGGAATTTTCGAACAAAAAAACCCTTTTAGGAGGTTCTGCAGCCGCACAATTCCATGTGCGGTCCGCACTTTGCTTCAGCTTGACAAGATTGAAAACCTGAGCCGCATAATTCTGAATTGCGACCGCACTTCTCTCTTCTTGCGGTCTGCACAAATGTGTCTGCGGCCGCACTTTGCTCTTCTGCGGTCCGCACAAACGTGACTTCAGCCGCGTAGCTGTTCTTCTGCGGCCACACAATAATTTTGCGGTACGCACTCTTGTTGAACTTGAAATGCAGGTTCTCTGAACTTTTGCTCTTACCCAGTTTTTGCGGCCGCACTTTTCACACTTTTCTGATGGGGGTTTCTTCACATCCTACGGCCGCAGATGACAATCTGCGGTCCACACTTCTAAGCTTTTGTGCCTGTTTTTGTCCTTGAGTTCAGATCACTCCTTCTTGAGTTGGATTTAATCTTGGGGGCTCATTTTCCGATATTCCTACAATTAAACATATTTCATCAGTTTTCGGGAACACAAGTAAACGCTTTTGGACTAAAACGAAAGCTAAAAGGCGCAAATAAGTAGTCAAAATCACCACTTATCAGGCAGGAAAGCATAAGTACGGACAGTAATGTAAACAGGGGGAGAGAATATACAACCTGTAACATCTGGATACCTCTGAGGGCTACTGACATGAAATGCATGATATATATATATATATATATATATATATATATATATATATATATATATATATATATATATATATATATATATATATATGTTGATACCCAATTTTTCCCTCATATATTTTTAAAATGCATATATACTTTCAAAGTAGTGCATGAGCATCAACCAGTATTTTCCATAATTTTATGTAATTTTAAAAGGATTTTAATTAATTTATTCTAGCATTTTATTACCCAAATAATTACTAATTGCATCACAAATAATTTTATGATGATTTATTATTTAATTTTTTATCATTTATATTTATATTAAATTGTACTCGTTTTATGCATAATTATATTTCTATCTTTAAGCTAAAATTGCAATAATAGCCCGTATATGCATAATTACATTATTTACACGGAAAATGACATTTTGTATTTTTACAATATTAAGTAGTTATTTTAAATCATTTTTATGCATAAAAATCATTTTATCATTTATTAACTATTTTTTACAAATCATTTTATCAATTAATTAGGTATTTAACAAATAGCCTCTTTTAATTTGGTTTAATTTCAGACCTGGCCCAAAATACTACCCTAGCCCAATTAAATAACCCTGATCTGTAACCCATAGCCCAACTTCCTATTGACCCGCCCAACCCCAGATCAAATCCTGGCCGTTGATCTCAGAGATCAACGGTCCAGGATGTTATTTCCTTTTTAATTAAACCTAAACCCCCAAACCTTACTCACTTCCGATAACCCGCCGCCCCTGTTTCTCTTCCCTCCTCGTTTCTCTCTCAAACTCTCCCCTAACCCTAGCCGCTGTCACCTGACCCCTTCAATCCATGGGGTTTCTTATCGATCTTAGGCCCCATCCCGCCTCCTACCTCTACTGGTTGTTCGATTTCTTTGTTGTTTGATGGAATCTCAAGGAGATTCGAACAAGACTCTGTCCAAACCTTTCATTTTCTCGATGAACCTGCCTGTGTTCATCTCTATGTTTGTGAGTACTGTTATCTTCATGTTTATGGCTTAAGCCTCTGGTTCCAAACCGGATTTTTTCTCAGCTCTGTCATTTTTTAAAATCCTAGTCACATTCTACTCGAGTCTGTTTAGATCTCTATAGATCTGAGATGATTTTGAGTTTATCTAATATTTCTCTTTAAAAATCTTCTGTTTTTCTTGTTGTTAACCGATTTTAGCTTTTCTCTAAAGCTAGGGTTTCATCTTTACGTTTCTGCAAAAAATTTCTAAAGAGTTAGAGTGTTTTAACTCCGGTTCTCTTTGTTTGCTCGACTGGTTTTCATATCTATGTTCTAATCCCTAGGGTTTCTAATCATTTCATTGTTTGTTATGATATTTGCCCGTTATTCTTTGCACTGTCAATTAACAGAGATTAACTAATTTTATTTGCCTAATTAGGGTTCGAAATTATATTTTCTGTTGAAATTGGTATTTCTCTGCGATTTTACTTATTTTTCTTTATTTGTGACTCATAAATGGTACTACTTGCCTTAATTAGGTTACTAGATCGATTTCTGGGATTTGATTGTTTTAACTGGCCCATAATTGGTCTTTGATTTATTTGGTTACCTTATTAAACCTCAAACTTGACTGTTAATTGATTCTCCCTAATTTAAGGGGTCTTTCCCGGATCCTGCTGTGTTAATTGATTGGGTCTAGCCCTAATTAACTGGTTAATTTATTTGCATGCCTTATTTGTGAACTCTTAAGTTTCTTTGCCTTATTTGTTTTACTTTGCTGAATGCTATATAAACCTCCCCATTCTGCTTTTTTAGAACAGACGAAAAACACACGGAAAGAAACAGAAAGAAACACTTACACACACATAAACTCTTACTCACACACTCACAACTGTAGTTCTTTCTGTTACGTCTATTTGCTATTCTGTCTAGCTGGCTGAAAGCCAAGGCTAGACACTTGGATTCCACTTGCCTTCACCTTCCTGTTTGCTACCTTTTAACTGGTATGCCTCAATTTCTGTTATCATGCTCTCCTCTATATGCTATGTAGTCAGTTCATTATGACTTTCAACATGCTTCTTGTGACGACCCAAAGGGGTCATCACCTGTTTTTTCATTCATACCGTGCTTCCGAGGCCTCGAAAACCTTATTTTTAGTTGCCTCAACTTGCGTGCGCAGTCCGGGCGCGTAGCCGGAAAGCTTAAATATGAATTCTTTGTGAAAAATGATGAATTTTTATATTAATATGATTAAAGTTGACTTTGGTCAACATTTTGGGTAAACGGACCCGGACCCCTGATTGGACGGTCCTGGAGGGTCCGTAGAAAAATATGGGACTCGGGCATATGCCCGGAGTCGAATTCCGAGGTCTAGAGCCTGAGTAATGAATTTTTCTGTGAAATTATTTTTCTGAAATTATTAAGGAAATTGGAAATAAAATTTGATTAAAAGACTGTGGTATCGGTCTCGTATTTTGGTTCCGACGCCCGGTACAAGTCGTATATATGGTTTAAGCACTTTCTGTAAAGTTTGGTTGAAAACGGACGTCGTTTGACGTGTTTCGGATTTAAAACCATAAATTTGAAAGTTTATGAAGTTTGAAGAAAAACTAGTAATTTTGAGGTTTGATTCATTGATTTTGATGCTATTTTGGCGACTTGATCGCACGGTGAAGTTCGTAGAATGTTGTCGAGTTAGTGTGTGTGTTTGGTTAGGAGCCCCGAGGGCTCGGGAGTGTTTCGGAGGTGTTCCGGGAAGTTTTAGAACTTAGAAAAAGTTGCAAAAATTCTGCAATAGGTGCCCAGGCATTTCCTTCTTCGCGTTCGCGCCCTCTCTCCCGCGTTCACGATGACTAGATTCTCCTCCTTCGCGTTCGCGTAACTGTACTCGCGTTCGCGTAAGTCTGCGGTCCCCCTTCAGCGCGTTTGCGTAAGGCCTCACGCGTTCGCGTAGGCCAAACTTTGGACCCCAGAATTTTTCCTCTTCGCGTTCGCACTTCTCCACTCGCGAACGCGATGGTTGTCAATTTCTGCCCTTCGCGAACGCGACCCTACTGTCGCGAACGCGTAGGGTAATTTCACCCAGCGATTTTTAAGTCATAAAAACAGAACAATGTCGGGTTTTATTCAAAAAATACACGAACCCTTTCTTCTCCAAAGCTTCTAGGCGATTGTTAGGGCATTTCTTCATCAAAGCTTCTTGGGTAAGTATTGTTTAACTTGTCTCCTTCATTTTCCATCATCAGTTATCAAATTCCTAAGCTCAAATCATGTAATCTAGGGTTGAAATTGGGGAAATTGGGTAGAGTTAGGGCTTTTTGATTTTCTTTGATTTAGACCTCGTTTTGGGGTCGAATGTGAAAACAAATTATATATTCGGGCTCGTGGGGGAAAGGGTGATATGGAATTGGTTCGAACCTCGAGTTTTGACCAAGCGGTCCCGGGGTCGATTTTGGAATTTTTGGAAGAAAGGTTGGGAACCTATATTTAGGCATTGAGTTTGATTTGTTTAGCTATTATTGATATTATAAAGTCGTTATTTCATAGATTTGATTGAGTTGGAGCTGAATTCGAAAGGAAAGGCGGTCGTTGTGTATTGATTTAGCCGTGGAAGTTGAGGTAAGTGTTTGATCTAACTTTGGCTTGAGGGAATAGGATTAGAGTATTGTTTGCTAATTGCTAATTGTCGAGTACGGTGTATAGGCATGGTGACGAGTATCTATACATTGGTGTCTAGCATGACCGTGAGTCCTTATTTTTGCTTATTCTAATTTTGTTGTGACACTTCCTTGTGTAATTGATGATTTCCGTATAATGTGAAGAGTATGAGAAAGAATTATGATTTGTGAACTCTTTGGAGCGTAGCTTGAACGATAAAGTAATTATTCAGTAAGAAATGAAAGAAAGAGAAAGAAATGTGATTATTCCCTTGTCGGGCTGTATTCGTATATTGATTACCTCCCTTGCCGGGATGTGAAAGTCATTGTTGTTGTTTTTCCTTGCCGAGATGTGAAAGTCATTGTTGTTGTTCCCTTGCCAGGATTTAACTGTTTACTTGTGTTTTCCCTTGCCGGGACTTCTATTACTGTTTGTCTATCCCTCGCCCCATTGGTTGTGATTGTTGCTTGGGTGAGGAAGAGTGATAAAGCACGAAGGTTGATGCCGTGCACGATTTGTGTTGAGAATATGTTAATGCACGAAGAAACATTCCGTGCCATGTTTTAATTATTAATGCACGAAGGAACATTCCGTGCCATGTTTTGATTATTAATGCACGAAGGAACATTCCGTGCCATGCTTTGATTACTAATGCATGAAGGGTCATTCCGTGCCATGATATGAGTGTTTATGTGAGGAAAAGTACGAAGGTTGATGCCGTGCACTTTATTTGATTGTTTGGGTGAGAACGAGGGTAAAAGCACGAAGGATGGTGCCGTGCAAATTGTTGAATTTCTACCCTCGTTGATATTGCAGTTGTACAGTTTCATCTTCTATTTGTTGATTGAACTGTACAGGTTGGTTTTGGTAGTCCTGTCTAGCCTCGTCACTACTTCGCCGGGGTTAGGCCAGGCACTTACCAGCACATGGGGTCGGTTGTGCTGATGCTACACTCTGTGCATCTCTTTGCACGGATCACGGAGACGGAGCAGCTTTTGGACAGCAGTAGGAGTTTTGGGAGCTGACCTCAGTCCAGATATCCCGAGGTAGCCTTGCTGGCGTCCGCATGGCCCGGAGTCTCTTCTATCTTTACCTTAGTTTGTTATCCTTTGTACCGGAACAAACATAATTATGTTTTTATTCAGACATTGTATTTAGCATTCTCTAGACGTTCGTGAGTTCGTGACTCCAGTTCTTGGGTAGGTTGTATTGAACTTCCGCATTGCTATCAGTTTATTTATATTTAAGACTTCCGCTTTTCTATTAAATGTTTCGTTATTTAAATAATGTCGAGTTGGCTTGCCTAGCTCCTAATAGTAGGCGCCATCACGACTCCCGAGGGTGGAAAATTCGGATCGTGACACTTCTGTTTGCTCTATGTTCCTGTTTATTGCTCTCTTAACTAGCATGCCTTGATTTCTGTTAACTTATCCTGTTCTACATGTTAGTATGATTAGTTTACCTTAGCATGTCTCTGTTTAGTCCATGACACTTGTTACTTGTTTCTGAAAATAGCACGTTTAAATCCTATTACCCCACCCTGTTCTGTATGGCTGTTTGGCTAGTCATTTTAATTTCAGCATGTTTTCCTCTGCTTAATACCTGTCTGCATGATTCCACCTAGTGATAACCAGTAAATCGAGTTAACTCCAGCAATGTGAAATTTGTTTTGATTACCTGGTCCCTATTCAGAAGTTGTTCAAGGAACATGAATGTGTGTGGTCAGTTCTGTCTATGATTCAAGTGTTCCTGTTTTGTTATGATTGTTTAATTATTTGTATCTATATCTGAACCAATCTGCTAGAATATGGTTCTGTTATGTTTCTGTTCACTTTTGAAAAATCAAACTGCTTTCTTTCTGAAACTGTCCCCTACCCTTATACACTATTTTCAAACTTCTACTCTTAGTTATCTAGGGTCCTACCACCCCCAGTGTGAGCACTACCTAGGATCCATGAGACTCCTCCGGACTCTGGCACACTAGGGCTGGCCTTCCAAACTCTTTACAAAACTATTTCTTTGAAAAGGTTCTGGTGTGAGCATTGCTCGGGGTCCCTGAGGCCCTTAGGAACTTTGACACACCAGAAGCCCATTTGTGTGTTATGAACTACCTATGGACATCAGACTTGCTTGAAGGCTTGGCTTCCAGGTTGACATTGGGCCTGCCAAGGCTCCCTATAGTGTAATGATTTTTTTCATTGTGTAATTTATTCATAATGGTCTGTAATAATCCTTGTAAAAATAGATATGGGGTTATTAGTAAAAGCTGGGGAGGGATTTTTATATATCTTTGTTGGGTTCGGGTAGAAATCATGCCTATAGGTTGTTGTGGTGATTCTTTATGCCATTAGAAACCATGCCTATAGGACTTATCTCGTTATTTGTAATCCTGAATTTTCACTTTGCATCCTAGAAATGCTGCTTCTAGTCAATTTTATCAATTCTGCATCAAGAACCATATTTTTCAAACCCCATGTGTGCATTAGAGATTATGTCTCTATGATCTTCTTTATTGAACTCGCTTGGCAACTGGTTAACGCCTTTACCCGCTTAGATATCATGTCTATAGGAAATAAGCGTAAAAATAGTTTTAACACTTAGATATCATGCCTATAGAAAATACATATAAATCAGTCTTGACACTTAGACATCATGCCTACTGGAAGTAAGTGTAAAAAAATCAGTTTCTGTGTTTAGATATCATGTATATAGGAAATAATGCTTATAATCAGTTTCAGAACTTAGAAAGTATGTCTATAGGATCTAAAAAAGATTAAATCTGCCTGTTAAAATCAATCACTGGTTTATAAACTGTGGTCGTTAATTAACAGTTTTAGATACCATTCCTATAGGATTCTGCTCTGGTCCTCACTTAGGCAAGCCTGTAGGGTAAATAAGAATCCTGGGTCTAAAAAAATTGTGATTTCTTGCTGCTTGGAACACGCCCAGATTCAGAATATTAAAAAAGGGGTAGGCAAACTGATAGGCACTGTTGCTCGCTTTAATAAAGCTGTTGTATATTCTGTTCATGCTCATCTAGATATCCTGCCTATAGGATCCTAAACTATAAAACTTTGTTTGTTTGAATTGCGTGCATTGGTTGGCTATTTGTGGAGGTTAACATGAGCCCCTTATTTGCTCCTTACATGATAGTCATATCCGAATTTTGTTTGTCGCTTAGTTTTCTCATTTTTAAAGCAACGTAGGTGAGTCTAGATCTATCCAAAATAGAAGTCCTAAACACCTCCAGGACTATAGGTAAGGGACGGGTAGTGCACACATAAGGTACGCATTAGAAGCTATTAGAACGCTTAGGTAACAACTGAAAGATAGTAACGTGGTAGTAAAGGAGATGATGACCTGTGCGCTAATGCTATGTGTAACACCCCAATTTGGGGAAAGTTACCAAGTATTGCATGGAAATGATCCTATAGGCTGAAATAGTTCAGATATTGTTATTCATGATATTGATTCGATTCAAGATCATCGAGAGGTAATATTCATTCATTGAATTTACAGGCCAAAGATTTATCATCTCTATGGGATTAAATCCCGAGTTATTGCGAAGCAGAAAACCGATGAGATTATGGAAGTAAATATTCTTGTATTTATTGCTACTGCACTATTTATTCTAGTTCCTACCGCTTTTCTACTTATCATTTACGAAAAAACAGTCAGTCAAAACGATTAATTATTAACTAATTTGAATGAAACTTGACTTCTGAGTTCTTAGCCAAAATTGACGAAATAAAATGAAAAAGATTCTAATTTCATGTCTTAAATGAAATGAGTGGACTAGAATCGGCAGTATTCTAATAGATAGATCGTATGGTAGAAAGAAAGATTCATCTATTTCTTTCTACCATATTATTTATTAGTTAGATTGTAAACGTAGGACCCCTTTAATTCTTGTTTTAAAGTAATTTTCTATTTGTTTTAAATTGTTTAACTTTCCTTTAAAGACTAATTCGCTTAATTGAGTTTGGTCGGGACCCACCGTTGTGGACCTCGAGGGGCACCTAACACCTTCCCCTCGAGGTAATTTCGAGCCCTTACCCAATCTCTGGTGATGTAAACTAGTACATGAATTATTTGCTCTAGGTGCCCTAACACACCTTAATGCGTTAGGTGCCGACTCTTCAAATCTCATACCCAATCCCAAAAGGAGTTGTCCGAAAATGTCGAAACCCGGATTCTGCGAGGAAAAAGGGAGCGCGACAACATATACATATATATATATATATATATATATATATATATATATATATATATCGTACCCGGTCGTAATAGGCTCGGTAAAAACGTACCCGACCATCGTAAGGCTTGGTAGAATCGTTCTCGGCAACGTGGAGCTCGGTGAAACCCAACTGATCAGTGGTTACACAATAGGTGCCATACCCGGCCGACTATAGCGCGGCTTGGTAGGGTAAAATATATATATATATATATATATATATATATATATATATATATATATATATATATATATATATATATAATGCATGCTGGACTCAATGGAATCATATTCTGAACTTTTTGGAGTGATGTAAGTGCGGTATCCTTTGTACACGTTATTAGTACTATCTCTTCATCATGAATCTTATAAGAATCAGGAAGTACAAACAACATTGATAACATAATAATAAGAGATGAAACATCAACATCAATTGTTCCATAAGAAGGGAAACAATGTAAGTACTGCTAGCTTCTAAGATTGGAGTATCTTTGGAAGCTCGTTCATTACATTATGTACAATCGGAATCGTGCAAAAGAAGGAAAGGGATAGCCTCACATACCTTGTATATACTACCCAACCTCAAGCTATGCAAATGTCACGACTCCTTAGTCTACAATAATAGAAATGACACTGTTGTTATCGTTTAAGCGTCGTAAATATTATGTATCGATTGCAACATATTTTACGATGAAACGGACAATACCTTCCCTATTTATATGACTTCCCACAAGTTAAAACAATCACCAAACAGCCCAAACAACATCAATAAAAATCATATTGAGCCTCCCAAAATAGTCCGCCAACCAACAACATTACTAACAAGCCTTTCGATATATATCTCACAAGTTCTAGCTTCAATGACTTAGCCGTAACTTGGGTAATCTTAAATACATGTAGGGTAAGACCATTAAACAGAAAGAACAACTCCAATTTGACCTTAATTGACCACGAAATATTCCTCCAATGCTGCCACAAGAACAACGAAGAGAAACTAGTAATCAATTAGGGTTTTCGGCACTAGAATCACTTTAGAAGACTTGAAATCACCTAGGGTTGATATTGAAAACTTGAGGGAGTATTTTACAGAATATAAACCACTTAAAATAACCTCCCACACGAGCTAGAACAACACAAAAATCAGCAACAACAAGAAGAACAAGAAACTTACTAGTGCCACGGGATTCCCGACACTTTACTTGTATTGTTTGCCCTTTGTTTGGGTCTTAGATTATGAGAGAACCTTGAGAGAGTGTTTTTAGGGTTCTAAGGTCTGAATATACTGAAAAAGAATGACTTAAAAGGCGGTTGAGGCGTCTTATACATATCCATATGTCTCAACCGCCTATGTGGGCCCCATAGAGAGCTGCTTGACGCAGTCTAGCAAAAACGCAAATATCTCTCTACTCCGAGATCGCATCGACGAATGGCTTAATGCGTTAGAAACTAGACTCATAGATATTTGGTGGGTAGATCACCTCGTAATTCCAAGTAAATTGGGATAAAACTTAGTAACATTTGACGTAAAGTTTAAGTAAAATTGTGAACGTAAGTTGCGACAACTTTTGTCGACTATTGTTTCATAACTCGTTTGACTTCAAGACTTATGATACGGATATTATATGATTCAAATACCTTCAAACACGACCTATTGGGAATATTAAGCACCTCTAGTTTTACCCGAAAATACGGGTTACAACATCCTTGATTTGTTCCGAAAATACGGGTTACAACATCCTTGATTTGTTTAACTTCTAATACTTGTTAACCACTCTAATACAACCTTGTATCGTTTAAGACCAATATGATTAACTTCTTATCATCTCAAAGATAATCTCTTCTCGAATTTACGTCGACTAACTTATGGCGTAATCTAACGTACGCGGATATGGGTTGTTTCACTTTTTACGAATTGAAACATTACCTATTGGAAAAAATCTTTTTTTCCCGGGTTTTAAAATTTTGTATATTATTATTAATTTAGATTGGCCAAAAATTAATTAAATGGCATGAAGTCGAAAGTTCTGTAAAGAAGACCACATCATGACTATTCCCCCCTCCCTTTTTTTTTGACTCGGCCTTAGGCTAAAACTGTGCGGAAATAACATTAGGTATTCATTTTTAAGCATGTTATTTATAAATATTCACAATTTACAATATATTTAAAGACTAGCCAATTTCGCTCAAACTTCAGGACTCGGCGTTCTAGAGTTTAAATCTCAAAGTTCAAACTTCAGGACATCATGTCCTAAAGTTTAAAAATTGAATTCAGAAGTTCAAATCTTATGTCCTTAATTTTAATTTAGTAGTTCAAAAATTCAGGACACTAAGTCCTTAATTTCTAAATTAAGGGTACTTTAGTTCTGAAGTTTGGATGAATGACTAATCTTTAAATATATTATAGATTATGAATATATTTTAAATAATGGGCTTAAAAGTGACTATTGCTGTAATTCGCTCTAAATCTGTTCATGGTCCAAACCCACATCTCAATTAACGGGTTAGGCAGAACCGACCTGACCCGACACGGGAAGTAGCTACCCACCGTCTCTCATGACCCTTCTCTGTCTCTCTAGAACATGTAGGCACTTCGGCGCTTCATTCACTTTCTTTCTGCGAGAAGTTTCTGGCTCTCTCTCTCTCATTTGCTCAGCACTTTCTATATTAATACCTTCTCTTTTTCTCCGCTTACTCTGTTCCCCTCTGTCTCTGCTTAAACAGTGAGCTCTTCTAGCTTGTGCGGTAATAGTATTATTATACTCTGCATTTTCTTGAGCTTTCTTCGACTTTAGTAAGTACCCTTTACTTTAAAACTTATCACAAGTGAAGAAAGAATTGTTCTTTCATAATGAATATCTAGTTCTCTTTGTTTGGTTGCTTAATTCGTTACTGTTGGTACGTCTATTGCAAGTTTCAAGTTTTACTTATTTGGGGTTGATAATTCCTATCATATTTATTCCATTTCAATACTCTTAAGTTTAAAGCTTACTGGTATACAAGAAAGCATGTTGCTTTGTGAATGAATATGTGTATCTTCTTTGTTTGATTTCATCATTAATTTAATGTTGGTTTGTCTAATGCAAGCTTCAGTTTTTACTCATTTGGGGTTGTCATACTGTCTTTATTATTCCATTTGTTTGTTATATCCATTAGTTTCAAACTTATCACAAGAAAGAATGATTCTTTCTGTATGAATATGGGTTTTTTTTTTTGTTTGATTATTTCGTTCATCAGTGTTTGTTTGTCCAATGCAAAAATTCAGCTTTGACTCATGTGGGTTTGGTAAAAGTATTTTCGTTATTCCATATCCTTAATCACAAATGAAGTGGTGTTGCTTTTGTTTGGTACTAATTTATTCAGGAATGTTTCTTGAGTTTCTGTTTGTTGATTCAATTTCATTTCCCCCTTTTCTTTTTCCAGAATTTGGAATGAGAACAGTAACATATATTGTAATTGAATACACAAGTGCAGAGAAAAAATCATGTTACATATTTCTTAATTTTTTTTGGTGAGTGTGTGTGTGAGGGACAAGAGAGATGGGCCTTGAACATGATAGATATTACCGATGATTCTTGTACGAAGTATCAAATGGATTACTTTTCAATTTTTTTAATCAGCGGATGTGCATGTATTTTCATTGCAGGTGTTCTTTAGTCTGTGTAGTGTGTTCATGGCTGAACAAGCATACACTGTTGCATCCGACAGTGAAACAACCGGGGAGGAAAAGACTTCACCTGCTTTCCCTGAGATAGCAATTGGAATTGACATTGGTACATCTCAATGCAGTGTAGCAGTTTGGAATGGATCTCAGGTGGAACTGCTCAGAAACACGAGAAACCGGAAATTGATGAGATCATATGTTACCTTCAAAGATGAGGTCCCAGCTGGTGGCGTTAGCGATGAACTGGCTCACGAATATGATATGTTGTCTGGAGCTGCAATCTTCAACATGAAACGTCTCATTGGCAGAGTTGATACAGATCCTGTGGTTCACGCCAGCAAGAACCTCCCCTTTTTGGTTCAAACATTAGATATCGGTGTTAGGCCATTTATTGCTGCCCTAGTGAACAAGATGTGGAGGTCCACTACTCCTGAAGAAGTTCTTGCTATATTTCTAGTTGAACTAAGAGCCATGGCTGAAGTTAAACTGAGACGTCCTGTAAGGAATGTGGTTTTAACAATTCCAGTTTCGTTTAGCCGATTCCAGTTGACCCGAATTGAACGAGCCTGCGCCATGGCAGGGCTACATGTTCTAAGATTGATGCCTGAACCAACTGCAGTTGCTCTATTATATGCTCAGCAGCAACAACAGTCTGCACATGAAAATATGGGTAGCGGGAGTGAGAAGATAGCCCTTATATTCAATATGGGCGCAGGGTATTGTGACGTAGCTATAACAGCTACAGCAGGAGGTGTGTCACAGATCAAGGCCTTGGCGGGCAGCACAGTTGGAGGTGAGGATCTACTTCAAAATCTGATGCATCACCTCTTACCAAGCATGGATCATATATTCTCGAGCCACGGGATCGAAGAAATAAAGAGAATGGGGTTGCTTCGAGTTGCCACCCAGGATGCCATCCATCAACTCTCATCCGAAATGAGTGTCCCGATCGATGTTGACTTGGGAAATGGAACAAAAATATCTAAGTTTCTTGAGAGGGCAGAGTTTGAAGAGGTGAACAAAGAGGTGTTCCAGAAATGTGAGACCTTGATAAAACGCTGCTTGTGTGACGCTAAACTAGAAGCGGAAGATGTACATGATGTCATAATTGTCGGTGGCTGTTCCTACATTCCAAAGGTTCGTAATATTGTGATGAGTATATGCAAAAGAGAAGAGCTTTATTCAGGAATGAACCCGCTGGAGGCAGCTGTACGTGGTGCAGCTCTGGAAGGAGCAGTAGCTTCGGGAATTAGCGATCCATTTGGGAGTTTGGACCTTTTAACCATTCAAGCAACTCCTTTAAGCATTGGCATTCAAGCTGATGGAAGCAACTTTGTACCAATTATTCATCAGAACACCACAACCCCGGTAAGGAAAGAACAGAATTTCACTACCGTCCATGACAATCAAGCCGAAGCATTGATCTTTGTTTATGAAGGTGACGAGAAAACTGTGGAAGATAACCATCTCTTAGGGTATTTTAAGATCACTGGAATACCTCCAGTACCAAAAGGTGTACCGGAGATTAACGTGTGCATGGACATTGATGCTTCTAATGTGCTGAGAGTCTTTGCTGGTGTTATCATTCCGGGGGCGAAATGTCCTCCTCCTTTCATGGAAGTTAGGATGCCTACAGTTGATGATGGACATGCCTGGTCTGCTCAAACTCTGCATAAAACATATGGCTCTACTTTAGATTTGGTCACAGTGAAGAAGAAAGGGCAGCATTGAGATTGCTGACTAGATGATATAGATAGGTAGTTGAAATGCTGTTCTTAGTAGTGAAGAAGGAATTAAGTGTGGTAACTGTTTGTCGTAAATATGTGTCTTGGAGAATAATCTTGGTTGTGCCTTGAGAATAATAATAATAATAGTAACTGTTATCCATGTTGCTTCATTGTGCATGTGCCTTAAAAATCTGGCATGCATGTACTGCTTTGGTTTGTTTGGAATTGGTAGTCATGTCTGCGTTTGAATTTAATTTATATTCTCCTTCGTTACAATTTTCTTTATAATCAGTGTCAGGTAATGAAACCCACGATATAAACAATTTGTACTCGGTGTAGTGTCAATCAAAATAATCTAATCGTGTAAAATTTTACATTTTCACTACGAGTAGATCCTGATGAACTTCTGTTAAGCAGGCCTTTTGTCTATCAAATTTGTGTTGTCTCAGTTTGTCCAATTGACTTAGGAATATGGACAGAGAACTTCTTCTCTGTGAGTGAAGCGCGTTTGTCTTCTGCGCATCCAAACCAGATATCATTTCTTGCACAGAAAGATGTAAGCAGACCAACTGAACTCAAAATGTTGAAGTTTTTCATGTTCTTAATCTCACAAGTTACAGCAAGAAGTTCAAAATGAGTGACAGACAACCTTATTTTTTATAACAGTCGTCAAATTCCAAACCATATCACAAACTTTTCAAGTTCGAGGCTCCACAGAACTTGGTTTTCCCAGATTGTGGAGTCATTTCACATTTTACTGCGCAAAGTTTGATCCTTTCGCAATAATTATAAGATATTAATTGCAGATCCAATCCGCTTCTACAGAAAAGCTCAATCATGCTTTGTTTTCTTTTCCATTTTTCTTAATAAGATATCACAAATCCACACATTTTTCTTAAAAAGAAGAGGAAAACACACATACACACACTCACCAAGAGATAGTATAGTAAAAGCTGAAAAGATCTAGGTCAGTTACCTGAATTCCAGAGCAACCAAGTCAGCAATTAAAAATTCTTTGTTTAGGTAACTCATTAATTTTGGTTTATACAAAGTTATGATATCGGAAAGAACCTCTTTGCCCTTACAGAGGTAGGGGTTTGTTGTTGTTGTACAAAGCTATGATGTTAGACACTAGCATGATGACGAGCTAAAATAACTGGTTAATCTATAATGATGCAGATTTGTTTGCGTATACTTAAAGGAAAGTTGTACTTTATGGACATAATTATTAGTCATAATATTAGATGACAAACAGTAATCAAAGGAAATTGACTCTTTGGAGGAACAAGATTAAAGGTCATAGCATGAAGAGATGAAAAGAAAAAAAAGTATATTCATTAGAAATTAACTCAATCAAGTTCACAAACAAGATCTTAAAAATATACTATCTTTGTTGGGAATACTAGAAGAACACTCCAATTACTCGTTCTTCCAAACATACAAAACCAAAGATAAACCCAAACCAGATGATTTGGAATTGCTCAAACTCTCTGTGTAAGGCCAAGGCATGACAGAGAGATCAGACAAAGTTTGTGTTGTCCACAACTTCTCAGCCGATAAACATGTTTGAAACATGAACACTGCATTCCCAAAATTGCTACTGAACAACCAGTTATGAACATCCCAAAACACTTCAACAGGGAGTCCATCAATTAAAACAGTATAGTTACCGCGAAATTTCCAGCGCAAATGCTTCACTTGCATTACTGTTTTAGAGTCAATACGGACCAAAAGACATGGATCTTCAATGCCATTAGAGTCGCATTCAATTGTAATATCATGAATTGGACCTGTATAACAAAATTGAGCCTTTGTACCAAACACCCTCTTCCCAAATATGTGTTCTCTTTTAGAAATGAACATTGCATTTGAAAAACTAGGAGTTGCATTAGTCTTTTTAAATGCTTCTTTCCTCAGATCTCCAATTACCAAAACCATTTGCCCTTTACAAACTATAGCTATATAATACCCTTCAATAGGCTCTGGCCCAGATCCAAACTTGGCTAGTGAAAAGTCCCAGTGTAGGTCAATTTTACAAGAATTTACTTCTAAAGACCTTGACCCTTTTCTTTTGGAGAAGAGAGAAGGCTTTACATCAACTTTACAAAGACATTGATGAGACATATCATCAATTTCAACACTAAGGCATTGACCCATCAAACTCTTGGTCCAAACAATAGTGATCAGACAAGATTTACCAAGTAGTTTACACTGATAAACACAGGTGACTAAATTCTGTGGGGTTTTAGTCGCACCCCCAACAGCTGAACAAGAAGCATCAGCAACTTGAACCCCATTTTCACCAAAACAAGATGGAAAGTCCCTCATTTCTTTTCCAGCACAATCAAGACAAGAGATAAAACCAAGATTGTTCTTCTTCTTCTTTTTTCACACCCTTAATTATACAACATCACAAAAAATCACCCTTCAAGATTCTATTGTTAAAACAACTGAAATATGAAGGAAAAAGGGTAAGTGAAGCATACCAGAATGAACCAAAACGGAAGTACCTTAAAAGCTCTGAACTTTGTGTTTTATTGTTCAGAGCATTGAAGCAAGGAGGTTTCTAATGGAGTTATTTAAAAGTGGGGTATATGATTTTAAGGAGTTGAAAGGGAAATGGGTGCAGTGTTGTTTATAAAGTACAAGGGAATCCACTGTTTAAGGAAATGACAAGTTATGCTTTAGATTATGTCCAAATTTTGCGGTGGTAAAAAGTGAAAAAGATTAGGATTTGTGGGGGGCAAAAAATGAAACATGCATTGACCTTTATATATCGTTTGTGTTTCTTGAAAAAAGAAAATAAACGCTAAAAAATATGGATATAAAGAGTCAGAGAGATTTATATATAGTATAACAAAAATAGTACTATCAAAATACCGGCTTTAGTTATAGTATGTTAAATTAAATTTTTTCTTGTAAGTTATAGTAGTATGTTAAACTAACATTTCCAACCATGTTTTTATATAATTTGTTATTTTTAATAGAAGATTAAGATAAGCTCGAAGATGGTCAATATAAAATAAAGTAATGTTCAAAAATAAAAAGCCTAGTAGTGTCTAGAGACAATTGTTAAAGAAGGAATGAGTAAGCATGGGATATAATATATAAAAAATGATATTGTCAGGAGTATTTTTTTTTTTTAAAAAAAAAACAATCTCTCCATTTTGGTGATATCACATGCTTTTGACACTTTTTGACAGATAATTTGTTTTAATCTGATCATAAGGGGAGTATGTGATTTCAGCAGTCCATTAGGGTGTTCTCATAAATTGGTCAAGAAAAAATTTGAAGGAGAGAGAGAGAAAGAGAGAGAGAGAAGGGGGTGGACTGACAGTGATATTTGTCATTTTACTGCGTAACCTGTACAGTATACAGGCAAATTTGGCCAAAATCATACGCAGCCCCTTAAACTTGTCCGGTTTTTCCTCTTAGACACCTTATTTAAGATTTGTTCCGATTGAATACTTAAACTACTCAAAATTTGAACCAATTAAACACTTTTTAAATAACCAGCAAAAAACTAAAGAGAGTGTAATACACTTGCCAATGATATGGCTAATTGACGAATTATCTAATGACATTTGGCATTTGGGTCCAAAATAATAATTAATAAAATGAATTATGAGCAAAAAAACAAAAGCTATTTTTAAGAAGAAAAAAATAAGAAAAATAATAACCCCACCCCACGAACCCACCCAGACCATCTCTTCTCTATTCTTTTGCTAAGTCCATAAGATGGCATCTCCAACCACGATGTTTTTTTTTTCTTTTGGTTTATAGATCTAATTCATTATAATTTTAGATCGGATGTTTTAAATTTTTTTATCTAAATAGTTTCTTAAAGAAGAGAGGAAGGGGGGTAGAAAATAGAGTGGCGACAGTAATGAGTCTCCATTTTTTCCGGCGAGCAAGATGGTAGTGATTGTCAGAATTAACGAAAAAGGAGAAGACAGTGGCGGTGGTTTTCAGATCTGAAAAAGATGAAAAAAATGGTGATTGGAGTGGTGGTTGCATCGGTGGTGATGAAGGCAGAGAGTGGTGGCACTGGTTCCAGAAAGGAGGAAGAAGCGGCGTGGTGGTAGCAGTAAGGCAGATCTGAAAATAAAACGACGGTAGTGGTAGAGAAGGTAAGGTGGCTGAAGAAAGAAGAGAGGTGGATTGTGCTGGTGCCGGCGATGGCGCCAATGGTGGTAGATGGTGGAGAAGTTATGGAATAGAAGACTGAAGAAGAAAGAGAATAAAAAAAAAGAGAAAAAAGTTAAAAATAATACATCTCACGCTCTTTGGGCAGGTGTATTACAAACACTATGCCATATCAGCAAAAAGTGTTTAATGGATATCAATTTTAAATAGTATAAATGTTTAATCGGAATAAGTCTTAGCTAAAGTATCTAAGAGGAAAAATCGGACAAATTTAGGGGGCTGTTTATGATTTTAGCCGGCAAATTTCTTTTTCAACATTTCAAACATGAATCTTAAAAAAGCATATTAGGTACAGATAAAAAGAAAAGAAAACAGAAAGACTATCACGTGCTAAGGAAACTGTACATATTGGAATATGGAATATGACCATTTTTGAGGATATGGAGGATTCAATTTTAGTTTACTTCCAAAATCTTCATTTTGTTTTAGAGGTTAAGAAATTACTATTCAAATCGCCATGTGTACTACTTAAATCTCTCATCAGTTGGACCTCTATTACTTTTTGCTAAATACATCTAAAATAGATCTCGTATTTATTAGTAAATTGTATTTGTAAACTAATTCTGGAAAAGATAGAATAATATATAAACATAAAATGTAAACCAAAAAAATGTTAATCTGAGCCCACTGAATTCACAGTGTTTCTTTAAGGAATTTAATCCCCTCCTAGTACCAAGGTTATGGATTATTTTCTCCCAGGATAGAATGAATTACACACTGGTGTAGTGAGCGACTGATCACGCCCAACTATGCCCTCTAAAAAGGACTCTGCGGACGTTGCAAATATAACCCGAGTATTACGCCCAGGGTCGAATCCACAGAGAGTTAACCTATCAATCACTGTCTTTAGACCCACTAAACTCTTCAGAACCAGTTTCCCAGATGTTTGAATCACCGTTGAAGGTTGCTTTACTAACTACCATTGCAAGTAACTTGAACAGCTGAAAATTAAAATGCTAAGGTTGTAAACAATGATGAGAAGAAGCTAAGGCAATGATTTCCCCTATTGAAAAAGTCCCTTCTGTTTATGCTCACACAAATTTACCAACACATCTCTATCAATCATGAACGCTCATCTTACCGTAAATCTCTCCCGAGTAATCACAGTAATATACTAATTGCACTCTCCCGAGATACACTAGCTTATTTTATTTAGCACAATTCACTTTAGATTACACCCAAGGCTTCGTTATCCCTAATCCCGCCTTTAAACCCGCAATTATAGATTCCTCTTATACTTTGGGAGTGGTGTTGTTCAACAATAACCTAAATATGCACTCTTTTCCAAGTTATGCACACTAAATAGGCACAGCTAATTGAGGATCCTGTCAATTAACTACAACAAGCACAAAGTTGAACAAATAGAGATTGAAGCTAGCAATTTGTATTCACATAAACAAGATGTTCATCCCCCAATAGGTTCCATCAAAGCCTTAGACAAAGAGTTTAGCTACTCATGGCTATGGGAAAACAAGCTAAGATAGAATTCATCATAACTAGCAATAAAAATCAAAGAAAAGAAGAAAGATGTTTTGGGTGATCTCTCACAATTGTTCTCCTTGCCAAGATACTCTAAAATTCAATACATGCCTCTCTTGGGCGAAGTCTTGTATTTAAAATAGGGTTTAGGTCTAAAAATCCCGTGTTTTACACTTTAGTCCCTGAAGTTTTCTGCTTCCGCCGCGGTTCTGCCGCGGTCGCGGTCAAACCGCGGCTAAATGCCCTCTCTGAATCTTGTTTTATCCGCAGCTATCTTCCACCGCGGTTCTACCGCGGTCGCGGTGGAACCGCGGGCAAACCAGTTTTCTGAATCTTCAGGCCTGTTTTGCGTGGTTTACTTGGGGAATTTCACAGTTGGCCTCTTTTTCTTCATTATTGACTCCAAAAATACTCCCTAGCCTTCCCTGATCATATATCACCTGCAAATCATGAAAAACACTACTAAGAGCATTTTGTTATCACTTTTATCATCAAAACTGTACAAAAAGGTGATTATTTAAAGCGTGATTATAGTTAAATTCACCTATTATCAACACCCCACACTTAAACCTTTGCTCGTCCTCGAGCAAGTTAAACCACACTTTTAGGCCTACCTGTTTGATACATTACCCCAATTTATGCCACACTCGCCATTACGAAGGACCAACCTAAGCAATGCAACAATCATACCTCAGATGCAGACTCTCATGCCATGACACACTCGTGCTCACTCTAATTACTCTAACAGAAGTGAAGATTTACTTTTTCTTCCTGAGTCACATGCCCTCACATCACAAGTCTAAGAGAAGTTCCCCACACATAAAATTCAGACAATAAGGAACCAAGGATAGAAAGAATTCACTCACTCTCAGCAAAGAGCATTCATATGCTACACAGACACACCATAAGCTTGCCCCTAGTGTACTACTCTACTAATCGAGCTGTTCAGTCAAAGATCAAGAGGTCTTCATTTGGTTGTAATGTAGGCTAAGGGACGGGTAGGATATATTTNCTTCCAGTGCCAACACTCATTCCGCCAATCCTCACCATTCACCTCATCCAAATTTGTCAAGCATGCAGCAAGAGGATCCTCGACCGTCAACGCCTCATCATCAGACTCTACAATTACATCCACTGCATCAATAGGAGAACAATTTGCGAACTCACTTGGTCGCCTCATAGATTTCTGCACATTGAATATAATTTCTTCATCATTGAGCCTCATCTTGAGCTCCCCAGTCTCGCAATCAATCAAAGCTCTCCCCGTGGCCAAGAATGGTCGTCCTAAGATTATAGGAATTTCTTCATCCACTTTGCAATCCAAGATTACAAAATCTGCAGGGAACACGAATTTCCCTACCTGAATAAGCACATCATCAAGGATCCCAAATGGACGCTTCACAGTCCTGTCGGCCAGCTGCAACAACATAGAGGTAGGTCTAGCTCTCCCAATGCCTAGCTTCTTATAAATAACCAGGGGCATAAGATTAATGCTGGCCCCTAAATCACAGAGTGCCTTAGCAAAGGCAAAGTTCCCAATAGTGCATGGAATTGTAAAGCTACCTGGATCAGATAGCTTTTCAGCAACAGGTCTAGATACCACTGCACTACAGGTCTGAGTAAGTGTCACTGTGGACAAGTCTTGAAAGTCAAACTTCCGAGATATCAAGTCTTTCATCATTTTAGCGTATCCCGGCATCTCCTTTAAAGCTTCAATCAATGGAATGTTTACCTGGATTTGTTTGAGCATCTCCAAGAACTTTTTATACTGCTCCTCCTTTTGATGCTTGGCCAACCTTTGTGGAAATGGTGCAGGAGGTCTTTTCTTCCCAATCACTTGAGATTTCTCTTTCTCAGCTACTGTTTCAACTACTGGCCCAGCTACTGTCTCAGTCTCTTGCTGCATATTCTTTTCTTCAGGTGCGGGCTGGACTGTTACCTCTGTCAATCCCGTAGACTCATCCAGCTCAATGGGCACTGGAATGAGTGTCTCAGCCTGTATGTTTTCTCGAGCTCTCTCTTGCTCAACATCTAGATCCCTGCCATTCCGGAGACTCACCGCCATCAGCTGCTTTGGGCCCTGATCTTTTGGATTGATTTGGGTATCTGCAGGTAATGTCCCTTGAGGACGATTGTTAAGTGACATTGAAATCTGGCCCACTTGTACCTCAATATTTTTGATAGCTGCATCATGTGCATCCACCCTTTCATTTATCTTAGCGTTGGACCCAATAACCTGCTGCATCATTGCTTCAAGTCTTGCAAACCCGTCTTCCTGTCTTCCACCCTGCTGTTGCTGAGGTGGGTGGTACCCTTGCTGCTGATTGTTGTACCCCTGTGGTCTAGGATACGGTGCCATGTTGTTGGGGGGTCTCATGCCTCCCATGTTTCCGGCGTTATACTGTGGCTGAGGTGGCCTGTACTGCTGCTGAGTCTGCTGACCCCAGTTCTGATTACCTTGCCTCTGACCCCCATAGTTAGCCACATAGTTCATATCTTCAGGGTGCTGATGATGATGATCATGCTCTGTATTCCAAGGATTACCAATTGGCTGGCTAATGCAAGATGTGCACAAGCCCCCATTGGTAGTATCTACTATATGAACCTGCTGCTTCTGCCCTGATTCCTCCACCTTTTTGGTGAGGATGCTCATTTGTGTCAAGAGAGTCGCCATATTTTCAGCCATTGTATTAGAAGGATCGAGAGGCACTGAGTGCACCACTGGAGTGATAGGTGCATTCCTAGTTGTCCAACCCGAATTCTGCGCCATCTTGTCGAGCAAATTCTGACCTTCTCTCCAAGTCTTGCTCAAGAATGCCCCACCAGCAGAGGCATCTACGATATTCTTCATGCTGTCTGACAGTCCCATGTAATACTGTTGTCCCAACATCTGTTCTGGAACACCATGGTGGGGACACATAACCAACATTCCTTTAAACCTACCCCATGTCTCGTGTAGTGTCTCCATTGGTTTCTGTTTGAAACTCACAATCTCATCAATTTGAGCAGTTTTGTTGGGCGGATGGAACTTGTCGTGAAATTGCTTGACCAACTCATCCCAAGTTTCTATAGAGTTTATGGGGAGCGAGTTTAGCCAAACCTTAGCAGCTCCTGTCACCGAGAATGGAAACAATAATAGCCTGATTGCTTCCGGAGTCACGTTGGGTTGCCTTTGAGTTTTGCATATAGACAGGAAGTTCTTCAAGTGCTGCTGAGGATCTTCTGTTTGTGTCCCAGAAAAGAGTCCCTTGTTCTGCAACAAGTGTAGCATGTTATTTGTGATCTGGAACGATTCAGCTTGTATTGCGGGCACAACAATGGCAGTGGCCAGATTGTCAGCTGTGGGTTGTGCGCAGTCATATAGTGCACCCTCAGGCACAGGAGGTGCCAATTGCTCATTCCTGACGTTTCCATTGGGATCGTTTACGTCTCCCATGTCAATTTCGAATTTGTGTGTTTGTTGGGATTGTTGAAGTCTTTTGTTGGCACGATTCAATGCCCGGAATGTTCTCTCGGGGTCTGAGAGTCCTTCAAGTAGTTCTCCAGTCCTCGTAGAATTTCTAGGCCTACACCTGTGCACCCAGATCAACAACCGTCAAAATTTCTATGAAAAATTGGGTAGAGAGAAAACTGACCACACTAAGAATTTTTTTGTATTTCTATCAATGGTAATTGATAATTCCGTTAACTCCCCGGCAACGGCGCCAAAATTTGATCACACCCAACTATGCCCTCTAAAAAGGACTCTGCGGACGTTGCAAATATAACCCGAGTATTACGCCCAGGGTCGAATCCACATAGAGTTAACCTATCAATCACTATCTTTAGACCCACTAAACTCTTCAGAACCAGTTTCCCAGATGTTTGAATCACAGTTGAAGGTTTCTTTACTAACTACGATTGCAAGTAACTTGAACAGCTGAAAATTAAAATGCTAAGGTTGTAAACAATGATGAGAAGAAGCTAAGGCAATGATTTCCCCTATTGAAAGAGTCCCTTCTATTTATGCTCACACAAATTTACCAACACATCTCTATCAATCATGAACGCTCATCTTACCGTAAATCTCTCCCGAGTAATCACAGTAATATACTAATTGCACTCTCCCGAGATACACTAGCTTATTTTATTTAGCACAATTCACTTTAGATTACACCCAAGGCTTTGTTATTCCTAATCCCGCCTTTAAACCCGCAATTATAGATTCCTCTTATACTTTGGGAGTGGTGTTGTTCAACAATAGCCTAAATATGCACTCTTTTCCAAGTTATGCACACTAAATAGGCACAGCTAATTGAGGATCCTGTCAATTAACTACAACAAGCACAAAGTTGAACAAATAGAGATTGAAGCTAGCAATTTGTATTCACATAAACAAGATGTTCATCCCCCAATAGGTTCCATCAAAGCCTTAGACAAAGAGTTTAGCTACTCATGGCTATGGGAAAACAAACTAAGATAGAATCCATCATAACTAGCAATAAAAATCAAAGAAAAGAAGAAAGATGTTTTGGGTGATCTCTCACAATTTTTCTCCTTGCCAAGATACTCTAAAATTCAATACATGCCTCTCTTGGGCGAAGTCTTGTATTTAAAATAGGGTTTAGGTCTAAAAATCCCGTGTTTTACACTTTAGTCCCTCAAATTTTATGCTTCCGCCGCGGTCGCAGTCGCGGTCAAACCGCGGCTAAATGCCCTCTCTGAATCTTGTTTTATCCGCAGCTATCTTCCACCGCGGTTCTACCGCGGTTGCGGTGGAACCGCGGTCAAACCAGTTTTCTGAATCTTCAGGCCTGTTTTGCGTGGTTTACTTGGGGAATTTCACAGTTGGCCTCTTTTTCTTCATTATTGACTCCAAAAATACTCCCTAGCCTTCCCTGATCATATATCACCTGCAAATCATGAAAAGCACTACTAAGAGCATTTTGTTATCACTTTTATCATCAAAACTATACAAGAAGGTGATTATTTAAAGCGTGATTATAGTTAAATTCACCTATTATCATAAAGCATATTGGCAGGCTGTGAAATGGATTTTACAAGGTATTTCAAACACATGTTTGGAGTTTGGGAGAAATACTAACTCTTTGGTTGGTTTTGTAGACTCAGACTATGCAAGTGATCTTGACAAAAGACTATCACTAACATGTTATGTATTTGCATTAGTGGTTGCGCTATCAGCTGGAAAGACACTTACAACATGTAGTAGCTTTATCTACTGCTGAAGCAGAATATATGACGGTGATTGAGGCTATCAAAGAAGGTTATGGTTGAAGGGTCTCTTTGCTGAACTCAGTTTACACCAAGGTGGTATTACAATTTTTATGATAGTCAAAGTGTCATTCACTTGACTAAAGACCAAATATATCATGAGAGGACGAAGCATATTGACATCAAGTATCATTTTATCCGAAAAACCATTGATGATGGAAAAGTCTCTATTTAGAAGACCAACACTAGAGACAATCCTGCTGACATGTTCACAAAGCCTCTTTCAATTGGCAAGGTCAAGCTCTGATTGAACTTGATTGCTATTTATGAAGAATGATTTAGTCCATATGAGCTTTTGCGGAGAGGGTGGAGAAAATTTACTATATCAGCCAAAATTAAGCCAAGGTAGAGATTTATAATATGGCCAATATTTTGGCTAGTGGAGTCCATCTCACATAAGCATAAACATATTTGCAAGTAGACTTTGATGACTATTCTTTGGGGTCAAAGTATTGCATTGTGTGGTGGATATCTTTTACAAAAGTTGTATCTTTTCTTTTACAGCTTGGAGGCCAAGGCTTATTTGCCTATAAAAGGGAAGACCATTCGTTCATTTTCAATGCACCAACAAGATTTGAGTCTTCATTTCTTGTTTCTTCCTCTCCTCCTTTATTGAGAGTTGTTGGTAAGAGAGTTGAGTATTGGGAAACACTTGTGTCATCCCTTTTCTTTGGAGTGATCTTCTGAGGTTATTCTTTCGGGGTAATTGGGATTAATTAGAATATTTAATCTAATTTTGTACTCTTATTGGTATAGTGAATTTGCTTCTCTCCGCTTGTGGACGTAGGTCACTTTGACCGAACCATGTTAAATTTGTATCTTCTTTATATGCTTCAATTGTCGTTGTTATCAACTTGCATTGTCTTTGTTATTGTCATTATAATATTGTTTGGCTAAATTTCGCACTACGCGGGTTCCCGATCCTAACATAATGCAAGCGAATTATATTTTTCAGCTTCAAGTCTACAACTTGTACTGTATATGTACATTTATTACCTAGATCCTATTCCAAGATTCTGTTGTGCCAAACTGAATTGTGGAAAACGTCATATTTAGAAGGCGTGATTTTCGAGAGAAAATTTGCACCGGCTTAACTCTCCGATGTATCTGCCTATATTTCTTATCCGGAATGAACAGAAGTACATCTGTTTTTCAAATTTGGAATTTCCTTCTCCTGGACAAATACAGAAAAGGATTCCCAGTTTAGATTCTCAAAGAGCCGGGGCATATAGTTACCAGATAAGATCACTGGAAATACATATCCAAAGTAAATGGCTTCTACCGCTCTGGGAGTGTTGACTTGATAATTACCTCTTGCACATATGCAGTATTTGCTGCTCTTCATGTACTGTAAATAGCTTGTCTTTGTTATTTCAGTGGAAATCCTCATGTCAGGATCTTTGTTTTCCCGGTGCTTCAATAGTATATATAGGGCGGAGATAATTATGCATATTTCTAGCAAAGTGATGGATATAATTTATTCATATATTTTTATATGTAAATATAAAATATTTTTAAATAAAACATGAATAAATATACCATGTCCTCCCATATTTTCTAACATACTTCGCAGGAGAAAGAGCGTATGAAAATTAAAGAAAAGAAGCAAAAAAGAGTGAGAATGGAGTAGTCAACCGGGAATGAAGAAGATAAAATAACATCATAGTTGCGACAATGCAATTGGAATTCATGAAGCAAATTACATAGTTGCAACTAGCAAAGTATAGTTGAAACAATGGTTCTTCCTCTGCAGAATGAAACTCATTTGGCAAAGTCGTAGTTGCACCTACAATTTTCATAGTTGCAATTACAATTTCCATAGTTGCAACCATGGAGAACCTTAGGCAAGAAAACTCTATAAATAGAGTGTGAATTTTGAAGAGAAGATATCGAGTCTTGAGCAGAGAAGAACTATTCTTGGTCTCTCTTTGTCTTTAGTATTTACTACTTGTTGTCTTTGTTTTAGAAGAATAATATTTCTTCATAAGTTCTTTATTCCTAAATTAGTTTTTCTTACTTCGTAATGGAGTAAACTTCTTTTGTTGGGATAGTTGATGAAGCTTGATATATATATATTATAATACTATCTCAATTTAATACATCCTTGTCTTGAAACTTTCTATTTATATTTTATGTTGTGCTATAATAATAGTTTTTACCTAATCATTGTTATCAGTTCTATATATTTTATCGTTAAGTTACTATCATATTAATTTTGTAATTCTCACGGAGCAAAATTAATATATAGTAATTATTGAATAAAATAGTAAAGTGAGAGCAATTATTAGCAAGCTATTATTAAAAGTCGGTAATTTTGCTTGACTCAGTTTTAATTCTCACGGAGGAATTGTTGTAGGCAAGATTATTGATTTTTTAGTAAAAATATTCTCACGAAGTTTTTACTACCTCTTAGCACAATTCAAGCAAGAAAAATATTTCGGTTTAACTGTCACCAGTTTTAACTCAATTAATTACATAACCTCACGGAGTGTTATTAGTTGATTAATTCTTGGTGAGATAAGATATAATTGTATTAGCAATAAGCAATTGTCCTTTAGAGAAATACTTGTATAAAGTGAGATTTTATTATAATATATTATCAAGTGAATTCAACGATTCCCAACTCTTCTTTTTAATTACAAATCTTTCGAAGTTGTTTAATCTTGTTAAGTATTTAAAAAGTTTTAATTCCACAAACTTTTCATCAATCTGATTCTCTCAAATAGTAGTTGAAATATTAAGGGTCTGTAGCATAGATGTTCCAATCTCTGTGGGACGATATCATAAACTATACTAGAATTTGACAAAGCACGAGCAGGAAAATCCTATACACATTGGCCTCGTCAAATTTTTGGCGCCGTTGCCGGGGATTGGCATACATCTACTTCAGATTAAATATTTTGTTACTAATTTGAGACCTTATTATTGCTATTTATCTGTTACTATTATCACTAATTACTAAGTAGTACTATAACTACTACTGTCATATTAATATTATCGTTTTCTTTTTGTAATAGCACTTTAAAATAAAAGAAAAAAAACTATATCATATTAGTACTTCTTCCTATTATTGCTACCATTAGTTTTCCTTCATTATATTTAGTGTAATTAATATTAGTACTATCACCTGTTATATCATTTTTTTTTACTTCTTTTTTATTTTTCAATATAGCTTGTTGTTACATATTATTATTTTCTTATCATTGTATATTTTTGTGTAATAATATTATTATTCTTATTCTTATTATTAGTAGTAGTAGTACTTCTACAGTGTTATTCTTATTGATCATTATCATTCACTAGTACAACTTTTGTTTATAATTAATAATACTATACTATTTCAATTCACTGTTAGTATTACTACTAATGCTTACTTGTTAGTTTTATTGTTTTATATTTTTATTTTATTTTACTAGATTAATTACTAGTATTATTATCTGCAATATTGTGGTATTTATTTTTCTTCACTAACTATTTATATTTGAAATTTACTTTAGTTTAGTATTAATTACTAGTACTATACTAGAAAGTAATGTTAATTTTTTTTTTTTTTTACTTTTAAAATTTTAAGTAGTTTATGACCCGCTCTTCTATAAAGGAATTGGCTAATTACGATCCTGAAATTGAAAGATATCTTCGATTGCGCAGGAAGGAAAAAACCATCATCTTCTCAAGGAGCAACTTGTGAAGAAATGGAAAACCAGGAAGCAGAGGACATTAACCCCGACTTGGAATCCCCGACCTCCAGTCCATGTAGAGGAGCAATTTGATGAAGTGGCGCCAAGGCCAGCAAACAGAATCCTTAGGGATTATGCTAGACCTGATCGCTTCAACTGTGAATCTAGTGTCAGNTGTAAGTTTTTTTTTGTTTTGTTATTTGGTAGAGAGAGGAAGAGAGAAGAAGAAGAGAAGAAGTACGGGGGGGGGGGTGTCGGTGGTTTTGTTTTGAAGAAAGAAGGGGTTTGGGTGGGTAGGTTGTGTATTAATTAGAAAGAAGGGGGGAAAAAATTTTGACTTATCATTAGGGGTGTTCGTCGGTCGGTACGGTATGGTATTTAGACATTCCGGTTCGGTATTTTCGGTATTCGGTTTCTTAAAATCCTATACCAATACCGTACCTAATTAAATTCGGTATGGTTCGGTTTTTCTCCTTTCGGTTTCGGTTTATTCGGTTCGGTAACTTCGGTTTATTCGGTTTGAATATTAACTAGTGCATAAAGCCATACACTCTAATATTCTTAATTAAAGTACTCAAAAATACAAAAGTGAAAATATTTATTGACAAAAAATTTGTCCAAAACTAGCAAATTTCGACCCAAATAGAGAAAATTGTACATAAAAGAATATTTGATCATTAGAAATGTCTTGTTACTTGTTTAGAGTTAATTGATGAACGTTGAGAATAAAGGAAAGTAAAATTTTAGATTATTTATATTTATGTTATAATTGATGATATATGTTTTGTGTAATATCATATATATTTCGGTACGGTATCGGTATTTCGGTATTTTATTTTAAAATACCAAATACCATACCTAATACCAATTTTTTTAAAACTTAAATCAAATACCATACCAAATACCAAAATACCGTATACCAAATACCAAAATTTTCGGTTTCGGTATGGTAATTTGGTATTTACCAAATTATGCCCAGCCCTACTTATCATACCTGGGCCCGTCTGGGTCTGCCGCGGTTCTGCTGCGGTTGCGATAGAACCGCGAGAGGTAAGGTTCAGAAAGGTCAATCCACCGCGGTTTGACCGTGGTCGCGGTGCAAATGCGGTGGACTGACTATAGAGAGGTGCTTTGACCGTGGTTTGACCGCGGTCGCGGTGGAACCGCGGTCTGGGCACTTCTCTGCATCTGATGGCTTTTTTTTTTAACAAAAAGATTACACTTACAACAATTTCATGGGTTGCCTCCCACGCAGCGCCTGATTTAACGTCGCGGCACGGCTCAGATGAGCGCAATTAAGGCTCGCTCGACCTCTGTGGTTCATTCAAGTGCAGCTCAGACATTTCCTTAGGCTCGCTCATACCCACATATAATTTCAATCGCTGACCATTGACTCTAAATGTACGAGAGTCATTCTCAGTGGCAACTTCCACAGCTCCTGACGGGAAAACTTCAACTACTCGAAATGGTCCAGACCATCGTGACTTAAGCTTACCCGGGAACAACCTCAATCTTGAGTTGTAGAGCAATACCATGTCCCCAGGTTTGAAATTTCGCTCAACAATGTTCTGATCGTGTAGCCTCTTCATTCTCTCCTTGTACAGCCTTGTGCTCTCAAAAGCAAGATACCGAAACTCCTCGAGCTCATGCAGTTCAGTGACTTTTGACGTGCCCGCAGCTTCCATGTCTAAGTTTAGCTGTTTTAGTGCCCACCACGCTTTATGCTCAAGTTCTACAGGTAGGTGACAGGCCTTCCCAAACACCAACTTGTATGGTGACATACCAATTGGTGTCTTGAAAGCTGTTCTGTAAGCCCAGAGTGCATCATCTAGCTTCCTCGCCCAATCAGTTCTTGTGGCGTTCACGGTTTTTGTCAGTACATTCTTGATATCTCTGTTGGATACCTCAACCTGTCCACTAGTCTGCGGGTGGTACGGAGTAGCCACCTTGTGGCGCACATCATACTTAGCCAATAACTTTTCAAAAGCCCTATTGCAGAAGTGAGTGCCTCCGTCGCTGATAATTGCGCGTGGTGTCCCAAAGCGGGTGAATATGTTCTTCTTTAGAAACCCAACCACCACTTTTGCATCATTGGTGGGCACTGCTGCAGCTTCTACCCACTTGGACACATAGTCTACAGCAACAAGAATGTACTTATTGCCATAGGAACTGACGAAGGGACCCATGAAATCTATCCCCCAGACGTCAAACACTTCCACCTCTTGAATTGGGTTCATGGGCATCTCGCGGCGCCGGGAAATGTTCCCGGTGCGTTGACATTCATTACAGACCTTTACCCATAAGTGAGCATCTTTAAACAGCGTTGGCCAGAAAAATCCAGCTTCTAGCACCTTTGCTGCTGTCCTGATTCCTCCAAAGTGTCCACCATACGCTGATGCGTGACAGGCTTGCAAAACAGAAAATTGCTCTATCTCGGGGACGCATCTCCAGATCATATTATCAAGGCATATTTTGAACAGATAAGGTTCATCCCAGTAATACTGGCGGCTTTCACGAAAAAATCTTTTCCTTTGGACCGATGAAAGGTCGTGAGGAACAATACCACTGGCCAGGTAATTAGCAAAGTCCGCATACCATGGCGCTTCCTGATGAGTGGTGGCGAGCAACTGCTCGTCTGGAAATGTTTTCAGAATTTCCTCAACCTCTACTACATTTTCAGCTCCCTCAAGTCGTGATAGATGATCATCGACTTGATTCTCAGTGCCCTTCGGTCACGTATTCAAGATCGAATTCTGCAGTAGCACACCACGAATCAGGCGTGGCTTAGATTNGATATCTTCGATTGCGCAGGAAGGAAAAAACATCATCTTCTCAAGGAGCAACTTGTGAAGAAATGGAAAACCAGGAAGCAGAGGACATTAACCCACTTGGGATCCCACCACCAGTCCATGTAGAGGAGCGATTTGATGAAGTGGTGCCAAGACCAGCAAACAGAATCCTTAGAGATTATGCTAGACCCGATCGTTTCAACTGTGAATCTAGTGTCAGGAAGCCCCCAGTGGCAGCCAACAACTTTGAAATCAGGACCGGCCTGATTCAGACAATTCAACAATCCTGTATCTTCACTGGTGATACAAGTGAAGACCCACATAGTCATTTAATTGATTTCTAGAACTGGTAGAAACTGCTAAGTATAATGGAGTACCTCCTGAAGCTATCAAGTTAAGGCTATTTCCTTTTTCTTTAAAAGGAGATGCCAAGACTTGGTTGCGAAGTTTGCTTCAAGGGTCCATTACGACATGGGACCAGATGACTCAAAAGTTTTTAAATAAATATTTTTCCCCTGCTAAAACAACAAAGTTAAGACAAGACATACCTAATTTCTTGCAGACTGACACTGAGTCATTTTATCAAGCTTGGGAAAGATTAAAAGCAATGTTAAGAAAATGCCCACACCATGACATACCTGAACATATGCAATTATACATTTTTTATCATGGGCTAAAACCCTCTGCTAGAAATGTGATAGATGCAGCTGCAGGAGGTTCTGTAATGGGAAAAACCACAGAGGAAGCATTGCAACTGTTGAATGAAATTTCTGAGAACGCTATCCAATGGCCATCTAAGCGTGTAATCATTAAAAAGGCTGCTACGGTAAATCAGGTTGATGCTTTAAATACACTAACGCAGCAGATTGTTTCTTTGGCACAAAAGTTTGAATCTTTTCAGGTGAGTACACAACAGTCAAATCAATTTGAGGCTTGTGACATGTGCGGAGGAAACCACCAGAACCATGAATGTCAAGCAACCAATCAAACGGATGAACAGGTTAATGTCATCGGTTACAAGCCATATCCTTTTGGGAGTCCAACGGCACAGAAGCATCCAGGATTTCAGTGGAGTAACCCAAATGGTGCAGAAAACTCTCAAAGCTTCCAGAAACAACAGGTACAAGGTCCGTCGGGATACCAGAGTCAAAATCGTGGGCAACCGAGTTACAGACCTTATCAGCAAGCAGGACCATATCAACAAGCAGGTTCATACCAGCAAAGGCCCCAACAAGCTCATCCAAGTCTTGATGACCTTTTGTACAAGTATATTAAGGTCACTGATGAAAAGATGGAAAGCCAAAATTCATCCCTCAAAAATCTGGAAATTTAATTAAGCCAATTGGCAGCTCTTGTTTCAGAAATGATTCAGGGTCCCTTAGCAAGCAATACAGAGAAAAATCCAAAGGAGCACCTTAAGGCCATTACTTTACGGTCAGGTAAGGAACTTGATGAACCTTATGCAGGCAGACAAGAAAAGAACCAAACAGAACAACAGGTAGACAAGGGTAAGAATTTTGAAAAACCATCTAAACCATCAAAGGAGAAAGAAATAAAGAATAAGGAAGAAAATTTTCTGAAAAAATGGCTGCCCCAACTGTGACAATTCCTTTTCCACAAAAATGAAACGAGAAAAGCTTGATGGTCAATTTGCAAAGTTTTTGGAAATCTTAAAACAGATTCATATTAATATTCCTTTTACTGATGATTTGTTGCAAATGCCTTCATATGCTAAATTTTTAAAAGAAATTCTATCAAGTAAAAGGAAATTGGAAGAAGTTTCTGTGGTAATGCTTACTGAAAAATGCAGTGCTATACTTCAAAATAAACTACCACAAAAACTTGGTGATCCTGGCAGTTTTACCATTCCATGCACTTTGGGAGGTGTATATTTTGAAAAAGCACTTTGTGATTCTGGAGCTTCAATAAATTTGATGCCATTTTCTATCTTTAGATAATTGAATCTTGGTGAAATGAAGGACATAGGTGTTTCTCTTCAGTTTGCAGATCAAAGTACTAAGAAACCTAAGGGAATAATTGAAAATGTGCTTGTAAGAGTAGATAAGTTTGTTTTCCCTGTAGATTTTATAGTACTTGAAATGAAAGAATATCTTGATGAACCGATAATTTTGGGTAGACCATTTCTTGCTACAGGAAGAACAATCATAGATGTTCATCAAGGGAAACTAATCTTGAGAGTTGATGAAGAATGAGTCATTTTTGATATGCAAAAGATACTAAGATTTTAAGGAAATGAGGCATCATCTTCATGCTTTTCTATTGACATGATTAGTGATCTTGCAGATGAATTCAAAGATGACAATTAATTTCAGACTCAATGGAAAGATGTTTGACCAAATCAGGCACCGCACAAGATGATGATCTCACAATTAGGAGAGAAGCTGAAATACTGGAAAAAGATCTAAGGATAAGGAGATGCAATCAGAAGAAGTTCAACCAAAAATTGAACTCAAAGTTCTTCCTTCTAATTTAAAATATGTTTATCTTGAGCAAGAATTATTTCCAGTAATTATTTCATCTTCCTTGACTGCAGAACAAGAAGAAAGACTAATTCAAGTCTTAAAAGCACACAAAGGAGCCTTAGGGTGGACTGTAGAGGATATCAAAGGGATTAGTCCAGCAATTTGTACGCATAGAATCCTCATGGAAGATAGCTACAAGCCAATAATCCAACCCCAAAGGAGATTGAATCCTGCAATGCAGGAAGTGGTGAAAAAGGAGATTGTCAAGCTTCTAGCGGCAGGTATTATTTACCCAATTTCAGATAGCCCTTGGGTAAGTCCAGTTCAGGTAGTACCAAAGAAAGGAGGTATGACAGTTATAAAGAATGAAAATAATGAACTCATACCTACGAGGACTGTTACAGGATGGAGAGTCTGTATTGATTATAGACGTCTCAATGATGCTACCAGAAAAGATCATTTTCCTTTACCATTTATTGATCAAATGTTAGAAAGAATTGCAGGATATGGTTTTTACTGTTTTCTCGATGGTTATTCAGGGTATAACCAAATACCAATTGCACCTGAAGATCAGGATAAGACAACTTTCACATGTCCTCATGGAACATATGCATACAGAAGAATGCCATTTGGTCTGTGCAACGCCCCTGCTACATTTCAGCGTTGCATGTCAGCAATTTTTTCTGACATGACTGAAAAATTTCTTGAAATTTTTATGGATGATTTCACACTCTTTGGCAAAACATTTGAAGATTGTCTTTACCACTTGACTTTAGTTCTTAAGAGATGTGAAGAGACAAACTTGATTCTGAATTAGGAAAAATGTCATTTTATGGTTACAGAGGGAATTATTTTAGGACATAAAATCACTGCTAATGGGATAGAAGTAGATAAGGCTAAAATTAATCTTATAGCAGGATTACCCCCTCCCACAACTGTTAAAGGCATCAGAAGCTTTCTAGGTCATGCAGGTTTCTACAGACGGTTCATAAAGTATTTTTCAAAGATTTCAAAACCTCTGACTAACCTCTTGAT
Organism: Nicotiana attenuata; assembly: GCF_001879085.1. Classification (NCBI taxonomy): domain Eukaryota; kingdom Viridiplantae; phylum Streptophyta; class Magnoliopsida; order Solanales; family Solanaceae; genus Nicotiana; species Nicotiana attenuata. Next base: position 23,238,715 of record NC_031997.1, read on the forward strand.
GAAAGATGTTAAGTTTGATTTTTCAGGTGATTGTATGATATCTTTTGACACCCTTAAGGAGAAATTATCAACTACCCCTGTAGTTGTGTCCCCTGATTGGAGTCAACCTTTTGAGGTTCTGTGTGATGCTAGTGATACGGCAGTGGGTGCTGTTTTAGGCCAAGGGAAGGATAAGATTTTTCGTCCCATTTACTATGCCAGTAGAACACTAAATGAGGCTCAATTGAATTATGCCACAGCAGAAAAAGAGTTACTGGCGGTAGTATTTGCATTCGATAAATTTCGTTCTTATTTGATAGGAACAAAAGTGACAGTTTTTACTGACCATGCAGCTTTAAAGTACCTCTTAGCAAAAAAAGATGCTCGACCTAGATTGTTAAGATGGATTTTACTTCTGCAAGAATTTGACCTTGAGATAAAAGATAAAAAAGGAACAGAGAATTAGGTAGCTGACCATTTGTCTAGATTAGAAGACCCTCCCGTTGAGTTCACCGAGATAAAAGAAGAATTTCCTGATGAACACATTTTTTCAGTCAATTCTATTGTAACTCAACCACCCTGGTTCGCAGATATTGCTAACTACTTGGTTGGAAGATGGACACCCCAAGATCTCTCTTACCAGCAGAGAAAAAAGCTTATTTCTGATGCTAAGTATTACTTGTGGAATGAACCTTACTTGTTCAAAATTTGTGCAGATAATATCATCAGGAGGTGTGTACCTGAAGAAAAGATGACCAAAATTTTGTATCACTGCCATGATGGAGCAATTGGAGGTCATTATGCTGCAAACCGTACGGCATTTAAAGTATTGGAGGCCGGATTTTTCTGGCCAACACTCTTCAAGGATGCCCGAGCATATGTTGCACAATGTGACAGGTGTCAGAAAACAAGTAATATCACTAAGAGAGATGAGATGCCATTACAGTCAATACAGGTATGTGAAATATTTGATGATTGGGGAATAGATTTCATGGGTCCTTTTCCTTCCTCTCATTCATTTGAATATATCCTTGTGGCTGTGGATTATGTATCAAGATGGGTTGAGGCCATCCCCACAAGGAAGAATGATGCTCATACAGTGTGTAATTTTCTTAGAAAAAATATTTTTACTAGATTTGGCACACCTCGAGTCATCATTAGTGATCAAGGAACTCATTTCATGAATAGGCAATTTTCTGCTTTGCTATCAAAATATGGTGTGACTCACAAAACTGGAACACCATATCATGCTCAAACACAGGGGCAAGTTGAAGTTTCCAACCGCGAGTTAAAAAGAATTCTTGAAAAGACGGTTGGAATTTCAAGAAAAGACTGGTCTTTAAAATTAGATGATGCACTATGGGCATACCGAACGGCGTTCAAAACGCCAATTGGAACATCCCCATATAAATTAGTCTTTGGAAAAGCTTGTCATTTGCCAGTTGAATTAGAACACAAAGCTTTTTGGGCACTAAAAGCATTAAACTTTAAATTAACCTCTGCTGGTAAAAAGAGATTGTTTCAGGTTAATGAATTGGAAGAACTGAGGTTGGAAGCTTATGAAAATGCCAGAATATTCAAAGAAAAAACAAAAATATGGCATGACAATTTGATCCGGCAAAAAAGTTTCAAAATTGGAGATCAAGTACTTCTTTATAATAGCAGGCTGAGGCTATTTCCAGGAAATTAAAATCCAGGTGGACAGGTCCTTCTAATGTTACAGATGTTACTCCATATGAGGCAATTGAAATTCAACAGATCAATGGAGGAGACAAATTTAAGGTAAATGGTCACAAGTTAAAGTTGTATTTTGGAGGCCATTTTGAGCAACAACCATCGGTAACCTTGATAGCCTAATACTTTCCGCTGTTAATAAGTCGAGCTGTCGACATTAAACTCAGAACTACAATTTCCTTACCCGTAGCCATTGAGGGTGAAGCAATGGAGCCTCATAAGTCCAACACAGATTTGAGTAATTAAATGCTTAACTAATTGATCTGGTTAATATCCAGATTATTGTACAATCGGAACATCTCATGAAGGCCTCTACAAAAAANCCAGTTCAGGTAGTACCAAAAAGAAGAGGTATGACAGTTATAAAGAATGAAAATATAAAACTCATACCTACGAGGACTGTTACAAGATGGAGAGTCTGTATTGATTATAGACGTCTCAATGATGCTACCAGAAAAGATCATTTTCCTTTACCATTTATTGATCAAATGTTAGAAAGAATTGCAGGATATGGTTTTTACTGTTTTCTTGATGGTTATTCAGGGTATAACCAAATACCAATTGCACCCGAAGATCAGTATAAGACAACTTTCACATGTCCTCATGGAACATATGCATACAGGAGAATGCCATTTGGTCTGTGCAACGCCCCTGCTACATTTCAGCGTTGCATGTCAGCAATTTTCTCTGACATGAGTAAAAAATTTCTTGAAATTTTTATGGATGATTTCACACTCTTTGGCAAAACATTTTAAGATTGTCTTTACCACTTGACTTTAGTTCTTAAGAGATGTGAAGAGACAAACTTGATTCTGAATTGGGAAAAATGTCATTTTATGGTTACAAAGGGAATTGTTTTAGGACATAAAATCACTGCTAATGGGATAGAAGTTGATAAGGCTAAAATTAATTTTATAGCAGGATTACCCCCTCCCACAACTGTTAAAGGCATTAGAAGCTTTCTAGGTCATGCGGGTTTTTACAGACGGTTCATAAAGGATTTTTCAAAGATTTCAAAACCTCTGACTAACCTCTTGATGAAAGATGTTAAGTTTGATTTTTCAGGTGATTGTATGATATCTTTTGACACCCTTAAGGAGAAATTATCAACTGCCCCTATAGTTGTGTCCCCTAATTGGAGTCAACCTTTTGAGGTTATGTGTGATGCTAGTGATACAGCAATTGGAGCTGTTTTAGGCCAAAGAAAGGATAAGATTTTTCGTCCCATTTACTATGCCAGTAGAACACTGAATGAGGCTCAATTGAATTATGCCATAACAGAAAAAGAGTTATTGGCGGTAGTATTTGCATTTGATAAATTTCGTTCTTATTTGATAGGAACAAAGGTGACTGTTTTTACTGACCATGCAGCTTTAAAATACCTCTTAGCCAAAAAAATGCTCGACCTAGATTGTTAAGATGGATTTTACTTCTGCAAGAATTTGACCTTGAGATAAAAGATAAAAAGGGAACAGAGAATCAGGTAGCTGACCATTTGTCTAGACTAGAAGACCCTCCCCTTGAGTTTAGCGAGATAAAAGAAGAATTTTCTGATGAACACATTTTTTCAGTCAATTCTATTGTAACTCAACCACCCTGGTTCGCAGATATTGCTAACTACTTGGTTGGAAGATGGACACCCCAAGATCTCTCTTACCAGCAGAGAAAAAAGCTTATTTCTGATGCTAAGTATTATTTGTGGAATGAACCTTACTTGTTCAAACTTTGTGCAGATAATATCATCAGGAGGTGTGCACCTGAAGAAGAGATGACCAAATTTTTTTATCACTGCCATGATGGAGCAATTGGAGGTCATTATGCTGCAAACCTGTCACGACCCGGATTTCCCACCCTCGTGAGTCGTGATGACGCCTACTAATAGGAGCTAGGCAAGCCAATTAATTTAACGTTTCTCTCAACAACATTAACAGTATAAAGAAGAACGAGGCAATTAATATAAAAGCGGAAGTCTCGAAACATAAATAACTGAAACCAAGTGCGGAAATTCAAATACACTTCTACCCAGATCTGATGTCACTAACTCACGAACTTCTACTGAATGCTAAATACAAAGTCTGAATAAGAATACAGTACTGTCTGAACCGATACAAGGGAAATCAAACGAAAGACAGAGATAAGAGAGACTCCGGGCCATGCGGACGTCAGCAAGGCTACCTCGGAAATCTCCGGACTGAAGTAAGCTCCCAACGCTCCTACTGCTGTCCAAAAGCTCCTGCTCCGGTACTATGATCTGTGCAAAAAGCACAGAAGTGTATCATCAGCACAACCGACCCCATGTGCTGGTAAGTGCCTGGCCTAACCCCGGCGAGGTAGTGACGAGGCTAAACAGGACCTACCAAAAATAACCTGTGCAGATATATATATATATACAAAGGCAACAGAAATAACAACAGAGAATATCAACTAAAAAGGGGAAGGGGGCATGCTCGGGGAAAAATACAGTGAACACAGATCAACGGATAAAATGACGAAACTATCTCAATACCATAGCTCATTTATAGGTGGTCGGCGCGCCACACGATCCCATTTCTTAATTCATAAGTGGACGACGTGCCACACGATCCCATTTCTTAATTCATAAGTGGACGGCGTGCCACACGATCCCATTTCATAATATATAAGTGGACGGCGTGCCACACGATCCCATATTATAGAATATAAGTGGACAGCGTGCCACACGATCCCATATCATAGTATATAAGTGGACGACGTGCCACACGATCCCATATCATAGTATATGAGTGGACGGCGTGCCACACGATCCCATATTATAGTTCAAAATATCTGACTTTGTAAAGAAGGCCCCATTAGGGGAATTCGACAACATAACACTTTAACCCGGCAAGGGTACAGCTAACAGCCCAAATTTCCCGGCAAGGAAGAGTACATAATAATAGTCTACACGTCCCGGTAAGGGAATAATCACAACACATCCTCTTTTAAATCACTTCTTTCTCGACTATCACATTCTTGTTCGAGCCAACGCTCCAAAATATACCAATCACAATTCTTCCTCAACCGTTCACATTATATGAAATTTATCAATTTAACCAGGAAATTGTGTCACGTCATTCGAATTAAAAGTAGTTAAGACTCACGGTCATGCTAGACTCCGGTGCATAGATAACCGTCACCATACCTATACACCGTGCTCCACATTTAGCAAGTAGCAAATAACATCCTAATCCTATTCCCTCAAGCCAAAGTTAGAACAAACACTTACCTCAAATGCTCCAAACTCAACTCAATTCTCTAGTATAGCTTTACCCTTCGAATTCACCACCAAACCGCTCGAATCTAGTCACAAATTACTTTAGTGTATCAACAAAGGCTAATCTAATAAATTTAAATGCATGAAAAGTGAATTTCCCAAAGTTTGTTCAAAAATTCCCAAAATGCCCCCGGGCCCACGTGGTCAAAATCTGAGGTTCGAACCAAAACCCGACTACCCATTCCCCCACGAACTCAGATATATAAGTTATTTTGGAATCGGACCTCAAATTGAGGTCCAAAACCCCCAAATTTTGAAACCCTAGTTCTACCCTAAATTCCCAAATTCCCCCATTAAAATCTTTGTTTTGAAGTTGAAATTATGTTTAAAGATGTTAAGAAGCAAAGAAAATAAGTTAGAAATCACTTACCAATCGTTTTGAAGGAGAAGAATCGTTTGGAAAATCGCCTCTTATGTTTTGGGTTTTGAAAAAGTGCAAAATGATTGAAAATCTCAGATTTATATACTTTGCTGAAGGACTGGCGCGGACCGCGCAAAAATGCCCCGCGGCCGTGCCGAGGAAGGGAGGGAAAACAACTCTCTGAACCTACCCAGCGCGGACCGCATGATTTTGGTGCGCGGCCGCGCTGGTGTCTTGCACCTGGGGCCTTCTCTGAATCTCCCAGCGCGGACCGCACGAACTTGGTGCGCGGCCGCGCTGGTCAAACCAAGGCTGAGGGCCCCTCTGAATCTGGCCACGCGGACCGTGCGGACTGTACCGCGGCCGCGTGGCTTCCAGGGCGGACCGCGCGGGAATGACCGCGGCCGCACTGGGGCCTGCAACACTGCAACATCTGTTACTTTAAGCCTAAGGCCTCCCGGGCCCTACTCAAAACTCACCCGAGCCCTCGGGGCTCCAAACTAAGCATACACACTAACTCAGTAACATCCTACGAACTCATCCGTGCGATCCAATCGTCAAAACAACATCGAAATCATCAAATTAGGCCTCAAGACCCATGATTTTCTCCCAATTTTCATAAGACATCAAGTTTAGAGTTTTTGTCCAAAACACGTCAAACGACGTCCAAATCTAACCAAACTTTACAGCAATTGCTTAAATCACATTTAAGACTTGTGCCGGGCGTCGGAACCAAAATACGAGCCCAACAGCACAGTCTTCTAAACAAATAACACTTTCAAATTCTTTAATTATTTTCAGAAATAATTTCACACATTAATTCATTTCCTTGGACTCGGAACCTCGGAATTTGATTCCGGGCACACCCCCAAGTCTCATATTTTCCTACGGACCCTCCGGGACTGTCGAATCACGAGTCCGGGTCCGTTTGCCCAAAACGTTGACCGAAGTCAAACTTAATCAATTAAAACATCAAAATTTTTATTATCTTTCTCACAAATTCATATATACGTTCCGGCTACGCGCCCGGACTGCGCACACAAATTCGAGGCAACCCCCAAGTGAGGTTTTCACGGCCTCAGAGATACGGAGTAAGTAGGAATACAGGTGATGACTCTTTGGGTCGTCACAAAACCGTACGACATTTAAAGTATTGGAGGCCGGATTTTTCTGGCCAACACTCTTTAAAGATGCCCGAGCATATGTTGCACAATGTGACAGGTGTCAGAAAACAGGTAATATCACGAAGAGAGATAAGATGCCATTACAATCAATACAGGTGTGTGAAATATTTGATGTTTGGGGAATATATTTCATGGGTCCCTTTCCTTCTTCTCATTCATTTGAATATATCCTTGTGGCTGTGGATTATGTATCAAGATGGGTTGAAGCCATCCCCATAAGGAAGAATGATGCTCATACAGTGTGTAATTTTCTTAGAAAAAATATTTTTACTAGATTTGGCACACCTCGAGTCATCATTAGTGATCAAGGAACTCATTTCATGAATAGACAGTTTTCTGCTTCGTTATCAAAATATGGTGTGACTCACAAAACTGGAACACCATATCATGCTCAAACACAGGGGCAAGTTGAAGTTTCCAACCGTGAGTTAAAAGAATTCTTGAAAAGACAGTTGGGATTTCAAGAAAAGACCGGTCTTTAAAATTAGATGATGCATTATGGGCATACCGAACGGCATTCAAAACGCCAATTGGAACATCCCCATATAAATTAGTCTTTGGAAAAGCTTGCCATTTGCCAGCTGAATTAGAACACAAAGCTTTTTGGGCACTAAAAGCATTAAACTTTGAATTAACCTCTGCTGGTAAAAAGAGATTTTTTCAGGTTAATGAATTGGAAGAAATGAGGTTGGAAGCTTATGAAAATGCCAGAATTTTCAAAGAAAAAACAAAAATATGGCACGACAATTTGATCCGGAAAAAAAGTTTCAAAATTGGAGATCAAGTACTTCTTTACAATAGCAGGCTGAGGCTATTTCCAGGAAAATTAAAGTCCAGATGGACAGGTCCTTATAATGTTACAGATGTTACTCCATATGGGGCAATTGAAATTCAACAGATCAATGGAGGAGACAAATTTAAGGTAAATGATAACAGGTTAAAGTTGTATTTTGGAGGACATTTTGAGCAACAACCATCGGTAACCTTGATAGCCTAAACATTTCGTTGTTAATAAGTCGAGCTGATGACATTAAACTCAGAACTATAATTTCTTTACCCGTAGCCATTGAGGGTGAAGCAATAGAGCCTCATAAGCCCAATATAATTTATATGAATAAATGCTTAACCAATTGATCTGGTTAATATCCAGATTATTGTACAACCGGGACATCCCATGAAGGCCTCTACAAAAACAGAGCCATCTATACAGGAGTAATTCCATGGTGGTCGGTATGCCTAAGTCACTGGTTGATTAACCATCTAATTGTATAAATTAATTATTGGCTCGGGTAAATTTTCTGGTTTATATCAAAACCCGGACCCCATGACTGATAAGGTCTAAAAGCTAGTCCAGTCTATTAAACATAGAATATGTGTGGTCACAGTTTTTTTCAAGCTTTCTTCTGTGACTGTAAATTTGAAAGCTAAAAATATTTTTATTTTATTTTATTTTCAAATAGTTCTTTAGTTATTTATATATCTATTAAAAAAAAGAAGAGGAAAAAAAAGGACACTATGTATATAATTCACGTTATAGGCAAGAGTTTATATGTATATACATACACATAGGACAGTATATATAGTAGCTCATAAATAGGTCTTTCTTGTGTAGTATTAAAAGACAACATCAATGTTCCCAATGACCAACTTTTTAGGTGTTAGGTAACACAAAAGAGTACAAAGCTACTTAGTCTTGCAAAAGATTTTGCTTTGGTACGTGAACCTAGATAATCATAACATATAAAATTTATAAATAAAAAAAAAAGACTTGAAAATCCAAAAGAAAAAGAAGGAAAAGTTACTAAACTTTTACAAAACCAAAAAGGACTCCAAATGCAACTGACAGGTAAGCTCTATTATACTCCCCTTGCCTTTTATTCCACAGTCATGACTGTAAGTTTTCTTTTGTACTTTGTCTTCTCAAGATCTTCTTCTATCATTTCTATTTCACTGTTTGTATGCCAACTGGTGAAGGGATGGCATTCTTACAGTCACGACTGCAGATTAATTTTCTTTTTCACTAGTTTAAAGGTTGAATAAAAGGATGGGGGGACCAATTGTGAATATTAACTCCATCGAAATCTTCCAAGATCCGCCGGAAAATTCCATCTCTGGCCACTCAGCTTTTTACTTCACTCATTTTTCTCTCATCTCTTATCTTCTTAATTTTTCTACTTCCTTAAAGCACACCCAATCATTTGAAAAATGTCTCAAAAAATTGCTTCAGACCAAAGATTAGGTATTCCTCTTTCAGGGGATGAATGGTTTCAAGAAAGCTTTGGAAGGCAATTGATCTCTGAAAAAGGCATATTTTTTTATTCAAAAGATGGGCAGGAAGACCAATATGTTGCTGAAATTTTAAGCTTCTTTGAATGGGGTGAGTTTGCAAAACCACCCGGATCTTACTGCTTAAAATTGGTCTGGGAATTTTACAGGAATATGGAAGAAAGAAAGAGCAATTTCACTACTGTGAAAGGAAAAAGGGTGAACTTTGTTAGTAGACTGTATTTGTAAAATAATTCTGGAAATATAAAGGCGAAATACATAAATGACCCATTTAAGTTGTCCACAACGGTCATTTGAATACCTCAACTGAGACCATTTCCAGCTAGACACTTTAAGTGACTTTTAAGCAAAATCAAATAGACACTCCGGTACAGCATACCAGATGCGTGAGTTACACTTGCCAAATGAGCCAAATGAGCCAATCAATGAACGAGTGTAATTTATAATTAAAACTTAACACAAATTAACCAAAAAAAACAAAATAAATTTAAAGATCAGTTCTTTCTTTTTTTAATTTATTTTCTCTTTCTTTTTTTCTCCTCTCTCATCGACCTCCCGTCTTCCCAAAACCTACCCTAGTTTGGTTTGGAAAGAATGGAGATTGCCGGAAATATTTTTAAGGACCTGGATCACCTACTCAAGGCTCTTCTTCCGTCATTGCTGATATTTTTTAATATTTGTTACTGTAAAGAAAAAACTTGCTAATTCTCTCCTATACCCTCGTGTTATCAATGGAATCAAATATCATCTCCCATCAACCTTCATATGCAAGGAGATTCAGGAGATCAAGCAAAATAACTGAATTATGATAGAAGATAATTAAAGTCTGCCTTTCCTGTCTATTGGGTTTTTTGAGAAGACAAAGGGGGTGATCTATGGAGAGAAAAGGCGAGGGGTGCGGCGGCAGACAACATGGGGTTTGGCCGGCGGGGTATTGGGGATGGCGATAGGAAGGAGGACATATTTCTTCTTTCTTTTTCTAGTTTTTGTTTTTTTTCTCTGTTGAGTGGAGAAAGTGACAGTCTTCATCTCCGAGGTCCTTCAGTTTTGTATTTTTTTCTTTAGTGATGTGTGTTTTTCTTATTGGTCATAGTTGCCACGTTGGCAGCAGCTGAGATACACGAAAAGTGGGCTCCACCAGTTAAATTAAAAAAAAAAAAAATAAACATAATTTTGAAAGGCTTCACTTGCTGCTAGGCGAGTGTAGTACACACATTTTGCCATGTCACTTTGAAGGGTTTAAGAGATACAGTGAAAAATAACTTGAGGTGTCTACTTGATAAATATGTCTGTTGAGGTGTTCAAATGACCGTTGTGGACAACTTGGAGGGGCCATTTATGTATTTCGCCAAATATAAATGAATATAAATAGAAATGACATAAAACCAATTCGAACCCACTGAATTCACAGTGTTTCCTTAAGGAATTTAATCCCCTCCTAGTACCCAAGGTTATGGATTATTTTCTCCCAGGATAGAACGAATTACACACTGGTGTAGTGGTACTTCAAACCCCAGTGTTTCAGCGAACACAAAGTTCGGTAGCAAATCACACTTACTTTTTACTTTGTTTGATGCTAAAAGTATGCAGAAGAAGGAGAGAAAACTCAGAAAATCGTAGTGAAATTCTGAGCAGAATAGTGTTGTATTTATAGCCAAAGTTGAGCTGAAATCTGAAGAGGTGCAACTCTTCAGAATGGGTGTTTATGCAAAAACGCCCACAGCATAAATGCCATTACATAAATGGCCATTTACTCAATAATAAATAGGAAAATAAAGAGGGAAAATTGAAGAGGGTAGTTACTTTTCTGTTACCAAAACAGAAAAACGGATTGGATTTAATATTAATATTCTGTTATTAAAATAAATATTTAATAACATTTCTGTTAATATTTTACTATTAACAAATAAATTCGGTCCAAAACGTTAATCAATCAATCGATCATTTGACCAAATCCAAATCCGAATCCGAATCTGAATCTGAATCCGAATCCGAAGCCGTAGCCGTAGCCGAAGCCGAGCCGAGCGAGCGACGACGACGACGAAGGCGCGAGGTTTGCCTTCTTCTCAACTCTTTAAGAGCTAGAAGAAGAGCAATTGCTTATATACCCATAAAAAACCTCTTCCTCTTCCAATATGGGACAATGCCCATTTGCCAAGGGGGGAACTTAAAATTTCACTCAAAAATTTCATTTCCCTCCATTTCCCATTCACCCTCTTTTAAGTATTTAATATATATTAATTAAATACATCCAAAACCCAACAATCCCCCACATGAATGGAGAATGGCTATATCACGGAAGTATGCATGAAAAACTGTGTGATTCGCAAGTAAGGATTAATTGCATATGGATAAGTAGGTTTCCCTTTGAACTTTCCGTAGTGAACTTATGTCGGATATACTCGATCAATCGGTAGATTTGATATCTTTGAACCGTCGAACTTTAGTGTATACCTAGACAACCATAAATCACACAACCAACCCTTAACCGTCTTTGGTTCTCATTGTTGTGTTCGTTTCAGCCATGAACACCGCCTGGTTTCATAAGTGCGTAGAGAACTGGCCTTACAATGTTCTCCTTGAAGCGGCTAACACTTCACACTTACATAGGTGATTCCTAAACGTGTCATCCCGTAGATACACTATTTAATATACCCCGTATCAAATTTAGAAATCATTAAAAAGCCTTAATGTTTTATCCTTGGTACTTGAACATTGTCTCATCACGAGAATGGACCAAAAGTTTAGTTGACAATGTTGAACCGTCATAAATGTCTTTGTTTGATCTCCTTGAACCTAGATCTTGGGATCTCCAGTCTTCTAGGTGGAGTTACCACCACTATGACTTGTTCTCGGCCACAGTCCCATTCCCCTTGATGACTTCTCAACTACCTCTCTAGTTAGGCCTTTTGTAAGTGGATCCGATATATTATCACTTGACTTTACATAGTCAATCGTGATAATTCCTCTAGAGAGTAATTGTCTAACGGTTTTATGTCTTCGTCGTATATGGCGAGACTTACCGTTATACATAACGCTCCCAGCCCTTCCAATTGCCGCTTGACTATCACAATGTATGCATATTGGTGCCAACGGTTTGGGCCAAAATGGAATATCTTCCAAGAAATTCCGGAGCCATTCAGCTTCTTCACCGGCTTTATCCAAGGCTATGAACTCAGCCTCCATTGTAGAGCGGGCAATACAAGTTTGTGTGGGTGACTTCCAAGATACCGCTCCTCCACCAATAGTGAATACATATCCACTTGTGGACTTGGAATCAGTTGATCCGGTGATCCAATTTGCATCACAGTATCCCTCAATGACCGCAGGATATTTATTGTAGTGCAAAGCAAAGTCCTGGGTATGTACTAAATGCCCCAAAACACGTTTCATGGCCATCCAATGAGATTGGTCTGGATTGCTCGTATATCGACTCAATTTACTTATAGCACAAGCTATATCTGGTCGTGTACAATTCATGATGTACATTAAGCAACCCAACACACGAGCATAATCCAATTGTGATATGCTCTGTCCTTTGTTCTTTGCTAATGCAAGATTCACATCAATTGGAGTCTTTGCAACTTTAAAGCCCAAGTGCTTGAATTTTTCAAGTACTGTCTTAATATAATGAGATTGTGACAATGCTAGACCTTGAGAAGTCTTATGGATCTTAATTCCCAGAATTAAATCAGCAACTCCCAAGTCTTTCATATCAAACTTGCTAGTTAGCAAACGCTTAGTAGCATTTATGTTGGCAATGTCATTACTCATTATGAGCATATCATCCACATATAAGCAAACAATGACTATGTGATTTGGAACATTTTTAATGTACACACATTTATCACATTCATTTATCTTAAATCCATTTGACAACATTGTTTGGTCAAATATAGCATGCCATTGTTTGGGTGCTTGTTTTAATCCGTAAAGGGACTTAACAAGTCTACAGACCTTCTTTTCTTTACCTGGAACCACAAACCCTTCAGGTTGTTCCATGTAGATTTCTTCCTCCAACTCTCCATTTAAGAAGGCCGTCTTAACATCCATTTGATGAATTTCAAGACCATAAACTGCAGCTAACGCTACTAACGTTCGTATGGATGTAATTCTTGTAACTGGAGAGTATGTATCAAAATAGTCAAGACCTTCTCGTTGTCTATACCCTTTGACCACAAGTCTTGCCTTATACTTGTCAATAGTGCCATCATCTTTCATTTTCCTCTCAAAGATCCATTTAGAACCCAACGGTTTATTTACCGGAGGAAGATCAACCAATTCCCATGTATGGTTGTTCAGTATGGATTCTATTTCACTATTGACTGCCTCTTTCCATAACAATAATTATGAAGAAGACATAGCTTCTTTAAATGTTTGAGGCTCATTTTCCAATAAGAAAGTCACAAAATCTGGTCCAAATGTAGTAGATGTTCTTTGACGTTTATTACGTCTTGGATCCTCCTGGTTAAGTGTACTTTCTTTTGTTTCTTCCCGAGGTCGTTTAGATCCTTCACCAATCGAATCACATTCCTTTTTATACGGATATATATTTTCAAAGAACTCAGCATTATCTGATTCTATAACCGTATTATTATGATGTCGGGATTTTCTGATTTATGGACCAGAAATCGATATGCTTTACTATTAGTCGCATATCCTATGAAAACACAATTAACGGTTTTCGGTCCTATTTTTACCCTTTTGGGTTTAGGAACTTGCACTTTTGCCACACACCCCCACACTTTAAAATAATTCAAGTTGGGCTTCCTTCCTTTCCATTTTTCATATGGAATGGATTGTGTTTTGCTATGGGGTACTCGATTTAGTATTCGGCTAGCCGTAAGAACGGCTCCCCCCCACAAGTTCTGTGGCAAACCAGAACTTATCAATAATGCGTTCATCATCTCCTTTAATGAACGATTCTTTGAACTTATCAATAATGCGTTCATCATCTCCTTTAATGAACGATTCTTTCTTTCTGCAATCCCATTGGATTGGGGCGTGTAAGGGGCCGTTGTTTGATGAATAATTCCATATTCTAAACATATTTGTTCAAAAGGAGATTCATATTCACCACCCCTATCACTTCTTATCATTTTGATTTTCTTATTAAGTTGCGTTTCAACTTCATTTTTGTATTGCTTGAATGCGTCTATTGCTTCATCTTTACTATTAAGTAAGTAAACATAGTAATATCGAGTACTATCGTCAATAAAAGTTATGAAATAATTTTTTCCACCGCGAGATGGTATTGACTTCATGTCACAAATATCTGTGTGAATTAAGTCTAAAGGATTTGAATTCCTTTCAACCGACTTATAAGGATGTTTAACATACTTAGATTCCACACATACTTGACATTTTGATTTGTCACATTCAAACTTGGGCAATACTTCCAAATTAATCATTTTCCATAAGGTTTTATAATTGACATGACCCAAACGTATATGCTATAATTCATTTGACTCAAGTAAGTAAGACGAAGCTGAAATTTTATTATTATTTTCAACAACCATTACATTCAGCTTAAAAAGGCCCTCAGTGAGGTAACCTTTTCCTAAAAACATTTCATTCTTACTTATTACAACCTTATCGGAAACAAAAACACATTTAAAACTATTCTTAACAAGAAGTCCAGTAGAGACTAAATTCTTCCTAATCTCGGGAACATGAAGGACGTTGTTCAAAGTCACCACTTTGCCGGAAGTCATTTTGAGAAATATCTTCCCACATCCTTCAATCTTCGCCTTTGAAGCATTTCCCATAGAAATCGTCTTATCGGGTCCAACAGGAGCATAAGAAGCAAAAGCTTCTCTAACAGCATAAACATGGCGAGTGGCTCCAGAATCAATCCACCACTCTTTAGGATTGCCCACCAAGTTGCATTCGGAAAGCATGGCACATAAATCATCAACATCATCATGCTTTTCAACCATGTTTGCTTGACCCTTCTTCTTGTCTTTCTTCGGAGCACGACACTCCGTAGATTTGTGTCCGGTTTTTCCACAGTTGTAGCAGTTTCCACTGAACCGCTTCTTGCTTGGGTTGTATTTTGGTCCAGAAGCCTTCTTCCTCTTTTTGTTCTCTTCAACAATATTTGCTCCCATTATTGTTGAGTTTCCACGGCCTCTCTTTTCAGCAGCTTTGTTGTCCTCTTCGATTCTCAACCGAACAATGAGATCTTCAAGGGACATCTTCTTGCGTTTGTGTTTCAAGTAGTTTTTGAAGTCCTTCCACAAAGGAGGCAACTTCTCAATCATCGCTGCTACTTGAAATGCTTCATTGATGACAAGACCTTCAATGAAATTTCTATTAGTAAAAATACTAAGATTACTACTTTCAACATCAATATTAATTTGATTTATACCTTCAGCAAGGAGATCGTGAATAATCACTTGCAATTCCTGGACTTGGGTAATAACAGACTTGCTATCTACCATTTTGTAGTCCCAAAACTTTGCAGCAACAAACTTTTTCAACCCGGCATCTTCGGTTTTGTATTTCTTTTCAAGCGCAGTCCACAGTTCCTTTGACGTTTCCACGCCACTGTAGACGTTATACAAAGCATCCTCCAGCCCGCTTAGAATATAATTCTTGCACAAAAAATCTGAATGCTTCCACGCCTCAATCACGAGAAAGCGTTCAGTTTCTGGAGTTTCATCGGACAACACAGGAACATCTTCCTTGATGAACTTCTGGAGACTTAGAGTAGTCAAATAGAAGAACATCTTTTGCTGCCAGCGCTTGAAATCAATCCCGGAAAATTTTCCGGATTTCTCCGCCGGTGCCAATGTTTCCGGTGTCGTTCGGCTTGTTGAGGCATTGGCAGTCACCATTGGAACAACTTGGTTCTCATTCTCATTAGTCATTTCTGTAAAAGAATGACACAAACGTTAAAATCACGTAGATTTTAATAGAGTACAAAACCACAAAGGTTTTACTCTTCCAGAAACAGTAAGTACAAATACAGAAAATATATTAAATTCCTTAAGCATGTTAGTAGACTGTATTTGTAAAATAATTCTGAAAATATAAATGAATATAAACAGAAATGAACATAAACAGAAATGACATAAAACCAATTCGAGCCCAATGAATTCACAGTGTTTCCTTAAGGAATTTAATCCCCTCCTAATACCCAAGGTTATGGATTATTTCCTCCCAGGATAGAACGAATTACACACTGGTGTAGTGGTACTTCAAACCCCAGTGTTTCGGCGAACACAAAGTTCGGTAGCAAATCACACTTACTTTTTACTTTGTTTGATGCTAAAAGTATGCAGAAGAAGGAGAGAAAACTCAGAAAATCGTAGTGAAATTCTGAGCAGAATAGTGTTGTATTTATAGCCAAAGTTGGGCTGAAATCTGAAGAGGTGCAACTCTTCAGAATGGCTGTTTGTGCAAAAACGCCCACAACATAAATGCCATTACATAAATGGCCATTTACTCAATAATAAAGAGGGAAAATTGAAGAGGGTAGTTACTTTTCTGTTACCAAAACAGAAAAACGGATTGGATTTAATATTAATATTTAATATTAATATTTTGTTATTAAAATAAATATTTAATAACATTTCTGTTAATATTTTACTAGTAACAAATAAATTTGGTCCAAAAAGTTAATCAATCAATCATTTGACCGAATCCGAATACGAAGCCGTAGCCGAAGCCGAGCCGAGCGACGACGGCGCGAGGCTTGCCTTCTTCTCAACTCTTTAAGAGCTAGAAGAAGAGCAATTACTTATATACCCATAAAAAACCTCTTGCTCTTCCAATATGAGACAATGCCCATTTGCCAAGGGGGAACTTAAAATTTCACTCAAAAATTTCATTTCCCTCCATTTCCCATTCACCCTCTTTTAAGTATTTAATATATATTAATTAAATACATCCAAAACCCAACAATCCCCACATGAATGGGGAATGGCTATATCACGGAAGTATCCAAAAAGTTTTGGTGAAAGAGTCATCCAACTGTTGGCCCATTGAAAAAAGAAGGGGAGGAAGAAGAATTCTTAAGAAAAAAGAGAAAGCAAACTCTTGTTTCTCAAAGTGGAATAAGGCAGATTATGGATTTATTGGCTAGAAAATTTGAGCCTATGGAGAAACAAGTTAATGAGATAAAGAAAGAAGTAGAAGAGATGAAAAACGAAATGAGTGTTAAAGCTGATGGAGTGAAGGAAGACTTGAAACAAATGCGACATGTTCAAATGCAGGATATCATTTACAACTCTTCAATGATTTATGACAATTCAAGCTTTTTGCAGAGATTGGCCTGGTTTTTGCATTACAATGAGCCTATTAAATTCTCACCATTGCAGTTTATGGATCCATCTTCATGTCCTATTCCGAAGTTTTATTCATCTGAAGAACTACAAGCTATGGCACAACAATTACCACCTCCACCACCCATAGAAAACCAACCACCACCACCTCCACCCAGGGGCGGAGCTAGAGCAGGAGCTACGGGTTCGGCCGAACCCAGTAGCTTTTGTTCAAAACTTATATTTGTGTTAAAATATCTATTGAATATCTATTGTTCAAACTTCAAATCCTGCCTCGACCGGTCCCAACACCAATTATTTCAGATCTCGGCAGTGGAAATTTGTCACACTTAGTTGATCTTGCTACTATTTTTCCCGGATATACTCCTCTGTCTATACCCAATGTTGGAGAGTCGAGTAGGATGGAACCAAATTCACAAAGTGAGATGGTAAAGAAGCCTAGAATAGGACCAGATGAATTCTCGGAAAATTGGACACATGTTTCGATTACGCAACGTGGTTCCTTACAGCTAAGAGAGGAGACAGAATTATTTTGCTGATGATAATGTAGGAGGAACAAATAGCTTCACAATGAGATTTAATCCAGGAGGATGAAAAGTTTTAAGTGTTGGGGGGTCAATATTTTGGGAAAGAATATGGGAAGTTCATGCCTTTTACTGTTTAGCCTATATAGTATTAGGCTATGTCGGTTGTTGTTATCAATATTGTCTCTCTTTTGTATTTTTGTTAAAAGTATTCTGGGAAGTTTTTGGATATATATGTATGTATATATGACATATATATGTATAACTGGTGTAAAATATTTTGTTATCAGTAAAAAATTGAAGTGTAGTTGTCGTACTAGTATATGCACCTTATCTTAATTTTATGCACTTTGCTGCTCTAACATATTGATAACGTGATTTATTTTTGGTTAGTATTGAAGAAAGGAACAGGTTATAAAGCTGGATGCTTAAGCAACAAAGCACTCTTCAATGCTTGGGTAGTACCTATCAAGTTCAACATTTAAATAATCACACAAAAAAAATGTTTTAATTTTCGTAAATACATTACTACTTATATATAATTCTCTTTCATGGATTATCGTTTTACTGTGGGGATTAAATTCACAAAATAAGGTCTCTTCGTTTTTTAAATATTAACTCTTTTCTTCTTGAATCACATAACTTCCAAGTTTGATATTCCAATTTTGTGAAAGCAAGGATTTGCATCTTCAACTCAAGAAATCATTGGAATTGAGAAGAATTATGAACATCAACAGGTAGATTCAGTAATTCTTTACTAGAACTTGCTCAGAATGTTTGTCAAGGCGAAATAATAGTTGACACTAATTTCTGAAAAATGAATTAGGCTTTCTTTGATCTCTTCTTTTTGGCCTGAAAATGCAACCAAAACAAAAAAAAAATGTATCCCTAGTACCCAACTTTGAAGCCTGAAAATCATTCTTTCTTGTCACACCACAATCTGAACCAGTAAATTATAGGTACCCATGTATATGTAATTACTTCTTCCTAATTGCTTCTCTTCAGTTGAAAATTCAAAGATGGAGCTTAAAAAAAAAATTGGCGTAGAAAAAGCAAAGAAGCAGCATACATATAGATTCTTCATATATAGAGAAAATTCTATTGTACATAAAGTATTGTTAAAAAAGATATGAAGAAAAAGAAATTGCTTCATATTTCAGAATATATATAGCTACAATAGCTACAAATAAAAAAGTCACTATAAATAATTCTTTTATCCTATCAGCCTGAAGCCTAACATTACAAACCGAAAAAGCCTTAAAAGATTTCAGCAAAATAGTGTTTAAACTACATTAGTGGAGATTTACATAATGAGCAAGCCTATGGATAAAGAAGTACAATTCTTATTGATGGTGGCCATAAATTTATCAATTCTTAAGAGTCATAGGGAGAAGAAATGCAAGTTCTTGCCAAACAAAAATGGAATCATAAGAACGGTAAATGTTTTGTGAGGTTGAAAAGGTTAATCAGTTTTAGAAAATGATGAAATCCTTATCTTGAACAAATTTTCTCTCCACAAGGCAAACAATGATTTTTGAAGAGAGTTGTTCAAAAAAAAAAAATTTTACTTTTTCCTCGAGGACGAGTAAAAGTTAAAGTATGGGGGAATTTGATGAATATAAATTATTCATGTATTTTCATTCGTATAAATAAGGATTTTTAAATAAATCATGAATAAATATATTCAATTCTCCTATATTTTCTAACAAGTTTTGCAGTGGAAAGATGAATTGAGGAAAGAATACTACAAGCAAAACAAGGAGGAAAAAGAGCAATGCACGTGGTAAACAAGAGTGAATCAAATTTTGAAGTCACAACATGAATTCTTGAAGTTACAACATCAACTATTGAAGTCACAACTTCAAGACTTAAAGTTGCAACATCATCTCACATTTGCTACACATTTCTTATAAATAGACACTCATAATGTATTGTAAAAGTGTGTCTTACGGGAGAAAACTAATCTTTGGTCTCTCTCTTTGCCTTTAGTATTTTCTACTAGTTGTCTTTCTTTTAGAAGAATAATATTACTTCATAAGTTCTTTGTTTTAAATTAGTTTTTATTACTTCGTAATGGAGTAACTTCTTTTGTTGGGATAGTTGATGGAGCTTGATATATATATTATAATACTATCTCAGTTTAATACATCCTTGGCTTGAAACTTTCTTTTTATACTTTGTATTGTGCCGTAATAATAGTTTTAATTAATCATTATTATCACTTTTACATATTTTTATCTCTAAGTTATTTTTATATTGATTTGTAATTCTCACGGAGCAAAATTGATATATAATAACCAATGAATAAAATAGTAGAGTGGGAATAATTTTTAGTAAACTATTATTCCAAGTTCATAATCTTGCTTGCCTAAGTTTTAGTTCTCACGGAGGAATTGTTGTAGGCAAGATTATTGATTTTTGTTAGTAAAAATATTCTCACGAAGTTTTTACTACCTCTTAGCACAATTCAAGCAAAAAAAATATTTCGGTCTAATCGTCACTAGTTTTAACTCAATTAATCACATAACCTCGCGTAGTGTTATTAATTGACTACTTCTTAGTGAGCTAAATATAATTGTATTAGCAATAAGCAATTATTCCTTAGAGAAATACATGTGAAAATTGAGATTTTATTGTAATATATTATCAAGTGAATTCAACGATTCCCAACTTTTTTAAATTATAAATCTTCCGCAAGTTCTTGGTTTTTATTTAAGTAATTAACAAGTTCTAAACCCCACTCACTTTTCATCAAATTGATTCTCTCAAATAGTAATTGAAATATTCAAAGTCTGTAGCATAAATGTTTCAATCTCTGTGGGACGATATCATAAACTATACTAGAATTTGACAAAGCACGAGCAGAAAAATCCTATACACATTGGCCTCGTCAATTAGATTTTATTTCTTATTTGCTAAGCATTTTTATGTTTTTCTATTAGTAGTAATTTTCTACCAAACTCGAAAAGCCATGTTTGAGTATTATCTGGAAATTTTGGTGCCCCTTGTGTTGATATACATATGATAATAGCGAGTCAATTACCTTATAACCATTTCCAAAGATGTTTTCCTGCTATATCCCTCCCCTTCATTCTTTGGAGAGGATTCCTATATTATAGAAGCACTAAAACATGTATCTATATTCCCTTCTTTCTATTGGGGAGTGGGGACCACGGGCGGATCCACATAAGTAATTGTGGTGCTCAACCAATCATTGCCCGTGATATCGTACATATAATTTTATTGATAATTTTGCATGAAATGGATATATATTTAGGTGAGCTCTCATTACTCAAACAAACCGGTGGGTGCTACTAATTAGTGGAATCTAAGTTTGCGCTCTGCATGATCCGGAGTTCGATTCTTACGTAGTTTACTCTTTGACTTTCTTTTTCATCTCCCTTTACATAACTTTCCCTTTTATTCTTAACTTTATCATTTTTTCACTTTTCAATTTTGACAGCCTATATTGTGGTTGGAATCCTCACAATAATGATAATATTCAAGAAAATATAGATATTTATATTTTTCGTCATTCAATTTATGTTTTATCTGTATTAAGTATGAGTGGTTCAAAAATTTTATCCGTATTGTCTAAAACGTATTCAATCTGTCTATACCAATCCGACTCCTCCCATCATTTACTAGCACTAATTAATACTAGTGAACACCCATAATTATTTTAAAATACTGGATCCACCACTATAGGGGACGGAACACAGATTATCAGTGTTAATTATATGCCATGAGTTTCAAATTTTAATTCAGCTTTATCCGCTCCCTTAATAGCGTTATTATCTGTGTCGTAGGAGAATTCCATCACACTTAACCATTATATATTTAATAGGGACAAAATCTAAACAATTAATTGCCTAATAACGAACATTTGCATAAATTAGCCAAAAATTTACTGTAAAGAGCATTTTCTTCTTTAATGGGTCTAAATTACACGGTGAGAGTTCAAATGAGACGGGCCCCAATAATGAGTTACCGAACAATGGGTAACACATCAAAAAAAAAAAGAAAAAGAAAATATGAAGCATGAAATCTCCATAAAAAATATTCTAAAAACTTTAATTATCATTATTATATTTAACGGGTTTTATGAAAAAATAAGGAGTTGTATTTTATTGATCCAATTACATCATTCATAATGTCTGTGTAGTTGTTTCTTTTGTTTAAAGTTGATAATATAATACTTAGTTTGTATAATGAACGTTACTAATAGCTTGTTGGGTCAAGCTAATAGAAACTAGACGTACATATTTTTCCTTTCAATTTAGATGAGGCAATTCGACTCGGTATGGAGTTTAAGAAAAAAAAGATTTTTGAAACTTGTGTTGGTAAAAGCTTTGTGGGGTCATGATATTTGTGTAGTTATAAAAGTTTCTCATTAAATAAAATGGATAAAATGAAGAGTTTAAAGTTGAATTACTTCCAAATTTAAAAATATATACTAAAAAGAAAATTACATCATCTAATTTGAAACGGAGAGGAAGTACTTATTTTGAAGAATTAAGTATTTGGGCCACACTTCGAGAAAAAATGATTTTGAATATGTAGTAGCATGATCGATTCCCGTTGGGGAGAACGAACAGAAATAGCTTCTCCTTGGCATTATAATAAAAAATTAATTTTTCAATAAAAATATCCTTACAAAAATTCATATTTTCTAAAATGTATTCTTTAAGTTAACGGAAAAGGGCCTGATATATCCCTCTACTTTGTTTTATTGTTCAATCCTGTCCCCCGTTATACTTTCCGTCCAAATTTACCCCTGCCGTCTATCAAAGTTCTATATTTGCCCCTATTTTAACGGCCGGGACACGTGGCACATTCTGAATACGGAAAAGGCCTGATATATCCCTATACTTTATTTTATTGTTCAATCCTATCCCTCGTTATACTTTCCGTCCAAGTTTACCCATGCCCTCCATCAAAGTTCTATATTTGCCCCTATTTTAACGGCCGGGACACGTGGCATATTTTAGGAGAAAGAACCAGTACAAAAACAAAAAAACTCCAAACCGCCCTAGAACCCATGACTCGCATGCTCGTTTTTCCTCTCTTAATTTTTTTCCAAACTTCTCTTAAATAAAAACTTTTTTGTTTTTGTACTGGTTCTTTCTCCTACAAGATGCCACGTGTCCCGGCCGTTAAAATAGGGGCAAATATAGAACTTTGGTGGAGGGCATAGGTAAACTTGGACGGAAAGTATAACGAGGGATAGGATTTAACAATAAAATAAAGTATAGGGATATATCAGGCCCTTTTCCATATTCAGAATGTGCCACGTGTCCCGACCGTTAAAATAGGGGCAAATATAGAACTTTGATGGACGGTAAGGGTAAATTTGGATGGAAGGTATAACGGGGGACAGGATTGAACAATAAAACAAAGTAGAGGGATATATCAGGCCCTTTTCTCTTGAGTCAACATATATGTCTCAGCTATAAATATATTTGCAACGTATATATATTTACCAAACTATCCACCACTAACACATACTTAATGATATATTTAAATTATCATATAATGATTAAATAATTATATAAGGTGTCCAATATTATTACTTAACTATATTAATATTCATTAAAATTTTAATGTTTTGTGATTTTTTATATTTTAATTAAATTAAATTGAAAAGTTTAATATTAATCTTTCGTGGTAAATATTTGAATCATTTTGTCTATTTCTTTTAACTAATAAATCCTAGTCCTAGCATGTTAGGGAAAGGAAACGTGGGGCGAAAGCTAGGAAGGAAACAGAATTTTTAAGAAACAAGAATTTTAGGAAACAAAAGTTCCGAAATCCTATTCCCTATCAAATTCGGTAATACTTCCTCTGTCCTATAAATACAGTAGATTAACGTCGTGTATCATTGCACTCCCATCTTTCTAAAATTCCTTTGTATTTTTTTTTTCTCAAAACCTAACAAAACTTTTGAGAATTTTTTTTCCAAGAAATATGTCTCAAGATCATCACCAACATCCCTACTTTGCTACTCGTACACTACCAAATGATGTTTTTCACTTGCAAAGAATGAACCAACAACAACATGATATTCCACATAATCAAACAAGTGGAATATCTAATGATACTCCAATCATGTTTGAATATTGGGAAATAACAACTTACTGTGATCTTGATATGGATATAGATGATAGCGAGGAACGAGCTGGTTGTTTCATCTGCTGCTGTGAATTTCAGAATGGAGATACATTAGTCACACTTCCATGTAACGATGTGTTTCATTTAGATTGCTTCAATGAGCGGCTGAGGAGGAGGAATGATTGTCCGTTTTGTAGTACTGAAGTTTTGTCCACACACGAAGAAATAATAGAAGAAGAAGAAGAAGAAGAGGAGGAGGAGTTCGAGGATGAAGAAATAGAAGAGGAAGAAGAAAAGTTCGAGGTTGAAACAAGAACTTATTATTCTTCTGTAATGGATATAGATGACGACGAGGAACAAGAAACATGTGCGATATGTTTATGTGAGTATGAAGATGAAGATACTATTGGCAAACTTCAATGTGGCCATGAGTTTCATGTTGGCTGCGTCAACAAGTGGCTGCAGCAAAAGAATGCATGTCCGTTTTGTAGAGCTGAAGTTTTGCCCACACATGACTAGTTACATTCTTAATCAGGGGCCGAGGTAGAGTGCTAGATACGGGTTTGACGAACCTAGTAGCTTTGGGATCCATGGCTTCTCTGCAATAGTTTATAACTTCAGACTTGTAGCTTCTCTATACAAATTTTATGAAACATGCCTTACTTTATGATATTTGGTTATGTTTCATATCTGTGTTACATAAAGTAGAAACATTAATTTTGACTTGGTATTTTTCTCTTCCTGCAGTCTTACTCGGAATAAAGAAGATATATATTTAAACTGTGACAGTTCTGCAATTCGATTTGTGACCTTTTAACAATTAAATTGTTATGTTTAAAACATGCATGTTCTTATTAGAGGCTTTTGGATAAGGTCTTCTGTTTTAAGTTTACACTTATCTACGTATACCTAGGTGTGTGGTACTGGTACATGATATCCCATAAATTGGCACATGTGTTAGGTTAAATTTGTAATGTTATTCAACACTTGAGGGTAATATAGTTCTAAAGATAATTTAAAATATAATATATTTTTTATGTAAAAGAATCAAAATCCCACATCTTGATTAATTTAATATTAAATGTAGCTAGTGAACTTTTATAAAGACAAAATTCCTGTTTTACTTTGTCTTACATAATTTTTTATTAATATATTCCCAAAATAATGACACATTTTTATATTTTATTAATGAGAAGCCATATAAATATTATAATATGCTTAAAACTATAAGTTTTAAAAATCTTATAGTCATATACATGTAACAATCCAAACCCTAGTGATATTGTCTGCTCTGGACCTATGCCTTTACGGGTTTAAAACGCGTCAGGGCTTAGGCCCATAACGGACAATATCACTAGCGGGCTGGGCTGTTACAGATGGCAGGGGCGGAGGCTCAAGTGTATATGAGGCCTAAGGCGAAAGTTTAATATGAGGCCTTATTTTTCATTGTTTGTCAAAAATTTATTAAATTTTCAACTTTTCATTTCTTTTGTATTTTTGAATAACCAGATAGATATTTTCTTGTTGACATATTTATATTCTAAAATTTTTTAAACAATATGTACAGAGTAAAATTAATAAAATAATAAATAAAAATAAAAATGATACTAGAAAGCTAGAATGATATTACTCAATGGCTGACTGATTCAAGAAGTTTGAAGATTTTGATTCCAAAATATCTAGTTGGTGGCTTGTTGGAGTCTTGGAGAAAGAAAGAAATCCAGTAGAAAGAATTAAGAAGATGAACATGAATCATGAATAAAGAGGAAGGAAGAAGATATATCTTCTGGAATATGAAGAATGAATACTAGCACTAGAATTGAAATGTTGGCTAGGGATTACTTGGAAGAATAAAAAGTAGAGTTGTCAAATCAAACCAAAGTGACAACTATTTTTCTACTATTTTAAACTTTAATTTATTAATATATTTAAAGTTTTTCTTTCTTTTTATATAAAAAGTACAAAAGTACTACATACATATATTATTTTTTAAAAAGAAAAATCTATAAACCTATAAAATATACTCCTTATTCCTAAAAAATGGGCCCCCCAAAATTGGGGGCCTAAGGCACTTGCCTTACCCCATTCTATGTTAGAGTCGGCCCAGACAGATGGTATCAGAGTTGTTCTTGTATTAGCATTGCCGATGGTGGGCCAGAGTTAAACTCAATTTAGTAAAATCTCGGACTTTACACAGAGTCTCACATCAACAAAACACGAGAGTATGCTGGGATATAAGTTAACAAGCCTAAGATCCTAGCGATGCGTTTTAAACACGTGAGGGCCAATACCACATCGTACAATATCACAAGCGGGCTAGACTATTACATTACAAATGCTATAGCAATAGATCATTAATTTTAAAAGTGTTTTCTATCTTTCTTAAATTTCAGCAGAGTCAAACTATGACAAACAAACTTAAAAAGAGAGGAGTAATAATTAAGGTCTAATATTTGAAACCGGAATACCATGATTAGTTAATGGAATGAAAAATTATTGTAATGTGGGGCAAGAAAATGACAGATGAAGCTTCTCAGTTATATATGAAGATGACTTGGCGTCAACGCGTAACTGGCCTTGACTTTGATGACCTCAATGAATAACAGGGCATTTATCTTTAAACATGTTGTCATATTGATATTTGTGCTTCAATAAACTCAGTCTGAATCAAAGTCTTCCCAAATTTGTCACTTCAGGTTAGTAGCTATATATACAATATCTCTCAGTATATGTTAATTATTACCTTCTGATAAGTTTTCACAGAAGATGATAGTGGTGGAGGGAGGGCATTAATTGCAGGTTCGAACGAATCCTGTAGCTTTTGCTTAAACCTAGTACTTGTATTAGATAAAATATGTATAAATATTTAATTACGAAAATTCAGAAACCATATTTAATTACATACATGTCTATGATCTGTGTTATAATTAATGGATTCGGTTGAACCCCTAACTTGTTACCTGCATCCGTCACTGGCTGTGGTGAATTCGATCTGAATTGATGTTGGATAGTGATTAAAATTAGTTCTTGAGGAAACAACCATGAAAGGGGAAAGAATTTGGTTTTATATACACTGATGGTGTGAAGAATGTTTATACCATTTTGTGTAGTTTGATTAGTTCCAATAGGTTACCTGCTCCCATTTCTTTTTCTGCATTATACTCAGTATTACCCATCTGCAATTGACTTTTAAGTACCTTATATTTTCATTTTTAGTGGATAGAAATTAAACTTAACAGGAAATGTTAAACTTGGCAGTCAATTTGAGGGTTTTAGTATAGACGGTTACTATCTGGTTTGCAGCTTAAACCTTATTAGTTGTGATTATAGAGTGTCAGAGTCTCACATTAGTTGAGGATTAAGTTGTAATATATTTATATATTCTTGAACGATTCTAACCCCGTAAGCTAACTTTTGGAGCTGAGGACTGTTCAAGACTGTATAAAGAGATTACAACTCATAGCCTCAACCAATGTGGGGCCTTGACACCTCCGGTGCTTTTAGAGCCAGACCCGTCCTTGATGTTGGGTTATCCATTGTTATAGCTAAATGTTATGTTATCCACACTTCAAATATGTAAATGTGGGCGTGCCGGTTGGGGCGGGTGTGTGTGTGTGTGTGTGTGTGTGTGTGATAGGCAGGGCGGAGCTAGCATGCGAGATACGGGTTCGGCCAAACTCAATAGCTTTGGTCCAAACATTGTATTTGTCTTAAGAAATCCATTAAATTTATACAAATTATTAGTTTAGAACCCAATAACTTAAAACGGACTACAATCCTCAACCCATAAACTTCAATTCCCGGCTCCTCCTCTGGTGCTAGACTCGGACTTTAGCTGAGGGTATGAGTCATAGTCTCTTGGTCCTTAGCATTCTTAACCTCATAGACTAGCTTTTAGACTTGGGTTAGGTTCAATGTCTTTTTCTTAGCAGTCTGCTTACATGAGCCACCTTATAGTTGGTTTTGTGTCTCTTTATCTTTGCCTTCTGTTGTTTTGCAGACATACTGGCCATGGAAATTGTTGGTGCAGTGATAAGCATGATACAATGTTTTTGTGGAGAGACCTGCTCGCATCAATCCATTTCTGAAAAATGTATGTATATGAGAAAGCCTCATGCATTAGCAAATAGACTTGAAGAAAAGATGGAATTGCTTAAAGCTCGGGAGGAGGATGTTAGAAGAAAGTTACAAGTGGAAAAAGTATGGCGCGGAATGGAGCCAAAAGCTGAGGTAAATATGTGGCTTACTAATGTAGGAAAGATCAAAAGTTCTGTAGCTTGCTTGCAAGAAGAAATTACTAAAAACAAGAGTTGTTTAAATGGATGTTGTCCAAATTATACGTCTCGATTGAAGCTGGGGAAACACTTTGATAAGAAAATTAAAGAAGCCGACAGGCTGTTGGCGCAGAGCATATATCCAGATGCTTCATTGGTTGACATGATGCCTCAGAGAGGAAACATATTACCAGCAACTTCATTAGTGGGAGAAACTGCTCAAAGAAGTTTAAAATTAGTGTGGGAGTATTTGAATGATGGACACACTGGGATAATTGGTATTTATGGAATGGGGGGAGTGGGTAAGACATCCATCTTGGTAGCAATTAATAATCGACTTTTGAGAGAGAGCACAGTTTTTGATAATGTCATTTGGGTCACGGCATCCAAGGATTCAAATGTCCAAAAGTTACAAAAGGATATTGCTAGAGCTGTAGGTTTATCTTTTGATGATGAAGACGATGAAATGGCAAGAGCAGCTCAATTACTTGAAGCCTTGATGCGAAGAAGAAGATTTCTTTTAATTATAGATGATTTATGGGAAGCATTTTCTTTGGAGGTTGTAGGAATCCCATTCCCAGGTTATGGGCATGAGTGCAAGTTGATAATAACTACCAGATCTATGATGGTTTGTCGTGGCATGGAAACAATGAGAGACGTTGAAGTTAGTGTGCTTTCTAAGGAAGAAGCATATGACCTCTTTAAACAAAAGGTCGGTGACGAGGTGCTAGCATCTCCAAGATTACAAGCTGTTGCAGAGGATGTCGCGATGGAGTGTGGAGGTCTTCCACTAGCTCTTGTAACAGTTGGCCGGGCTTTAAGAAGAGAAAATGATATGAGGCAATGGGAAAATGCATTAAGCCAGCTGAAAAGTGCAATGGGAAGAATAGAAGGAATGGAGAATCGAGTCTTTACACGTCTGAGATTTAGCTATGAAAGACTGAAGGACAATGTGACTCGGTCATGTTTTCTTTATTGTGCATTGTACCCAGAGGATCATCATATTGAGACTGAAGAACTGATTAAATACTGGATATGGGAAGGCATGTTGGATAATCTCGGGTATGGAGAATCCAAGATGCTGCAGGGAAAGATGATATTAGATGAACTGAAAAATGCGTGTCTGTTAGAGATCGTTTGTGAAGAAGGTAGTTTGAATGAATATGTCAAAATGCATGACCTCATTAGGGATATGGCAATAGCTGTTACAAGAGTGAATCCACTGTTTATGATCCGAGCAGGAAGTGGAATTCGTGTCCCACCAGTTGAGAACGAATGGCTCGTAGGCCTTGAAAGAATCTCGTTAATGAGAAATGATTTGAGCTCTTTGAGTTTTGAACCGAGATGCCCTCAGCTAACTACCTTGCTCTTGCAGTATAATTCATTGTCCAAGGGCATACTTCCTTCTTTCTTTAACCATCTAGGAAGTCTCAAAGTTCTGGACTTATCTTACACAGGCATCGCTAGGTTACCCGAGTCACTTTCGAATCTGGAAAACCTCCACGCTCTGCTACTACGCAGCTGTTGGAACTTGCGTTACGTGCCAACAATGGAAAGGCTCAAGGAGCTGAGGGTTTTGGATCTCTCTTCTACATCAATCGAGTGTACGCCACAGGGAATGGAAATGTTACTCAATCTGAAGCATCTGGATCTCTCCTATACTACTGTTGATGGATTTGATATTCAAATTTTAGGAACATTCAGGTTTTTGGAAGACCTCTTAACTATTGGTTTATGGCAACCTCTAATGTTCGGTTTGGATTTTGTTAATGTCGTGGCAAGCTGCACCAACTTGGCAAACCTTGAAGCCAATTTCAGCACTTTGCACGACTTCAATCGTTATGTCTTGTCAGGTCACTGGAGCATGCTTGAGAGTTTCAAATTTTGCATAGGCTATCCCCAATCCTCTAAATTACCTGGAAAAAATAGTGTAGGATTTTTCGGGATTCACATCGTTGAAAGGGAAGCCCCTTCTTGGTTGCCAAAGATACTTGAGTTGGCCGTTCATGAATGCTCTGGCATCACTCACTTACCAATGTTTATTATGAACGCCTCTTCCCACCTAAAACATTGCAAAATAAAGTATTGCAACGAGATGGAATGGATTATAACTTCTGAGTGGGGCACATTTCCTGATTTGGAATTGCTAGAGATCGAGGGTCTGAGCAGACTGCAAAATATATGCAAGGGGATTCCAACCAGCCGGTACTCTTTCAACACTTAAAGTGTTGAATGTTATTGCTTGTGATAATCTCATGACTCTGCTGCCACTTGAGTTAGTGCGGCAACTCAACAACCTTGAAGAGATTGAATTGCAAAGCTGTCCAATGCTGGAGGAGATTGTTACAGAAGCAGAAAGTGAAGAGGTCATTCAAGAGAACGACAGTGAAGTGGTCCTCCCAAGTTTGCAAAAATTAACATTGGTTTCTATACCAAGACTGAGAAGCATATGCAGAGGTCCGATGATTTGTGATTCCTTAATGACTATTGAAGTTATAGATTGTCCGGCGCTGGAAATAATTCCCTTCTTTCTGGAAATAAGGCAGCAACTAGCTGACTCTCTCAAACAGATAAAAGGAAGCAGAAGGTGGTGGTGGACATTAGAGCGGAACCACCCTATTGCCACGTCTCTCCTTGCTCCACTCTTTAAACCTGAATCTGCTCCTAATGAAGACATTAGGGTTGATTCCAACACCATAAACAGTTATGGTGGCAGCTCGGGGAGTTCTTCTTTTGGGCCGCGATAATATTCTTACTGTAAGTAATAAGCTTGCACTCTCTTAAAGACTCTCTCAGGGATTCTGAACTGTTATTTAATCAGAATTGATTTGAAGTCAAAAGTTTTTAATTTTGTGAATAATGTTTCTTATTCAACACAATAGGAGAACGGATATAGAACGTTGACTGAGTAGGCAAATATCTGAAAACTTGTGTTATGCATAATGGCTATTTCTGGCAGGAAACTGCAAGAACCATATAATATTGTAATAGATGCACTTATACCTTGTTTTGGTTACAGTTTTATTGTCCTGGATTATCTCCCTATTACAGTCACGCTACAAGCTCTGGTAGTTCTTCTTTCGGGCCACAATAACTTTCTCATGGTAAGTAACAAGCTTTCACTCTCTTAAAGACTCTCAGGGATTTCATATTGTTATATGATCAACATTGATTTGAAGTCACAAGTACTGAATATTTTTGAATCAATTTTTTTTCTTCAGCTCTAAGATAATGGATATATTGTGTTGAGTGAGTAGGCCAAATATCTGAAAAATTGTGTTATGCATAATGGCTAATCCTGGCAGGAACTTTAGAAAAAACAAAAAAAAGGGATTGTAATGGAACGACTTATGCCTTGTTTACTTTGCAGTTTTATCCCGATTTGTTTCCTACTAAGCTATTATGCGTTTCTTTCTTCTATTTTATTAAATAAAGAACAGTGCTGTTGCCTATATCATATCAAACTTTTGTCGTCTTGTTTAATATTTTGGTTGTTTTTGAGTCGTCGTAATGAAAATGAAGAGGGGATTATTAGGTGAGTTTTTCTTATTGGCATAGAAACCCATGATTTCAAGAAGTGATTTTTCAATATTTTAGCTGCATGCACATTTTTAGTGATGAATCAGTCCAAATTAGCAGAGATTATTTTCATGCATCTTTCAATTATCATTTCAGGAGAAAATTTAGTAAAATACCCTTTTTCTAAGTCCAGACCTTTCCAGTGTCTCAACATGGTTCCGGACATGATCAGCTCCAGTTTGGTTTGGCTCCAGCAGAGTGCAATCTATCTCGGCTGAGTCCTCACCATGAAACAGGCCTAGAGTTTGCACAATCAGTAGGTCCTCGCCTCAGGCACTCACCTTCTGTACAATCTGTCGTGCAGCTGAAGATCCGTAGACATGATTGGAATGTTGTATATAGCTACTCATAGACAAGCTCCCATCATCACTGTTTCTCTGGCTTGAGACACCTTTTCTGGACCTTCATCAGATTTCAGGGGAACATGGTCGGGTTGACCCCATCCTGCCCACTGGATGCCCCTGAAATTGGGGCGGTCATAGCCCATATCCCGCCTGATGGTGCCCAGACCTTGGCCATTCGGGTGATCAGCAGCAGCATACAGATAAAAGGACTGTTTTCATTTGCATTGTTAATGTAAATGTTCTGATCATTTGTTAAAGTCAAGGCCATTTCAAGTAGCAAAATCTGTACTGACATTTAAACT
The DNA here is from genome assembly GCF_001879085.1 of Nicotiana attenuata. Lineage (NCBI taxonomy): Eukaryota > Viridiplantae > Streptophyta > Magnoliopsida > Solanales > Solanaceae > Nicotiana > Nicotiana attenuata. Next base: position 23,270,973 of record NC_031997.1, read on the forward strand.
GGTTTCAATATCTAGCTGCAACTTCTTTAGCGAGTCAGCAGCTTCGTCTAGTGAAGGCCTTTCCAGCGGATGAATGACAATGCATCCACAACACCAGGACGAGGATGAGCACCCGAGTGCTGCTCTCAAGGTTTATGCCTTCATAGGCAGCAGCAGCCATGGCTAGCACGTACAGTTTGGTGCGAAGGGCTATAAAATGAAACAACTTGTGTTATCATGAGCAACACCTATGATGCAATTGTGTAAACTCTATTGTAATCGTGAGCTTGAAATATGTTCACGATGACAGTTTCTGCATCGATCTTGGCAGCACGTTCAATGGATTCAAGAGCTTGTTCGTCGCATGATTTAGAAATGTAAACTTTGCAAACATAGCAACAATTGTATTACAGTTTTCTTCTTGACCTTGCACAGTCGAAAGACGAAGATTCTAACATCAATTCAAGGTGATGTTGAGCTTTATACATCTTTGAGATACAGCTTTTTTATATTCCATTTTGCACAATAACATGCAAAATGGTAGGCCTATTTAAAGTTTTAACTTCTAAACTTTCTTCAATTTGCTGTCAGTTTTTCACACATTCAAATTCCATCTAATTTATAATTTATGTCTTCAAATCATCCTGATGTACTCCATCATTTGATCAACTGTCAACATAATTAAGAGAGCTAATGACTAATATAATTAGCCTTGCTGTGGAACAAGCTACATGCTTTTCCTTCCATTCTTCTACACATGTAACGAATTAGTATTAACAAATAAGATCAATGCCTCTAATATCTTAACTTTAAGCTACTTATAAAGTAATGAAGCAACCCTTATCATTGACTGTGGCTCTTTCATGGGTTTAAACCGAACAAATACTAAATTTCAGGATGCTTTTGTTAATATATTAGCGATAAAAGTAGAAGCGAGAAGCTCAGATCTATTAAATTATTCAAAAAGCAGTGGCTTAAGACCAGTGGTGGCTTAATCAAATACAATCAAACTTCTCTATACCAGTATCATTGATCACGCCCAACTCTCATCCTAAAAAGGATAATCGGTCGCTGCAAATATAATCCGGTTTAAAAGTCCGGAGTCGAATCCCATAGAGAACTAATGTTTCTCTATAACTGTTCAATATCACTAAGAAGACAGGCTCGAACTATTCCTATGTTATAAATATTGAGATTCTTATGTCTAACTAATTAACTAACAAATTAAATAAGTTGATTAACAACTAGGGATACTAAGGGTTGGAGACAAGATTGGAAAAGCCTAGAGTTATGATTTCCCCAATTGTCGGGATCCTTCTCGCTGTGTCTCCTATAATATGGCCTAAGTATTCTCTACTAATCGTGAGCACTTCAGGTGTTGTAATTCTCTCTCGAGCAACTACCCCAATTTACTAGACATATTCTCTCGAACTACGCTAGCCGGCACTAGTTTACCGCTCAATAAGATCACACCAAGGTTTCGTTATCTCTAATCCCACCTTTAAATCCTGATTTTTCACATACGTTAGGAGTGATGTTGTTCAACAACTACCTTAATATGTACCCTTTCTCAAGCAATACACACTAAATAGGCACAGTCAATCGATGGCCATTCAATCAACTGAAATAAGCATGTAGTTAAACAAGTTGAGAAATCCAAAGGCTAGATCATATTAAACGTAATTAAAAGTCATCCTCCAAGAGGTTCCATCAAATCCTAGATGAGAAAGTTTAGCTACTCATAACCACACTAACAATCATGATAATAATTGAAAGCCTTAAAATACAGATTAAGGAAGAACACAGAAAAAGACTCTTGTGATCTGCGCTCCAGAGTGTTCTGTAGCCTTTTGCCTCTCCAATAGTGTCTTCCCCTTCAAAAACTAACTTTAAGAGGTATTTATAGGGTTGGGACCGAAGTTTACACGTCCAAAAATAGTGAGGAAATAAAATTGGCTCGGATAGCATCATCGGCGCGAGGCACTGTCAGGGGCACCAACATTTCTGCGCAAGGCACTGTCAGGGGCGCCAATGTTTCTGCGCGAGGCACTGCCAGGGGCGCCAATGTTTCCGCATGAGGCACTATCAGGGGTGCCAATGACAGTGTCCTGGACAATGCCTTGCATTGTCTATGGCCATGACTTTTCATTGCCTTGCACATCTTCTTTTATTGCTCCATTTTGTAGCTTTGAGGTACCATTTCGTGCAACTTTTCTCCAATTCATGTCCAAGCATTCCTACATGTGAAATAAACTCTATTAAGCTCAGTTGTTGCACAAATTAGCATCCAAACAACAAGCAAGTAGAGTAAATAACGTCAAAATATATGGAATTATACCACGACATCAACACTCCACACATAAATGTTGCTCACCCTCGAGTCAACCAACCAAACACTTCCTCTTCAAGGACCCAAGAAGCCACAAATTCACAACACACTACACCTATAACCATAGTTGATATCAACAATTAAGCTCTAGCATATGCGGTCAAAATACACTTCCCATACTTATGCCCAATTTCAAAACATCCAACCCAGGAACAATATGATTATAACCCTAGCCTCAAAAAATAACTCAATGTCACAATGCACCCGAGGCTTGAATACTTAATCTAACAGAGAGGTCTAATAACGTTACCTATCCTTTGTGAAACCATGTGCCCTCACAATAAAACAAAAGCGTAAGCGGTCCTCACATCCAACTCACGTGATCAAATATAATTTAAGGACTCAACATATGAAGAAAAAACACTCACTCTCTCAAAGAAGTCACATGCACGCAAAAGATAACATAGGCTTGCCCATTATGTAAACCTCTACTAATGTAGGCCTGCTCGGTCCGAAATCAACTAGGACTTTATTATGGTTGTAATGCAGGCTAAGGAACGGGTAGGATATATTTAGGATATAATGGCTAACCCTCCTAAGCACTTTAACACATCACGTGTTCAACTTTAAGTGCAACATTCCTTCAATCCACTTCAATCATCACAAGATAGCTCACCCCGGAATACTTTCCTTCTTCTTTACGAACTACTTCATATCACATCCACTAGCAAAAATAAGAAACCTTTATTTCTTCATTTATTCTCCCCCCCCCCCCTCCCTTTTTGTATTTTTGGCTTGCCGCTAATGCATTTTTATTTTGTAGCACAAGTGCATATTTCTTCCTTCTATTGGCTCAACTCAAAAGCTACCCCAAATTTCCTCATTACTTCTTTCTAGCGCTCTCTTTACAATTCAAGTGCTTTAAGAGGTCTAAGGATCAAAATGATTCAATTAAGAATAAACGGGGATAGACTTGTTAAGCGGGTGCCAAAAGAAAGGCTTATAGGTTTAAAAGGGTAACTAGGGATGATTTTATTTGTGATAGACAACAACACTCAAAAAGATCAAAGAAAGCCTAACATCACTTTTCAAATCGAACAACACCTAGGATTTCAATTCAATTCACATTCCGGGCAAGTTCTAGACTCAAATGCAATAACATGGACTATGCAAAGAACTCACTTCACACAAGACACATGACTCCCTAAGGACGATTTAATTCGGACTCTCAATCAAATAAGTATTCACAAAGCCAAGAGATATATTAAGCACAAAGTGAACACAAGTTTAGCAACCGAGACATAGGAGTTACACCACATGCTATTCAGTTTTACCAAGGCATCATCATATATTTAAAGTTGAGAGAAAGTGAAACACATGCCAGAAACTAAGTATGCAACCATCAGACAAGTCAAAAGGTGAGAATCACATCATTTCTTCTTCTTTATTTCCTAAGTACTATTCTACTATAAGAAAAAATATACTATTACCCTGTTCAAGTTACATCCCATGAAAAAGAACCGATGCACAAAGAAAAAACACAGGGGATTATACTACCTAAGGGAAATAATTTTTTTTTTTTTGTATTTTGTTATTTTCTAATTATTTTGTATTTTTTGTTTAGACTTTAATCCCCCAGGAAAACTGTCTAGGAGATCCATAGTTGGGAAAAGTCCAATTTCTTTTTTCTAAAAATAAATTATCAATTAAACAAATACAACTAAAATAGCAAAGAAAGTCACACAGACAATCTTCTCACCCCACGTTTAAAATTATGCATTGTCCCCAATGCACAACATAAATAATATAAGGGTAAAAGAAACTCCCTGGTAAGCCAAAGGCCGAAGCACTAGCAGCTCATGGGATACTCTGACTTCTCCCGTGTATTTTCCTTTATGCAGGCACCCCACACTTAGTTCTAACCATCTGGCTTGTTGTTGCATCCTTCCAATAGTCTGCTTCCCATGCTCCTAAAAATAAAAAACAACACTACAAAAATAATACAATAAGAAAATACTTAAAAAATAAAAATAAAACAAAGCAGTAAAGTTGGGTTGCCTCCCAACAAGCGCCTGATTTAACGTCGTGGCACGACGTGAACCATCTTCTGCCTCCACCTCGAGCTTATGAATTGAGCCCCCAATTTGGCTTCAAGTTTTCGGTTATGCTCCAGGGGTGGTGGAACAAATCTAATTGGCCCAAGCAGCCATTGTATTATTCTACACTTCTTGGCTTTTAGATGAGGTATGTAGTCCTGTCTTTCTGGAAAGAAAAATTCCAGAATGTAGGCACCTTGTTCCTCATTCCTTGACTCCACAATCGGCTCGGATGACTCTATTTTCATATTATCATCCAAGCATAATGTGGAAAAATATTTGGAGCGGGGACCAATGAGCTCAGATACATGAACTTTAGGACTTTCAACATCCACAACATCAATGATACTAGAGTGAATAAAATTTATATCCTCAATATTCTTAGCTGACTGTAGACTTATGTCTTCAACATCGACATCCTCAAATTGTAGTTGGCTAGGTTTTTTATGTTCTACTCTGACCTCCTCCAATAGCACCTCGAATTCACGCTCTTCTTGGCTACTATCCCCAATACTGGCTTGTTGAGCATTAAAAAGCTTCGACCATTTGACTCACTTGATCCTCCAAGTTGCGAATAGTTGCCTCTTGCCTTTCTATCTGCAGTTGTTTCTCATTATTTTGTTCCAGAAGGCACTTTAACATATCCTTGATCTCCTTCAGGTCTGCATCCCTAAGTTCTTTGTTCCTATTAACTTCACAAGTAGAACCATCATAGTAAGAAGTGGGGGGAGGATAAGAAAGATAAGTACAACCATGAAAGTGACCATCTTGACCACCATACATTTCACACATATTTCACACATAAGATTGAGTTGGTGCACATAACTCGCTCTCGGGAATATTTTGATAATTTTGCCATGGGTAGTTTCCTTCACAATATGCATAAGGAGGATCAAAAGTAGAATTACCAACATCAAAGCTTCATAATTCCAAGATGCTATGTGTCTCAAATCAAAAATAAAAGTTCAAACTTGACACCAAGCAATATTTACAGCTACAGCTACGCCGTTATTTCCACGGCAACGACGCCAAAATTTGATCACGTCTAACTCTAGTCCTAAAAAGGATAAGCAGTCGCTGCAAATATAATCCGGTCTAAAAGTCCGGTGTCGAATACCACAGAGAACTAAGGTTTCGCTATAACTGTTCAATATCACTAAGAAGACAAGCTCGAACAATTCCTAAGTTATAAATATTAAGATTCTTATGTCTAACTAATTAACTAACAAATAAAAGAAGTAGATTAACAATTTGGGATACTAAGGGTTGGAGACAAAATTGGAAAAGCCTAGAGTTATGATTTCCTCAATTGTCAGAATCCTTCTCGCTACGTCTCCTATAATATCGCCTAGGTATCCTCTACTAAGCGTGAGTACTTCAAGTATCGTAATTCTCTCTCGAGAAACTACCATAATTTACTATACATATTCTCTCGAACTACGCTAGCTGGCACTAGTTCACCGCTCACTAAGATCACACCAAGGTTTCGTTATCTCTAATCCCACCTTTAAATCCTCCGTATTGATTTTTCACATACGTTAGGAGTGATGTTGTTCAACAACTACCTAAATATGTATCCTTTCTCAATCAATACACACTAAATAGACACAATCAATTGATAGCCATTCAATCAACTGAATTAAGCATGTAGTTAAACAAGTAGAGAAATTCAAAGGCTAGATCATATTAAATGTAATTAAAAGTCAACCTCCAAGAGGTTCCATCAAACCCTAGATGAGAAAGTTTAGCTACTCATAACCATACTAACAATGATGATAATAATTGAAAGCATTAAAACACATATTAAGGAAGAATAGAGAAAAAGACTCTTATGATCCGCGCTCCAGAGTATTCTGTAGCCTTTTGCCTCTCCAATAGTGTCTTCCTCTTCAAAACTAACTTTAAGAGATATTTATGGGGTTGTGGCCGAAGTTTGCACGTCCAAAAATAGTAAGGAAATAAAATTGGCTCGGATAGCATCGTCGGAGCGAGGCAGTACTGTCAGGGGCACCAACATTTCTGCGCGAGGCACTGTTAGGGGCGCCAATGTTTCTGCGCGAGGCACTGCTAGGGGCGCCAATGTTTCTGCACGAGGCACTGTCAGGGGCGCTATGATAGTGCCCTGGACAATGCCTTGCACTGTCTATGGCCATGACTTTTCATTGCCTTGCACGTCTTCTTTTATTGCTCCATTTTGTAGCTCTGAGGTACCATTTCGTGCAACTTTTCTCCAATTCATGTCCAAGCATTCCTACACATGAAATAAGCTCTATTAAGCTTAGTTGTCGCACAAATTCGCATCCAAACAACAAGCAAGTAGGGTAAATAACGTCAAAATATATGGAATTATTGCACGACATCACTCATTTTTTTCGATATTTTTTGGCTGCTATAGTGAAGTGCTGCTGTAGAGAACATATATTATAACATAATATAAAATCGGTTCCAAGAAAACTAGACTTTTATAGTGAATGGTTGTTATATAAGGATGTTGTTATACAGAGGTATGACTGTATGTGACCTAAAGTCAGAACTTAAAGGAGGCCCTAAATTTTTTTAGTAATTTCATATTTTGTTTGATATTTATTCTTATAGCTTCCTAAAATGCAAGAAAGTTAATTATATTTGGATAATTTTTTTTTTCACTTAACAATATGGCCAATACGTGTAATTCTAATGAGACATACATTGTTAATATTAAGTTATATCTTATTGATATAATTTACAAAGTTTTTTCAACCAACGGAACTGTTTCTATAAGCGATAAAAACTTTTAAAAAATTAGAATATCATCTTTTGCTTGTACAATTTTCATCTCTTTTAACTATAAATTTTATGAGAAAAATTAAAAATTATGAGCAAGTTATAAAGATCTATAAATTTTCAACTCATGAATCTTTCGAACCACGGTCTAAAGATCCCTTTTGAAAAATTATAAATTTTATGAGAAATATTAGACTTGAGTCTAAAATTTTATAAGCTATTACAAATATTAGTTCACAGTTTAATATTTTCTCTATAAGGTTGGGAATACTGAAAATTATATGCGCAAATCTTAAATCCGAGTTTAACGTAGACCAGAAGGGCATAAGGGGTAATTTTCTGAAGATTATATTTGCACACCTTTTTAAATAGGGACAAAATCTAAACAATTACCTAGTACATGAACATTTACGTAAATTAGCCAAAAGTTACTAGAGGGCACTTCCTCCTTTTATGGGCGTTATGTAGAGTGAGTTCTAATGAGGTAGAAATGGCGTGGACTAGCCACTTTTTAATGTGGTATTTAGTTTTTATCTAATATTTTTAATGCTGAGCAAAAATAGACACTACTCTATTAAAATTAATATGAAAGAACGGTTTTACTGAGCAAAATAGCCACTACTCTATTAAAATTAATACGAAAAGACGTTTTTACCCTTTCTTTATGAGTGTTGTGTAAATATTAAGGACATGGTGTCCTTAACTTCATGAGTGTTGTGTAAATTTAAAGACATTTTGTGATTTAATATTGAATAAAAAAAATTAATGTGGTTTGTGATCTTTTATATTTTAATTAAATTAAATTGAAAAGTTTAATATTAGTCTTTCATGGTAAATATTTGAATCATTATACCTATTTCGTTTAACTAAATCCTACTCCTAGCATGTTAGGGAAAGGAAACGTGGGGGAAAAGTTACGAAATTAAGAAATAGGCAGAATAGCCTGGGAGACACTTGTACTTGTTCCGGTTTGTCATTCCGGTCCCTCCACTCCATAAAGTTTCATCTAGACACTTCAACTTAATCAAAACAAGACTTTTAAACTCTTCGGAATCGCGTGAAGCTCACTTGCTTGACGTGGATGACAAATCAGCATCCACATCAGATTCTATGCCAAAATAATATTATTTAACAAAATTTTAATTTCTTAAACAAAAAATAAAATAAAATAAGCAAAAAATTAAAATTAAAGAAAACCCCTCCTCCCTTCTTCAAATCCACCCACTCAACCTTCTTAAAATAATAACCCACCTGCCATGGCTTCTCCACCATGAGTACCACTATTTCCTTCACTCCTCTTTTAAAGAAAGTTAGTTATCCATGAAAAACACATGAGCAGAGAATTAGGTCTTTTGAATTTTGACTTATTCCTCTACCCCAATTTGAAAGGGCTGTGAAAAAATTTGAAAGCTAAAACCATCAGAAAAAATGGAGGAAGGGACTGAAGAAGAAGAGGAGAGGGGGGGGGGGAGAGCGAAAGGGGAAGGGATTGAAGAAGAGGGGGGGGGCAGAACGAAGGGAGAAGGAGTGAAGAGAAGAGGAGGGGGGGGGGGCAGAACGAAAGGGGGAAAAGGGATGAAGAAGAAGAAGAAGAAGGAGGGGGGGCAGAACAGGGGGGAAGGGGTTGAAGAAGAAAGACGGGGTAGGGGGGGAGGGGGGGGGCAAGAACCAAAGGGGCCCGGTAGGGGCCTGAAGAGAAAGAATAGTATTTTTTATTTATTTTAATTTATTTATTTTATTTTTTTAATAAAGAAAATCATCAACTCACGCACCTAATGTGCGTGTAAATCACTTATTTTGTCCACCTCATCCATATCAATGCCACATAAGCCCGATCAACGGTCAGAAGGGTTTAAAAGTCTTGTTTTGATTAAGTTGAAGTGTCTAGATGAAACTTTATGGAGTGTAGGGACCGGGATGACAAACCGGAACAAGTACAAGTGTCTCCCAGGCTATTCTGCCTAAGAAATAAGAATTTTAGGAAACAAAAATTCCCAAATCCTATTCCCTATCAGATTCGGTAATACTTCGTTTGCCCTATAAGTACTGTATATAGTATCATTACATTCCCATCTTTCTAAAATTCCTTTGTATTCTTTTTCTCAGAACCTGAGAAAATTTTAGAGAATATTTTTTCCCAAGAAATATGTCTCAAGATCATCACCAATATCCCTACTACGCTACTCGTACATTAGCAAATGATATTTTTCACTTGCAAAGAATGAACCAACAACAGCTTCATATTCCACATCAAACAAGTGGAATATCTTATAATGATACCAACATGTTTGAATAACAACTTACTGTGATCCTGCTATGGATATAGATGATGGCGAGGAAGGAGCTGCTTGTTTCATATGTTGCTATGATTTTCAGAATGGAGATACATTAGTCACACTTCCATGTAACGATGTGTTTCATTTAAATTGCTTCAATGAGCGGCTGAGGAGGAGGAACGATTGTCCGTTTTGTAGTGCTGAAGTTTTGCCCACACACGAAGTAATAGTACTAGAAGAGGAGGAGGAGGAAGAAGAAGAAGATGAGTTCAAGGATATATAACGAAATAGTAGAAGAACAAGAAGAGAAGTTCGAGGTTAAAACAAGAACTTATTATGCTCCTGCAATGGATATAGATGATGATGAGGAACAAGAAACATGTGCGATATGTTTATGTGAGTATGAAGATGAAGATACCATTGGCACACTTCAATGTGGCCATGAGTTTCATGTTGGTTGCGTCAACAAGTGGCTGCAGCAAAAGAATGCATGTCCGTTTTGTAGAGCTCTAGTGTTGCCCACGCATGACTGGTTACATTCTTAATCTTGGCTGTAACATTCTTTTTGTAATAGTTTTTGTAGTGACCTATCAGCTTTTTTGTCTTTCCCGTGTTCTTTTTGGCCATGTAATCTGTTTATACAGCTACTTATAACACAAATGGAATGCTGACTACAATAAAAGGCTCAATTTGTGGGGTTATTTTATTAATTTGTGGTGGTTTTTGATCCCCACACAATTACATTCACCACAAGCATATCTGCGCCAGTTTTTAATATATGATATTAATATCTATATATTTTAGTTTGTGTAGGCTTATGACCGCCACTAATTTGCTATTTTTTATTTAAAAAATAGAATTTGAATTACAAATAATCATACATAGAAATAACTTTATTAAATATATTACACATTCAATCAAAATCAAATTGCATTAAACAAATTCATAGTAAAAATCATCACAAATTCAAATTTATGTCAAACTAAAGTAATACAAAATCGTTTATGGTTACTTAGAACTTATAACTTTAAATCCATAAAAATCTAATATCCTTCTACATCAAATAAACATTAAACAGTACTAACTATGGAAGAAGAAATTTCCTAATAAAATAGAAAGAATAAGAGCAAAAGAATGAAATGTTATTATACATAAGCTGTAATCGACATATGAAATAAACAATCCTTAATCATGCAATATTAATGTTACCTCTGATAAACCATCATATAAAATTAATTTTCTATTTATGCATTTGTTCCTAAATAGTCTAGATGCAATTTTAGCCCCTGTTCAGGTTGATTTCTGTCATCAGTCCTTACATCATATTCAAGATAAGATGGAAATAACATCTAATAACTAATCCTAACTCAATCTTCTTTCCTGTTATTAGGGTATATGCTCATTCAATCAACTAAGTCATGCATCAAAACACAGGGCAGAGGAAAGCCAATCATACCTTCCAACCTGCAGATCTTGCATGGTTAGATGGTATGTAGCTAGTTGAACATACCAGTCACCATGGCCAAAAAAAGGTTCAAGTTCTTGCTCTTGGTATGGCTTAAATCTCGTATACTTCATCTTCCACCACTTGCCTCATATCATACAAGTCTCGTGGCTTTAGAAACAAAACGAACCACTTCTATTCTCGGAGCTGAGGTATATGAAGAATGGCTTAAATATTAATTAATATGTTAGATAAATTAATATTAACGATGGGGTCTTACTAAAGAAAAATATTTATCCACCTATATCTATAGTAACCTATATCTATAGAGCTAGTGGAGGAAGACCTCCTAGGGATAAGAGACATAGGGCTAAAGCTTGATGTGAGCAGAACTATCTATTTGAATTATTAAGAAAGCGGCCCTCCATTCCTGCTTTGAGGAGTAGATTGAAGGGCTTATCGCTTCTCCTACTGCTGCTCCCGGCCCCGTCCCGCAGCCGACCGATCTGCTGCCTTAACTTTAGAAAGATCGTTTTTGTTCAACATTTTTTTTTCTAGAAGTAGGGAAAGTAAGAGAAGAGTGAATTCCTACCAGCAGACTTTCCTGTACTCAAAGTGAATTGTCTAAGTGCTCTCCTCAAAGTCTCGATAGTTAGCTCTCGGCCTTTCGGTCAAAAAACAACGTCGATGAAGTGGCCAAGCCTGTGTCACTTTCTTACGTCAGGAGAAAGGGAGATCAAAGAAGTATGGGGCCGATACGCGAAGGATCAAATCATAGAGATAGCGGATCTTAAGAGGCGGAAGAAAAGGAACCTCGGCGACCCAGAGATCGCGGAGTCCGCGCCCGTGCCGAAAGTGAAGAAGCTTTCCTCTCCTTTCAGTAGAGCAAGCCCAGAAAAGTGACCACATCTAGTTCCGAGGTTGGCCTAACCTAACTTGATGACACGCTTATAGAGTTTTCCGACCTGAAATGCTGCGTAAAGCGTCTTCGCCGCGGTTCATTGCTGTGCTTACACACAAGGCTACCCTTTTCCGAAAGCGGATAAAATGAAAACTTGATTCATGTAATAGGAGAAAGGCGGGGGTAAGGAATCCAGAGCGAAGGACAAGCATTGCTTCTGTTCAATACATAATGACTGAAGCCAACTTTGGTTGGTTAATCCGATCAGTTCATCGATGGTTGGCAAGTATGATGGTCCTAATGATGCTTTTCGTGGAGGATTAGATCCAGTAACTAGGGGTCTGTGGCTAACTGATATTGCCCAATCACTGATTCCCGGGTGGGAATGGCGAACGGAGTTGGACTACTATGCGCATTCTATCAGCTTGGAATAGGTATAAGAGAAAAGAGCTATCAATCAAGTCAACGATTCATGGGGAGATAAAGAAATAGAGCGAACGAAGTACCTGTGTCTTACCCTTTTAAGGAAGGGGAAAAAATGACATTATATATATAACATATTTAAATAGAAAATAAACAAATCCTATTTTTTAAAAATCTTATTTTGGGTGGATTTAAACTGAATTAGAATTAAGAAATAGGATTTTAAGGATAAGGAATAAATTAAACAAACAAACCATGGATAAATCCAAGCGACCTTTTCTTAAATTCAACATATTAATACTCCACTTTTTATTGACAGCATCATCAACATATATAGTACACCATTTGTGCTTGAGATGCTTCAATGTAAGGCTCATATTGTTCTTCATGCTCTATTTCGAGTAACCATATACTAAATCATAGTTCATTGTCTTTCATCAGTAGTATGCTATTAATTAACCTACCCAATGATCTTTTTATGCAGGAAACATTCAAACTTCAAGGCACATAAAATATATTCCCAAAAACTTATACATGCTGTAAATTTGCAAAACTAGTTTACCAAATGAATCAACTTCTCTGGATGTGGGTCTGAAATTACACTACCAGGCACCAGGTCCAGTACTGTTCAAAACATGCACAACTGCATATATATATATATATATATATATATATATTTCTAAAGCATATTTGACAAAATTTACTCAATTATTTTATTCAAGTTTTGGAAGGAAGCATCTACGAAAGAATAGTCTTTGTTTTATGTCAACACTCTTTAAGAAAGGGAATAAACTTCAAGCTTGATTGTTTATAAGAGTTTCGTTACTGATTCAGCAATAGCTAAACTACAACTGAAAAAACCCAATTTCTACTGCTACTGAGATAAAGTTAATAAATGAAACTAAGAGAATCATCATATATCATACTATATTGTAAGTGTGAAAACTTTTAGGTAAAGTTAATTTACTAAAATGTCCATAAAAAACTGAATGGCTATTTTACCCCTCACTTAAACTCTATTTCTTTAATCTTTTGTACCAAAAACTTACCTTCCAATAAATAATTATTAAGTTGTACAATAACGACGGGTAGAATAATTTGCTTGCAATTGCCACTTACTGCAGCCTATTCAATGCTTTAATTGCTGCTTATCTTCCTATATCTATTCAAGGTTTTGGCGTTCTTTTAAACTTCCAAGAATAAATTTATTAACTTACAGATTATGCCTAACTAATGAACCATTGCCATGGACGTTCTCTTCAAGGAGTTTTAATACCCATTCTTCTTCTTCTACATTATTCATCTTCTAATCTTCAACGTGATGCTCGTATACGCGTCTGTGTCAAGGATTTCGTTGATATTGCTCATGCATCAACTCTGTTAACCATTTAAGTAAGCAATTATTTTTGCCGTAAATTTAAGTTTCGTACACATAAAAATTGAAATGATGCCTATTTATTGCTTTTTTAGGTTTGATTGTTGAAAAAAGTACTGCACTACCACCTCTTTTTCTGTCCGTGTACATTTATTTTTATTTCTCTAGTGGTTTTTACTTCTAGCTTGAAGATTCTTTTTTAAATTGAAATTTTCCGAGGTGGCTACTTTCTGCTTTATTGCATCATATTTATTACATCATCTTTAGATATTTTAAAATAACATAGAGAACCAATATATAATCATTTATAAATTTATGTAAAGATAGTATTTGAATGTATGTTGGAAATTGTTATTATTCTGTATTTGTAAACTAATTCTGGAAAAGATAAAATAACATATAAATAGAAAATGTAAATGAAACAAAAGTTAATCCGAGCCCACTGAATTCACAGTGTTTCCTTAAGGAATTTAATAGCAAATTACACTTACTGTTGCCTTCTTTGAAGTTAAAAGTATGCAGAAGAAAGGAGGAGAACTCAGAAAATCGTATGGAAAATCTGAGAGAATGGACTTGTATTTATAGCCAATGTTGAGCTCAAAACTGAAGAGGTGCAACTCTTCAGAATGGTTGTTTATGCAAAACGGCCATAGCATAAATGCCATAACATAAATTGCTATTTACGCAACAATAAACCGGGAATTCAAGAGGGAGGTTAATTTTCAGTTACAAAACCGAAAAACGGAAAACGGATAACGGAAAAACGTTTAATATTCCGTTGGATTTAATATTAATAGCCTAAGCCGAAGCCGAAGCCGAGCGACGACGACGGCACGAGACTTGCCTTCTTCTCAACTCTTTAAGAGCTAGAAGAAGAGCAATTGCTTATATACCCATCAAAAACCTCTTCCTCTTCCAATATGGGACAATGTCACTTGTCCGGGGGGGGGGGGGGGGGTAGGAACTTAAAATTTTACTTAAATATTTTATTTAGCTATCTATAGATGCCATTTGCTATATTACAGATTGTAGATACGTTTTCTGTTGTTATAAGATGTATTAGATGTATTTAAACTACTGTATTCATGAATACAATAGCAAAAATCGGTGTGAATCAGGGAAGTCCAGCTAATCAGTTGTTGTATTCGAGTGTATTCGACTGTATTCACGGCGTAAAACATGGGATTACAGCTGGACAGATTATTGTACTCGACTGTATTCATGGCGTGAAACAGGGGATTACACTGTTTTTAAACGGAAAGTGTATCAATTAACATAATAGACTCCTAATATAACTCAACAAACTCAATTATAACACACAAAATTTGTATTTCCGGTTATAAAAAAGATTCTCAACTGAAAAATACCCCAAAAATATAGCAATCTTCAGAGAAATTATATAATACATCTGAATACATAAATTATATTAATTAAAAAAATATGTGAATACATTCATGGCAAATAGCGAGACAGTGAAATAAAATAAAATACATAGAATATAGCGGGATACATTGAAATACAATGAAAAAAAAGACAATGAATACAATGAAATACATGGAATACAGCGAGATACATTGAATTACAATGAAAAAAAGACAATGAATACAATGAAATACATGAAAATACAGCGTGATACGTTGAAAATACATTGAAATATATTAACAGAAAATCAAGTTGCTCAGCCCCAAACTCCGTCGTCTTTGTTCAAGAACAAACCCTAATTTTCGGCGAATCCACCGTCGAGCAATGGTGGCAGAATAAGGAGCTGTTAATCACCATTAACGAGCAGATGATTAACAGCTTTTGAAGCAGCAACAACATAATCTTCATATAAATCAAACTTGATGAGGATGTGCCTTCTCGCTAACCACCCAATCAAGCTAAGACCTTGAGTTCCAAGCAGTTTTGGCAAGAACTTTCGAAGTTCATGCATCTCCAATCTCTCAAACGAAAATTTCAATACTAGAGCCTGATGTAGGCCTTCTTCAACAGTGAACTTCCCAAGTTCCTCCATAGTAAACACAACAGTAGGTTCTCCATGAACTATTTCAATAGGTTTAAGAATTGTTTTTGATGGATTTTGAGCAGGTTTGTTTGTGAGCACTCTCGTAGCGTATGTAGTGGCTGGGTTAGGGTTTAAATTCGTCTCTCCCACAGCAGCATGTATCAAAGTAGAGAGAGAAATAAAATAGTATAATTGAATAGCGTATTTAGTGGCTTAGGGGTAGGAGGTAACCAAATTAGATATTTTGCTATAAACATTAAAATGTATCTATAGAATATAATTTTTTTAAATGGTATTTATTTAAAATAAACAAGGTGTTAACTTTTGCTATAGGGGGTAAAAATTCCTTTTTTAAATTTTGATGGGTTAGCCAATACTATTAGGTGGCTGAAGAATTAAGAGCTAGAACTCTTCAATCAGGGCTGTCATACTTGGTCGTTTTAGTTGGGAAAATAAGGTTGCAAGAATTGTACCCTCAATAGCTAGCTTTTTAGTGACAGGTAAATGCAAATAATTCTTGAAGGAACAATATTGAATTTTATTTGATTCTATTATAATTTTGTTGCCTTGACGTGTAGAAGCTTTTTAATAGTTCTCATAGGATAGTACGGGTCATGTATGTACAAACTATTAATTAAAAATTACATAGATGTTAAGAGTTTTGGTCATGACATACCAGTTGAAACGTGAGATTGAAACATATATCGTTTCAAAATAAAATATTAGGTGTGAGATACGATTGTATTGCATGTTTGGACCTAATAACATCAAAATTAATTTCATTACACATTATTACACTGTACTAACCGGCCTCAACTTCACAGGGAATATGTCAAATAATGTTGCATTAAAATTTCATGTTACTCATCCCACTCAAGTATACTTTAAACAATTAAATTATTTAAAAAAAATTATATTGATTGACATAGGATACACGTGCACCGCACGTGTCCAGAAACTAGTGAGAAAAAAACCACCTGAAGACGAACAGTGATATTCTAAAGTTGATTAGCCCAAATAGATAAAACCAATAATCATATCTTCAAGCCTGATAGAACCGAATACAAAATCACCTACATTGAAACAATAGAGCAACAAAAAAGACATAATCCGTGGTCTCAAATGTCAACAGTGGCGGATCCACCCCTTTAGGAAGGGTTGGCATGGTGCCCGCTAAGATGATAAAATTTTTATATACCTATGTTTAAATTATTTTAAACTAGATTAAATATTTGATCCTACCACCCGTAACAGTAAACTAGACAAAGGTGTCATGGTGGTAGATCTTTTTGAAAAAAAAAATCATGTGTAAAATTCAAGTTGGAATTTATCTTGAACCTTATCCGACTTTTCCTTTTTTTGTGCTTTTTATTTTCTTTTGTCCCAATGATTTTTCTTTTCGGTTCCCCCCAAATTTTCTATTTATCGTTTTATTATTTCTTATATTTTTCTGTTCTCTATTCTATTATTTTATATGTGGTCTCTAGCAAGAACACTCATGAAGGAGATTCCAAAACTTTAAAATTTATAGTATAACATACGCAATCCTCTTAATCTTAAATTTATAAGTTTTCTTCTTTCAAATCCGAAAAACTTGGGCCTTAATAGGAATTTTGTATTGAGATAAAAAAAATCACCTTTTTTATTATATCATAAAATTTGTGTTATTCTATAGTTATTAAATATAATTTAAATCTCTTTACTTTTGAATAATGATGAAAATTTCGTAAGCATTGCTTAAAAAAATAGGAGATTTATGATATTGATTTTGGAAACTTGTAGTTAATTTAACTTTATAATTATGGGGTATGATTTATCTATTGAAGATATTTTTAAAAATTTTCTTATTCTGGTTGATATAATTCCCTTAATGAAGATGTTATCTTGTGTAAATTTATTTTTAATATACAGAAAAGACTGATTTCCTAGTAAAAATGTTAATTTACTTGTGTTGTTATAATAAAGGTGCGATTCCTTATATAAAATACTAATTATGTTTGTTCTTTATATACGAAATGTAATTTTTATATTTATAAATATAAAATACCTATTAGGTTGATCCGAATAAACTCAAAAAAATCGAATAAACATTCCTAACAAATTCCGTATTAGTCACAACAAGGTATATGTCACGACCCGATTCCATATTAGGCCGTGATAGCGCCCAACACTGTGCTAGGCAAGCCAACACTAATCAACTAGTGAATCCTCGTTTAAACAATTAGTATGTGATAACTTCTCCTTATTGATAAAGAAATTAGGAGTTTAAAATTTAATCATAATTAAATGGAAGTAATAAATACAAATTGAAATCAGGAAAGTAAACCAAAAATCATAAGTCTACTAATGTGTGTGCCAAGACTTGGTGTCACAAGTGTGTGGGCAATCTAGTAGAATATACAAAGCCTTACTATCCTACTGTTTGGAAAATAAATAGACAGGAAAATAAAGACATAAGAGAGACTCCTGCTGCTGCAGAACGACTCAAAAGGGCAGCTCACCGGGAAGTCTCAAGCTGAGGAGTCAAATCTATGCGCCGGACTGATGGCCAGATGCACCTGCCTCAAAGCCTGTACAATCAAGCACATAAGTGTAGCGTGAGTACATAACAATATGTACCCAGTAAGTATCTCGCCTAGCCTCAAAGAAGTAGTGACGAGGGTCGACTCCGACACTTACTAGGTCCAGCAATATAATAATAAGAAATTTAATATTTTAAATTACAGTGTATGTGGATAACAACAAGTTCAACCAAGAATGATACTAAAAATCCTTTCATCAAATTAAGAAATCAAGGCACTTTCTTCATTTAAAACAAGTGACCTTTCAAGCAACAAATCATACGAATTATAAGGAGTTCCGATTCTATTATCACACAGAAATACCACCGATGGCGTTCGGCCCGATCCAACATAAAAGTAAACTGTGCACTGCCAAGGGTCGAATGGCTCGAACCATAGATACATTTATTAACCTGCCGAGGCGAACGGACCGTTCCCATGAGAGTAGTGTAAATAATCACCCCGGTCGCGGAATATACTTGCGACGCGGTTAAATATAAATATAATGTAATGTTTCCTCAATTCTTTTCAAAATAATAATTTACTCGAAATCTTTGAATCATGAAATCCTCAGCTTAATTCCATTCAATGCAAATCAACAAATATAATCATATAGCGGTACCCACAAAGCATGATGTAAGCCTAGAACTACCCGGACATAACAAGAATAGTAGCTACGTACGGACTCTCGTCACTTCGTGCGTATGTATCCCCCACAATTAATCATATATTAATTAAGTTCACCTATGGAAAAATTTCCCTCTTACAAGGTTAGAAAAGAGACTTACCTCGTTTCGAGCCTACTTCCAACTCAAGAATGCGCTCAAACCCTCAAATCGGAGCCGAACAATCTGAAACTATTCAAATAGTGTAAAAACTAATCAATATAGGCTCAAAAGTTTATATTCCCACTAATAGAGTGATTGCCCAACCCATATTGCAAGATTCCTAAAATTCACCCCCAAGCACACGTGCCCGGTTTCCAGAAATTTTCGAAATTTTTTGTTACCCATAACCTTAGGATCAAGAATATATGATTTTTACTTCATTCCATAACAAATTTCGTGGTTAAATCTTGTTTTTATCAAAAACCTAGGTTTTACTCTAATCCCATAATTTTCACTAATCCTTACATGTTAATCTACCCAAAATCCAAGTATTTAACTTACATATAGTAGGAATTACTTACCTCCAAAAGCTTGATGAAGAACCCCTCTCAAGAAGCTCAAAACGCCCAACAATGGAATGAAATGAGCCAAAAACGTCTAAGGCCCGAACTAAAAGGAAGGCTACTGCCTTCAGTGATTTCCGCACCTGCGGTCATGGGCTGCACCTGCGCCCTCACATCTGCGGACGATGGTCCGCTTCTGCGAAACTTCAGTGGGCCGGCTGAGGCCGCTTCTACGGAAGGCCCACCGCTTCTGCGGAGGAAGGGCCGCATCTGCAGTTCTGGGCTGCCCACCCTTGGCTGCATCTGCGAGTCAAGGCCTGCACCATCGAGCTCGCATTTGCGGCTGACCAAACGCAGGTGTGGTTATGACTGAAGCTGGGCATTCAGTTCTTGCTCAATTTTTCAACTTAGTCCGAGCCTCGTCCGATTGACGCTCGGGGCCCCGCCCGAACATACCCACAAGTTTGGAATGATAAAACGAACTCGCTCGAACCCTCGAAATGACCGCAACAACATTAAAACTAGGAATCACACCCTAAAACTAATTGATTCAAACTTATGAACTTCAAGTTCTTCAATTAACTTCCAATGTGCCGAAACATACTTATACTACTCAGATTGACACCAACTTTTTAGTGCAAGTCTTAAATGACATTACGGAACTATTCCCGATCTCAGAATCCCGTTGGGACCTTGATATCATCAAACACCGCGCTAAGCCAAATTTAAAGAACTTCTAAAAATCTTCAAGAACCAACTTTCACTATTATGCACCAAAACGCTCCCGGGTCATCCAAAACCCAATTCGAACATAAGCTCAAGTCCGAAATCATCATACGAACCTATTGGAACCGTCAAATCCCGATTCCGAGGTCATTTACTCAGAATGTTGATCGAAGTCAAACTTGGCCTTTTAAGCCAACCTTAAGGAACCAAGTGCTCCGATTTCAACTCAAACTCTTCCAAATCCCGAACCAACCATCCCCGCAAGTCATAAATTAGTAAATGCAAGTACAGGAAGTCTTATTTAGGGGAACGGGGTTCTAGAAAGCAAAACGACCAGTCGGATCATTACATTCTCCACCTCTTAAACAAACATTCGTCCTCGAACGGGTTTAGATTCATACCTAAGTGCTAAATAAGTGTGGATATCTGCTCCGCATGTCCTCCTCGGATTCCCAGGTCGCCTCCTCGACTGGTTGGCTCTTCCACTGAACCTTTACCGCAGAAATCCTCTTGGATCTCAACTGGCGATCCTGTCTATCAACAATGGCAACTGGCTCCTCCTCATAACCCAAGCTCTCATCTAGCTGAATAGTACTGAAGTCTAACTGTCACGACCCAGATTTCCCACCATCGGGAGTCGTGATAGCCTGAAAGTAACCACTCAATCTACGATGCGAAGTCTACAGCAATGGGATCCGCACAAAAGAGTGGAGAGCGTAGTATCAGCACAACCGACCCCATGTGCTGGTAAGTGCCTAGCCTAACCTCGGCAAAGTAGTGACGAGGCTAGGACCAGACTACCAAATAAACCTGTGCAGTTATATAATATACAGCGAAAAGTAAAGCAGAAATAAACAAGTAAAGATGGGAGGGGGAAAGCATGCTTCGGGGGATAACAGGTAAAACAGAATATCAAGAGAATTATAAAGGAACCAAAATCCAACTGCTAACAAGGATAAGGAAAAACAAAGGCCGAATTCACTTTCATTTCACATCTTGTTGCAGGCGTGCAACCCGTTCCCATTTCACGTATCTCGTTACAGGCGTGCCACCCGCTCCCGTTTCATATATCTCGTGGCAGGCGTGCCACCCGCTCCCATTTCATATATCTCGTGGCAGGCGTGCCACCCGCTCCCATTTCATTTATCTTGTGGAAGGCGTGCCACCCGCTCCCATTTTATTTATCTCGTGGCAGGCGTGCCACCCGCTCCCATTTCATATATCTCGTGGCAGGCGTGCCACCCGCTCCCATTTCATTTATCTTGTGGTAGGCATGCCACCCGCTCCCATTTCATTTATCTCATGGAAGGCGTGCCACCCGCTCCCATTTTATTTATTTTGTGGCAGGCGTGCCACCCGATCCCAGTTACAATTCAACAACAACCACAAAGAATCCCGTCAAGGGAACAAGAGCAATATAACAACATCCCGGCAAAGGAACAAGAGTAATATAACAACATCCCGACAAGGGAACAAGAACAATATAACAATATCCCGGCAAGGGAACAATAATATTTCAACAACCTCCCGATAAGGGAACAATAACATTAAAACAAACATCCCGGCAAGGGAACAATGATGATAGTAACAAGTGAGGCACAATAAACCACAGCGGAGTCATAACAATTGTAATACAAGACTCACGGGCATGCCTGACACCGAGGTATAGATACTCGTCGCCATGCCTATTCGTCGTACTCCACAATTAACACGTAACAAATAAGACACGACTCCTAATCCCTCAAGCTAAGGTTAGACCAAACACATACCTCGATGCCACGAACACAATTCACGTTTCAATTATAGCTTTACCCGTCGATTCCACCACCAATTCACGCGTATCTAGTCACAAGTTACTTAATTACATTAATAAACGCTAAATGAACAACCCCAATACATGAAAATGAGTTTTCCAAAGTTTTACCGAAAAAGTCAAAAATTGCTCCCGGGCCCACATGGTCAAAACCCGAGGTTCGAACCAAAACCCGACTACCCATTCCCCCATGAACTCAAATATATAATTTGTTTCGAAATCGAACCTCAAATCGAGGTCCAAATCCCCATTTTTTTGAAAAACCTAGGTTCTACCCCAAACATCCAATTTCCCCCATGAAAATCATTGATTTGGAGTTGAAATCATGTTAAAAGATGTTAAGGATTGAAGAAAATTAGTTAAAAACGACTTACAATTGATTTGGAGGAGAAGAAACCTTTGAAAAATCGCCTAAGTGTGTTTATGTTTTGAGAGGATATGAAAATGGGTTGAAAATTCTGCTAAGTATAAAAGTTGCAGGTCTCAGATGTGGGAATTGCGAACAGGGGTTCACAATTGCGAACCCTTCGGGAAATTTAGACTTTCGCATTTGCGAAGAGAAATGTCGCATTTGCGACTCATAGGTCGCATTTGCGACCTCAAGCATTACAGGGGAGTTTCGCATTTGCGAAAGGAGTTTTGCATTTGCGAGACTGGAGCTGGCCTGGCTTTCTTCGCAACTGCCACAAGCCACTCGCATTTGCGATATCGCATTTGCGAGCCAGGCTTCGCAAATGCAAAGCCTGCAGGCCTGCTATGCACAGCTGAAAATCTGCAATTTTTCTAAGTCCAAAATACACCCCGTGGCCTATCCAAAACTCACCCGAGCCCTCGGGGCTCCAAACCAAACATACACACAACCTCAAAAATATCCTACGGACTTATCCGTGTAATCAAATCACCATAATACATCATGAACATCGATAAGATGCAACATTCTGATTAGCAGTCCTACAGTGCACCACCAGCTCCTATCAGTGCACCGCCACTTCAGAGTTCAGGGTCGTCGTCCCCCAACAGCCGAGGGCTTGTTTACTTGTGGCGACACAAGGCACATTGCTAGATATTGCCCCCGAGCACCGAGTAGCTCTCAGCATCAGGGTTCCCGTGCCATGGTTCAGGCACCGAGTGTTCCACAACCCGCCCAGCCAGCTAGAGGTGGGGTAGAGGTGCTAGAGGTGGGGTAGAGGTCTTAGAGGTGGAGATCAGGCCGCTAGAGGTGGAGACCAGCCAAGCAGCAGGCCTTCCCAGAGATGTAGTTCAGGTGTGGGGCCCAGCCCCGATGTTATGCTCTTTCCAGCCAGGCCCGAGGCTGAGGCTTCAGATGCAGTTATTACAGGTACGGTCTGGTTTGTGATATAGATGCTTCAGTGTTATTTGATCCAGAGTCTACGTACTCGTATGTTGTCATCCTATTTTGCGCCTTATCTGGTTATGCTTAGTGATTCTTGAGTGATCCTGTTTATGTGGTCTACACCGCATGGATGATTCCATGTGGTTAGATCGAGTCCATCGTTCATGTAATAGTTGTATTGGAGGTCTTGAGACTCGTGTATATTTGCTTCTTCTGGGCATGGTTGATTTCGATGTCAATATTGGGATTGGACTAGTTATCACCTTATCACGCTATCTTTGGACTGTCATGCCAATACTTGACCTTAGCCTTACCGGGTTTACCTCGTTTGGAGTGGAGAGGGACTCCTGGTCATTCTACCCGCAGTGTTATCTCCTATGTGAAGGCTGAACGTATGGTCTAGAAGGGGTAATTGGCCTATTTGCCTATGTTCGTGATTCTAGTGCTGAGGTTCCTTCTATTGAGTCTGTGCCGAATTTTCGTGAGTTTCCTGAGGTATTCCCTTCAGACCTGCCGGATATTGCCACCGACAGGATATTGACTTCTGCATTTGATCTGGCTCCGGCACTCAGCCCATTTTCTATCCCGCCGCGTATCGTATGGCCCCACCTGAGTTGAAAGAGCTGAAGGCAGCAGTTGCAAGACTTGCTTGAAAAGGGTTTCATTAGGGCCAGTGGTTTGCCTTGGGCGTGAGCCTGGTGTTGTTTTGTTAAGAAGAAGGATGGATCGATGCGAATGTGTATTAGATTACCGGCAATTGAACAAGGTTAACAAATCAAAGAATAAGTATCCACTACCGAGGATTGATGATTTGTTCGATCAGCTTCAGGGTGCCAAGGTATTTTCAAAGATTGACTTGAGATCTGGCTACCATCAGTTGAGGATTAGGGCATCCGATGTCCCTAAGACAGCTTTCCGCACTCGGTACGGGCATATATGAGTTCTTGGTGATGTCATTCGGGTGTTGACAAATGCCCCAGCAACTTTTATGGATTGATAAACCGATGTTCAGGCCTTACTTGGATTCCTTCGTGGTAGTCTTCATTGATGATATTTTGATATATTCCCACAGCCGGGAGGAAGCACGAGCAGCATCTTAGTAGTGTTCTTTAGACTTTGAGGGATAGTCAGTTGTATGCTAAGTTTGTCAAAGTGTGAGTTCTGGTTGAGTTCGTTGCAATTCCTGGGTCATGTTGTGTCAGCAGAGGGTATTCAGGTTGATCCGAAGAAGATTGAGCAGTCAAGAACTGGCCTAGACCAGCAATCAACTACAGAAGATCCGGAGTTTCTTGGGTTGCAGGCTTACTATCGTCGGCTCGTAGAGGGGTTTTCATCTATCGCAGCCCCGATGACCAGTTGAAGGGTTGCCCAGCTCAGATGGTCGGATGAGTGTGAGGCGAGCTTTCAGAAGCTCAAGACAGCTTTGACTACAGCACCGGTGTTGTTTGCCCAGAGGTTCAGGGCCTTATACAGTTTATATGTGATGCATCTCGTATTGGACTTGGTGCGGTGTTGATGCAGATGCAAGGTCAATTGCCTATGCTTCGCCGGCAGTTGAAGGTCACGAGAAGAACTATCCAGTTCATGATTTGGAGTTGGAAGCCATTGTTCACGCGTTGAAGATTTAGAGGCATTTATCTGTATGGCGTGGGCATGTGAGGTGTTCACGGTCACAAGAATCTTCAGTATTGTTAATCAGGCAAAGAGAGTTGAATTTGAGGCCAAGAGGAGGTGGTTGGAGTTGTTGAAGGATTATGATATCACCCATCTTATATCATCCGGGGAACGCCAATGTGTGGCCGATGCTTTGCAGTAGGAAGTCAGCCAGTTACGGGGCAGCTCTTGCTTATATTCG
Organism: Nicotiana attenuata; assembly: GCF_001879085.1. Taxonomy (NCBI): domain Eukaryota; kingdom Viridiplantae; phylum Streptophyta; class Magnoliopsida; order Solanales; family Solanaceae; genus Nicotiana; species Nicotiana attenuata. The sequence goes on from NC_031997.1 coordinate 23,296,044, forward strand.
ATCGGTGAGAGGACCGCTTTGCTTTAGATTCCAGGCTTTTGCGCTCAATCAGTTGTTATGGTTGGCATGTTTCTGAGCCACCATGTAGTTAGCTTGACACAGTTCGCTCGTTTCTTCTTATTGCAAGCGTACCGAGATCAGCGAGTACGCATGATCCCCATTTTGTGTGTCCTTAGAGACACGGTGCAGCACTGGAGGCCTGCCAAAAGCAGGTTACCCTAGATGTTGATGGAGTTTTGAGACTGTAGGCGTCGGTTTTTGTTGCTAAACGTTTATGGTCTTTGAAGAGTTGATTTTAGAGGCAAGACCCATAGCCTCCCGGTACTGCTATTCATTCCCGGGCGCCGCCGAAGATGTTTTCAAGGACTTGCGGCAGCATTATTGGTGGCGGGGAATGCGAAGAAGGGATATAGTTGCATATGTGGCTGGTGTTTGAATTGCAGGCGGTTAAGTACGAGCATCAGGGGCCCATGGTGGTTTGTTCCAGAAGTGAGGATTCCTGCACTGGAAGTGGACGTATCACTAATGGATTTTGCTTGTTTGGACTCCCCACAGACTCAGAAGAAGTCCGATGCAGTGTGGGTTTCATTGTTGTAGCTGACCAAGTCCAGCGCATTTCATTTCCTGTTGGCACGTCTCCTATTCTTCCGAGAGGTTAAGCTGAGATCTATAATCGGGAGATTGTTCGTTGTCATGGTTGCCCGTGGTCTATCATTTCGGATTGAAGGTACGCCAGTTACCTCACATTTCTGGAGAGGCAATTTCAGCAAGAGTTGGCACACGGGTCCGGTGAGCGGGGTATTGGCTTCGAGTGTCGGCCTAACTGAAGGGCGTGGATGAGTTTGGGAAGAGAAGGTCAAGCTTAAGCCCTAGGTTCATTTGGGTCCGTTTTGAGATTCTTAATCGTTGCTGGGAGAGGTGGCTTAATAGACTTCGCATTGTCGCCGAGACTTATCCCAGTTCGCTGCATCCAGTGTTTCATGTGTCCATGCTTCGGAAATATCACCCGGCGCTCCATCCCACGTTTAGATTTCAGCAACTGTCCAGTTGGAAAGGACTTGTCTTATGAGGAGAAGCCGGTATTCCATCTAGCACCGGCAGGTTCGTCAGTTAGAATCGAAGTATGTTACCTTCCGTTCGCGTTTAGTGGAAGCAGGTCAGTACTCCTGAAGCGCATCGACCTGGCGAGTCCGAGTCCGATATGCAGAGCGTTATTCCCCACCTTTCCCGAACTCAGGTACTATCTTTCTTCCTGTCCGTTCGAGACGCAACGGTTTGCTTTTAAGATTACTTATTTTTAAATCCGAATTCTGTGTTTCGCAGGCCTTAAAAACCTCTTTTAGCATCACCTCGATTTTGCGTGCCGCAGTCCGGCGCGTAGCCGGAAAGCCTATTTTGAAAATTTGTGAAAATGATAAATTTTACTATAAAATAATTAATTTGACTTCGCGTCAAAGTTTTGGTCGTAAACGGACCCGGATCCGTGATTTGACGGTCCCGGAGGGTCCGTAGGAAAATATGGGACTTGGGCGTATGCTCGGAATCGAATTCCGAGGTCACTAAGCCCAGAAATGAATTTTTAAAGAAAATTGTTCTTTCTGAAATTGCTAAATCTCTCTCTT
>NC_031997.1:23297690-23321037 GCF_001879085.1 Nicotiana attenuata
TGCATCTGAGGACCACGGCTACCTGAAGCACCGTGAGAAACCTGAAGTGCCGACTGAAAAGGCCTAGGAGGATGGCCTCTACCATACGAATCCCTAGCTCCAGACGAGGTACCACTGAATCTGCCTGAATGACGGGGCCTCTTGTCCGACCCATGACCACCTCCCTGTGACAGAACCATCGCCACTCTCCTGGCCACATTGGCCGCCTCCTAAAAAGAGATCTCACTCCCTGCCTCCCTAGCAATCTGAAGTCGAATAGGCTGGATAAGTCCCTCAATGAACCTCCTCACCCTCTCTCTCTCGGTGGGAAGTATGATAAGAGCATGACGAGCCAAGTCGATGAATCTGGTCTCATATTGGGTAACAGTCATAGAACCCTGCTGGAGATGCTCAAACTGCTTCCGATATGCCTCTCTCTGAGTGATGGGGAGAAACTTCTCCAGAAATAGCTGAGTGAACTGCTCCCAAGTCAAAGCTAGTGATCCGGCTGGTCTAGCCAAGCAATAATCTCTCCACCAAGTCTTGGCGGATCCAGATAAGCGAAAAGTAGCAAAATCGACCCCATTGGTCTTCACTATCCCCATGTTCCTGAGAACCTCATGACAGCTGTCTAGATAATCCTGGGGATCCTCAGAAGATGCACCGCTGAAAGTAGTAGTGAAGAGCTTGGTGAACCTGTCCAATCTCCACAAAGCATCAGCAGACATAGCCACTCCATCACCGGCCTGGGCTACCACACTCGGTTGAACTGCTCCAACTGGCGGAACTGCTAGAGTCTGAAATTGGGGAGCTACCTGCTCCGGAGTGCGAGTAGCAGGAGTTTGGGCTCCTCCTCCAGCCTGAGAGACGGCTGGTGCTACAGGAAGCAAGCCTGCCCGTGTGACACTCTCCATAAGGCCCACTAGACGGACCAGAGCATCCTGGAGTATTGGGGTAGCAATAAACCCCTCTGGGACCTGAGTTGGGCCCACCGGAGCTGCTGGGGCCGGAACCTCATCATCAAAGTCAACCTGAGGCTCCTCTGCTGGTGATGCTGCTCGGGGCTGGGCTCTGCCCCTACCTCGGCCTCTAGCACGGCCTCGGCCTCTGCCCCTCGTGGGAGCTGCTGCTGGGGGCTCGGGCTGCTGGTCAGCGGATGAGGAAGCACGTGTTCTCGGCATCTGCGAGAGAACAGAATAGAAATTCAATCAGTCATTGAGAAACCAAACTGCACGACAGGAGAGAAAAAGTGTGAAATTTTCCTAACTCTGTACCCTATGGGGGATAAATACAGACGTCTCCGTACCGATCCCTCAAACTCTACTAAGATTGTCTGTGATTTGAGACCCATGTAACCTAGGGCTCTGATACCAACTTGTCACGACCCGGATTTCCCACCCTCGGGAGTCGTGATGGCGCCTACTAATGTGAGCTAGGCAAGCCAATTCTTTAAAACTAATTACTTCATTATCCATTTATTACTTTTTATCAAACACAAAGCGATAACGTATAAACAGCGGAAAGTTAAATTAAGCGAAAAAAATAATGAAACGAAATATCGAGAATCTATGTCTATTACAATTACTCAAGCCTTAACCACCCAAAACTTGGTGTCACAGTGTCACAGACAGTTTAACATTAACTACACACAAAGTCTGAAGAAATAACAGTACACTGTTTCTGAAATAAGGAAAATGAAACAGGGAATAGAAGATAGAGGAGATGCCAGGGCCTGCGGACGCCTGCAGGTCTACCTTGGATCTCCGCGTGGACTGAAGGTAGCCAACTGATCTACTGTCCGAAGTCAACAACACTGGGATCTGCACAAAAGAGTGCAGAGCGTAGCATCAGCACAACCGACCCCATGTGCTGGTAAGTGCCTAGCCTAACCTCGACGAGGTAGTGATGAGGCTAGGACCAGACTACCACATAAACCTGTGTAGTTCAAATATATATACAACGGAAAATAAATACAGAAGTTACAAGTAAAGATGGGAGGGGGATGCATGCTTCGGGGAATAACAGGTAAAAACAGAATATCAAGAGAATTATAAAGGGATCAAAATCCAACCACTAACAAGAATAAGGAAACAAAAGCAGATTTCACGTTCTTTTCACATCTTGTTGCAGGCGTGCAACCCGATCCCATTTCTCATATCTTGTGGCAGGCGTGCCACCCGCTCCTATTTCATGTATCTCGTAGTAGGCGTACCACCCGCTCCCATTTCATGTATCTTGTGGTAGGCGTACCACCCGCTCCCATTTCATTATGTCTTGTGGTAGGCGTACCTCCCGCTCCCATTTCATTATATCTTGTGGTAGGCGTACCACCCGCTCCCATTTACAACCAACAATAATCACAAGGAATCCCGGGAAGGGAACAAGAACAACATAATAACTTCCCGGCAAGGGAACATTAATATTTCAACAACATCCCGGCAAGGGAACATTGATGATAATAATATGTGAGGTACAATAAACCACAACGGAGTCATAACAATTTATAACACAAGATCACGGGCATGCTTGACACCGACGTATAGATACTCGTCACCATGCCTATACGTCGTACTCCACAATTAACACGTAGCAATAGACACAACTCCTAATCCTTCAAGCTAAGGTTAGACCAAACACTTACCTCGATGCCACGAACACAATTCATGATTTTATTATAGCTTTACCCCTTGATTCCACCACCAATTCGCTCGTATCTAGTCACAAGTTACTTAATTACATCAATAAACGCTCAATGAATCAACCCCAATGCATGAAAATGAGTTTTCCAAAGTTTTACCCAAAAAGTCAAAAATCGCCCCCGGGCCCACGTGGTCAAAACCCGAGGTTCGAACCAAAACCCGATCACCCATTCCCCCACGAACTCAAATATATAATTTGTTTTGAAATCGGACCTCAAATCGAGGTCCAAATCCCTAATTTGTGAGAAACCTAGGTTCTACCCAAAACACCCAATTTCCCCCATGAAAATCATTGAGTTGAAGTTGAAATCATGTTAAAAGATGTTAAGAATTGAAGAAAGTTAGTTAAAAACGACTTACAATTGATTTGGAGAAGAAGAAACCTTTGAAAAATCGCCTAAGTGTGTTTATGTGTTGAGAGGATATGAAAATGGGTTAAAAATTCGGCTAAGTATAAAAGTTGCAGGTCTCAGATGTGGGAATTTGCTGTTATGGGAGCGAAGGGAGTCTCGCAATTGCGAGATGCGAAATGCGAGGGTTGGGCCGCATTTGCAACCTCAGGCATCAAAGGAGAGCTTCGCATTTGCGAAGCAGGCGTCGCATTTGCGACTGGCCTTCCGCATTTGCGAGTCAAGTGGTCGCATTTACGATCAGGCCTGCCCAGGTCCTATTTTCGCATTTGCGATGAAGGTCTCGCATTTGCGAAGTCTGCAGACCTGTGCACATTAGCTGAAAACCTGCAATTTTTCCAAGTTCAAAATGCACCCTGTGGCCTATCCAAAACTCACCGAGCCCTCTGGGCTCCAAACCAAACATACACACAACCTCAAAAATATCTTGTGGACTTATTCGTGTAATCAAATCACCAAAATAACATCATGGACATCGAATTAAACCTCAAGATCAATGAAATTTCTCAAAACTTCTTAAACATCAAATTTTGCATTTAAGGTCCGAATCACGTCAAACGGATTCCGTTTCTCACCAAACTTCACAGAATTATCTTAAACCATATATAAGACCTGTACCGGGCGCCGGAACCAAAATATGGGCCCGATACCAACATGTTCTAATTAAAATTCATTTCCAAACCTTATAAACAATTTCAGAAAACAATTTTCTTTAAAAATACATTTCTCGGGCTTGGGACCTCGGAATTCGATTCCGAGCATACGCCCAAGTCCCATATTTTCCTATGGACCCTCCGGGACCGTCAAATCACAGGTCCGGGTCTGTTTACCCAAAACGTTAACCGAAGTCAAATTAATTCATTTTATAGTCAAAATTTATCATTTTTTACAGATTTTCACATATAGGCTTTCCGGCTACGCGCCCAAATTGCGCACGCAAATCGAGGTGATGCTAAAAGAGATTTTTAAGGCCTCGAAAAGTAGAACTCGATTTAAAAACAAGTGATGACCTTTTGGGTCATCACACACACACACACACACACACACACACACACATATATATATATATATATATATAAAGGATAATTAATACTAAAATTCTTATAATTAAGACGTACACTGTTATATGTCTATCTTTATTAAGATGTGTGCAATCTTATAAGACAAATAATATGTCAGAAGTAGTATCTGTATTTTAGTTATACTTACTTGAGTTAATTGCAACACTGCCATAACCTCAAAGCACAACAGGATGAGGTCTAGTTAAATAAAAAGAAGAAAAATAAAGAAGTCCTTCTGCCTACGCCATTTCAGCCACACTCCTAAATTACATTGTATACCGCCTAAACTCTACCCACTCTCCTAAATTACATAGAACTCTTGTGCCTTTTCAGCTTTTTCTTCCCACGATCACAATATGCTAAATCCTTTCCATTATTTTTCCCTTATTAGTACCTTGTGTACCTGTAGGTTTCTGTTTAGTTTTTTTTTAAAAATTTTTTTCCATTTTTGCTTGCCGGTTTCCTTGACACCCATAGTATCTTGTTTAAAATATTTAGTTAGACTTGTCTGCTTATATCGGTCTCTGTCTTTCTCCTAAGTCTTATAGTCGATACATAGTTGGTCCCTGCTTAGTCGGATCCCTTATTAGCACCTTGTGTAGCAGTAGGTTTCTGTTGAGTTTATTCCTTTCTAGTCTATCCTTTTGTAGCTTTGTGCAGGTCTAGTGGCCGCGCTGAGTTATGATAGAGTAAGGGCATGTCCTCGGGGGGAGCGGGCGGAGCGAGGGGTAGGGAGTAAGGGTGGCTGGGGGGGGGGAGGGGGGGGTAAGGCACCTTCTAGGCTGAGAGTGGGGTCATGGAACATAGGGACTCTAACGGGAAAGTCTATAGAGTTAGCAAGGATACTCTTGTGTCCAGAAGACTAAATGGGTGGGGAACAGGGCTCGGGAGGTGGATGGTTTTAAGTTGTGGTATTCAGGGAGGGTGAGAGGGAAGAATGGGGTAGGCATTTTAGTTGATAAGGATCTAAGGGAGCTAGTGGTTGAGGTTATGAGGGTGAATGACAGGTTGATGGCCATTAAGATAGTCGTGGGAGGGTATACTCTGAACGTAGTTAGTGCTTACGCACCTCAGGTGGGTTTGGACGAGGAGGTTAAAAGATGCTTCTGGGAAGATTTGGATGGGTTGGTTTGGGGTATACCGTCCACCGAGAAGCTTATTATAGGGGGTGATTTTAACGGCCACATTGGGAGGTCGCCTGGGGGATATGATGATGTGCATGGTGGCTTGGGTTTTGGAGATAGAAATGGTGGAGGTACTTCGCTGCTGGAGTACGCCAAAGCTTTTGAGCTGGTGATCGCTAACTCGTATTACCCGAAGAAGGCGGAGCACCTGATAACTTTTCGGAGTGCGGTGGCCAAGACCCAGATTGATTATCTACTTCTCCGAAAATATGATAGAGGTTTATGCACGGATTGCAAGGTCATCCCGAGTGAGAATCTTACGACCCAGCATATGCTTTTGATTATGGACTTAGAGATCAGTTGGACGAGGAAGAAAAGGGCTATGTCTAGTATACCTAGGGTCAGGTAGGGTGCATACTAAGGACAAGGCCCAAGAGTTGGGGGAGAAGTTGCTGGCTATGCGGGCCTGGAGGAGTAGCGGGGATGCGAGTTGTATGTGGTCTATGACAACAAATTGCATTAGAGATGCGGCGAGAGAGGTGTTAGGGGTCTCAAAGGGTTTTTCTGGTGGCCATAAAGGGGACTGTTGGTGAAACGAAGAGGTTCAGAGGAAAGTGGAAGCCAAGAAAGCGACATATTTGAAGCTAGTAGAGAGTATCGACGAGGGGCAGAAGAGTGCTAACAGAGAAGGGTATAAGAAGGCTAGGAAGGAGGCGAAGTTGGCGGTTACTGCGGCTAAGACCGCCGCGTTTAGTCGTCTATACAAAGAAATTGGGGATAAAGGCGGGGAAAGGAAGTTATACAGACTAGCGAAGATGAGGGAGCGGAAGGCCCAGGATCAGGACCAAGTGAGATACATAAAAGATGAGGAGGGAAGAGTTTTATGGGAGGGGGCACAGATTAGGCAGAGATGGCAGTCTTACTTTCATAGGCTCTTGAATGAAGAGGGAGATAGGGGCATTGTGCTGGGGGAGTTGGAGCACTCGGAGTGGCAGCGAGATTTTGGGTACTGTAGACGTATACGAGTGGGGGAGGTTGTAGGGGCTATGCGCAGGATGAGTAGGGGTAGAGTGACGGGGCCGGACGAGATCCCGATGGAATTCTGGAAGAGCATGGGTAAGGAGGGCTTGGAATGGCTTGCTGGGTTGTTTAACGTCATTTCTAGGACGAAGAAGATGCCCGAAGAATGGAGGCGGAGTACGATGATCCCGCTGTACAAGAATAAGGGGGATGTCCAAAACTGCAACAACTATAGGGGTATCAAGTTGTTAAGCCATACTATGAAAGTGTGGGAGAGGGTGATTGAGGGGAGGTTGAGGAGGTGTGTGTCCATTTCCGAGAACTAGTTTGGTTTCATGCCGCGACGGTCAACCACTGAGGCCATTCATATTGTGAGGAGATTGGTGGAGCAGTTTAGGGCGATGAAGAAGGATTTGCACATGGTGTTCATTGACCTGGAGAAGGCCTATGACAAAGTCCCCAGAGAGGTTCTATGGAGATGTTTGGAGGCTAGAGGAGTGCCTGTAGCGTATATTAGAGTGATTCAGGACATGTATGATGAAGCTAAGACACGGATTAGGATAGCGGTGGAGACTCGGATTACTTTCCAGTTGAGATGGGGTTGCATAAGGGATCACCACTTAGCCCGTTTTTGTTTGCCCTGGCGATGGATTCTTTGACACGTCACATTCAGGGGGAGGTGCCTTGGTGCTTGCTATTTGCGGATGACATAGTCTTGATTGATGAGACGCGAGGTGGCGTTAACGAGAAGCTGGAGATCTGGAGACATACCCTGGAGTCTAAGGGTTTCAAGTTGAGCAGGACCAAGACAGAATACTTGGAGTGCAAGTTCAGCGGTGTTACCCTGGAGGCGGATGGGGATGTAAAACTCGATACGCAAGTCATTTCCAGGAGAGAGAGTTTCAAGTATCTGGGATCTATAATTCAGAAGGATGGGGAGACAGATGAGGATGTCACACACTGTATCGAAGTAGGGTGGATGAAGTGGAGGCTCGCTTCCGGTGTCTTGTGTTATAAGAATGTGCCATTGAGACTTAAGGTAAGTTCTACAAGGTAGTTGTTAGACCGACTATGTTGTATGGGGCAGAGTGTTGGCCAGTCAAAACCTCTCATGTCCAGCAGATGAGGGTAGCGGAAATGAGGATGTTGAGATGGATGTGTGGGCATACTAGGTTGGATAGAATTAGAAATGAAGTTATTTGAGACAAGGTAGGAGTGTCCCCTGTGGAGGCAAAGATGCGCGAGGCAAGGTTGAGATGGTTCGGGCATGTTAAGAGGAGAAACACAGATACCCATGTCAGGAGATGTGAGAGGTTGGCCTTAGGAGGGGTGAGGAGGGGGAGAGGTAGGCCAAAGAAGTCTTGGGGAGAGGTGGTCAGGCGGGACATGGCGCTACTTGAGCTAACCGAGGACATGACTCTAGATAGAAGGGTGTGGAGGTTGAAGATTAGGGTAGAAGGTTAGTAGGTAGTCGTGCATCTCCCTTTGTCTTCTCTAGCTTGATAGTATTAGCGCTAGTTCGGTACCCTTTTTTTCCTTAGTTTTCTATATTCGCATGTCTCGTTCGTTGTTACTTGCCATTGGTAATTCCGTAGTTTGCTAGCAGTACTTCGTTCATATTCTCGTCTGCTGCCTTGGAATTAGTTTTCTAAATATGTTATCTTGCTGCTACTTGTTATCAGTACCCCTTTCATATTATCTGTTGTTATCTCCGATTTAGTTTTCTAATTATTGTTTTGCTATTACTTGCTACCAGGGCTTCTCTCACCTTCTTTAGCTGAGGGTCTATCGGAAACAGTCTCTCTGCCCTTCCAGGGTAGGGGTAAGGCTGCGTACATCCTACCCTTCCCAGACCCCACTTGTGGGACCACACTGGGCTGTTGTTGTTGTTGTTTCCATTATTTTTCCCAACTGAAAGATTATCTCAAACCAGTCTCTCACAAGCTATTGTTTGGATACTTCTCAATTCCACAATCCATTCGGCTAAGTGGTAAGTATTTTTTATCAATCTAATTTTTCCAGTATATTGTAGATATGTTGAAAGCTTGTGCTCAGTATAATTGGGATTTGAGGCCTAATTTGATTATTAGTACTCATTTTTTACTATCTAAAGATTTTTAGAAATCAATAAATGCTACTGTAATCTTCTTACATTATCAGAAAAATGACTTCAAATCGTGAGTGGATGTACAAAAGGTTAACGAGAGGTTTGTATAATCCAGAATTCGTAAGGGGTGTTAAGCAATTTATTGAGTTTGCAAAGAATCATCGGGATGGTGAGAGACTAAGGTGCCCATGTAACCGAAAAAAGTGTCAGAATAGAAATTTTGAAGATGTTATTACGGTCCACGAACATTTATTGCGCGACGAATTTGTACCTGGATATCATATATGGTACTTTCATGGAGAAAATGAGGTTACTAGAAATATAGTTCAACATGAAGAGATGCAAAATTGGGATCAGACTATGAATATTGCATAAGTATATGTGGGTGCAATTGATGATCCTGGATCACCTACTTCATACCATAGAATGGTCCTTGACGCCGTTGGCCCCTCATTCTATCCAAATGATATGGATGAATTACCGAATCCTGACGTGCAGAAATTTTATGATATGATTGATTCTGCAAATCAAGAGGTGTGGCCTGGCCGTGAAACACATTCTCAATTGTCAGCTCTTGCACGTTTATTGCATATCAAGTCTGAACACCATCTATCTGATAGATGTTCTGATGACATTTGTCAATATGTGAATGAGATGATTCCGCCTGATAACCTAATGCCAAAAAATTTCTATGAAACTAAGAAGTTAACGTAGGGAATGAACATGCCAGTTGAAAAAAATTCACAGTTGTATCAGTGCATGTATGATTTATTGGGGAGAAGATACTGAACTTAGCCATTTCAAGTTTTATCGTCATCCCAGGTACAAGCCTACTAGGAAAATATCTAATTCAAAGAGAAATCTTGTACCATTCAAGCAGATGTACTACTTTCCCCCCACTCCACGGTTGCAATGCTTATATGCTTCCGTCATGACTGCTGCACATATGCGATGGCGTGCCGAGAATGATGTTGAGGAAGGTGTGATGCGTCATTGTTCAAATGCACCCGCATGAAAACACTTTGATAAGATGCATCCATCTTTTGCAACTGAAAGTCGTAATGTCAGATTGGGGCTATGCACAGATGGTTTTAAACCATTTGGACAAACAGGTCAACAATACTCATCTTGGCCAATAGTTTTGACACCATACAACTTGCCACCTTGGATGTGTATGAAAGAGTCCTATTTGTTTTTGTCAGTTATAGTTCCTGGGCCGAAGAAACCTAAGCAAAAAACTTGATGTTTTCTTGCAACCTTTGATTGCAGAACTAAAAAATCTGTGGAGTATAGGTGTGGACACATATGATATCTCTAAGAAGCAAAATTTTAACATGCAAGCTGCTTTGATGTGGACAATTAGTGATTTTCCTGCATATTCGATGTTGTCTGGATGGGGTACTGCGGGTAGGCTAGCATGTCCATATTGTATGGAGAATACAGATGCTTTTACTTTGACAAAAGGTGGCAAACAGTCCTGGTTTGACAATCATCATAAGTTCCTTCCACTGGATCATCCATACAGAACTAATAGAAATTCATTTAGAAAGAATAAAGTGTCACAACACATCCTCCCCCGATACGGTCAGGTGATGATATATTTAAGGAGATAAATGAATTGGGGTTGAAAAAGGTAACAGAGCTTAGGGTTGATATTGTTAATGGCAAAATTAGAAAGTTTTCTGGTTGGAAGAAAAGAAGCATATTTTGGGATTTGCCGTATTGGAGTACAAATCTCATTCGACACAATCTAGACGTTATGCACATCGATAAAAACTTTTTCGAGAATGTGTTCAACACAGTGCTAGATGTAGACGGTAAAACAAAAGATAATCCCAAATCTAGAGAAGACTTGAAAGAGTTCTGTCGACGGCCCGAATTACATGTTGTTGGTGACGAATATCCGAAAGCTTGTTACACACTAGACAAGAAGTCAAAAACAGTGTTGTGTGAATGGGTGGATAATCTGAAATTTCCAGATGGATATGTCTCAAATATGGGAAGGTGTGTGGACATGAAAAAACATAAATTGTTTGGTATGAAAAGCCACGATTGTCATGTATTCATGCAAAGATTGGTCCCTATTGCGTTTTGTGAGCTATTGCCACAAAAAGTTTGGGAACCACTTGCTGAGATGAGCCTTTTCTTTAGGGATCTCACTTCTACAGCAATTCGGGAAGAGGATATGGTCAGACTTGAACAAAACATACCTGAAATACTTTGTTAAATTGGAGCATATATTCCCTCCCAGCTTCTTTGATTCGATGGAACATCTCCCCGTGCATCTTGCTTACGAAGCAAGTATAGCAGGTCCGGTGCAATATCAATGGATGTACCCATTTGAGAGGTAAAATTTCATTGATATTAAGTCAAGCACTTCATTTTCATCATCATGAATGACTCACAATTTGAGCTTATATGTTATTTCCAAAAACCTTCGGAAATTGAAAAATAATGATCGAAATAAGGCACAAGTTGAAGGATCCATATGCAATGCGTATTTAGTTGAGGAAGCTTCATCTTTTGGTTCACACTACTTCGAACCTCATGTTTACACAAGGCATAGGAAAGTTCCACGGAATGATGATGGTGGTACAAGGGAAAGGGATGAACGCGATGGTAATCTTTCTATATTTACCTATCCAGGTAAAGCATTTGGGAGATGTAAACCAAGATATATGACTGAAGAAGAACTTGATGCAGCTCATATTTATGTTTTATTAAATTGCACAGAAGTACACCCATATATTGAGTAAGACTTCAAGCTTTTGTTTTCATTTATAGATTAGCAAAATCATCAAAATACTTGATATATAATTTTCTTGGATGTGATTCAGAGGATTTTTATTGACTTCGTTCGTCAAAATTTCCCACAAATTACGGAGAAGGAAGTGGATAGGAAACTTGATGAAGATTTTTCATCATGGTTTAAAAGATGTGTGAGTACTTGTACAATATCCTTCCACTTATACTTGCCTCACTTATGAGAAACTCCAATTATTTTTCTTTTATAGGCATGAGTCCACATAGATAATCAGTTCATCAAGGCCCATGCAGAAGGTTCGTGTGGGACAACGCAACCATGGACCGTTTATATTATCAACGGCTTTAAATTTCACACTAAAAGCCGCAGTTCTGCTAGAGCATCTAACAATAGCGGTGTATGCATAAAAGGAACTAATTATAGTGCAGATGATAGTGACTACTATGGTGTGCTAACTAATATCCTTGAATTGGAGTACAAGGGTAGTGAGTATATAAAGAAAACTGATTTATTCAAGTGCGAGTGGTTTGATCCCACACCAAAGGCAGGAATGAAGATTCACCCACAATATAAACTTGTGGATATCAACCATGAAAAGAAATTAAAGAAGTATGAACCATTTGTTTTGGCAATGCAAGTGGCTCAAGTATATTATACAGCTTATCCTAGCTTACGATATGATAAGAGTGACTGGTGGACTATGTGCAAAATAAAAGCACGGGCTATCGTGGACATGCCTCCATCATCTTCACAGTCAACTCCGACAGATGGTGTTGAGCCATTCCAATCCGAAGAAGATGGTTTAACATTTGGTGTGGTACCTGACAATGAAACTATTCTCCTGAATGATCCAAATGGTGAATTCATAAACATAAGAGACGAGGATGATGATTTAGATGATGAGGTAGAACTTCATGTTGAATTTGGATCGGATGAAGATGAGGATGAGGATAATGAGGATGAAGCGCCATATGATGAAAATGATAGTGAATAGAGTCAAAGTGCTTCAATCTCTTCAACTATAGAGTATGAATGAATGAAACATAGTATATAATTTATTTTATTACTATTTGATTTTACATTTTCTGAGAAAAAGTTTCTGGATTTCAGATTTTATGGTTTTTTTTGTTTTTTTTAAACTTAAGTATTTGTATTTAATAGCTCTTTCGCTTGCTTGTTTGACCGGTTACCATCAATCTCATTTTGTGAGGAGTAATAGTTGTATTTTGCAAATGCGGTAAGAAATACTTATAAAGTTGTTTGTCTTTTTAATCTGCCATGTCTAGATTAATACTTGTATGCCTTATTTTTTCAGTGCATTCTGTTCTTGGAGTAATATATCAATTAATTACTCTTGGAATAATATATCAATTAACTACTTATTACTGTATCCAATTAGATTTGATCATAATTCATTAATTATGTATTTGTTCATCTACATATGACTTTGGAATTGCAGATATGGCACCTAGGGGAGGTGGAGCACGTAGATATGCTGAAAACAGGAATGCAAACACACTGAGATCTCCTGAGATGTTGAGTCCCACATCTAATCAGTCACCATTATCACCTGAACCTCCAGTTATAGAAACACCACATTCGGATGCAGCTTAAACAGATCCTTACCATCTTCATCTTCTGATCTTGGTACACCTGGAGATGAAATCCAAACAACAAGTTTGTCAAACACAATTGGTGGTAACCGTACCCCAATTACAATCGTCCTTGGAGGGTAAGAGTAAAAGTGTCATCTATTTATATTTATTTATTTATTTTTGTTTCTTGCTTATCTGGTGTGTATTAGTGCATCTTTGTGAAGTTATGCGAAGTCATACCTGATTGTTTAGCATCTAAAAAGATAGATACATATTTAGACTATTGGGACAGACATGTTGAGGCACAATTTGTTATAGTATGTCAGTTAGCGTAATCTTTTTTATCTTTTTTATATGGTACGTAGGACAAGCACTTGAACTGAACATGTCAATTGCTTTTCTACTCTAACAGCAGGTGATCTTATCCAAAAAACTAGAGAAAGCAAGAAAGTTCTTATCTTTTTCAATATGACTAGACAATGACTCTAGATGAATATGCTCATGGAATCGTCTTATAGAGGAAAGCTTTTCTATTTTATTTTATATGAAGTAAGACTTGGTCTTATTAGGAAAACTTTTGGAAGAATGTATATGATTTGCCTATATGAGTGCATTAATGTGGTCTTCGTTGCATACCAAAATCTTAATTCCTTCGTATTAACTCTAGTTATGAGGTACCAACTCATTTATTGCAGTAATTGTGTAAAATAAATATATTACTTACACTTCACATAAAAAATATAAATTGGTTTGTAAGAAGATGGGCAAAAGAATGTCCCTTTTGATGATTATTAAGCATCGCCTAAGTAATTCACGTTATTTCTCAAATGCTTCTTGAAAGAATATGAAATCTTTAAATGAAATCGAGTAATAAAATAATTCGTTTCTTATTACTCAAGTCTGGACCCGGCAATCAAGTCGCTCGGTCTGTCACAAAAATCTTCAAGGAGAAACCGGATCATGAAGGACATAATTGGAAGTCTGTTACACCGAGACAAAAGATTTCTATTGGGAAGAGTTTAAGGTAAAGTTATAGTACTAATTATCATTTTAATAATGGACTTTGTACATTTTAAATTTCTGTTGTATCAATCTTGTGTTTCATCTGTTCTGTGCGCATTCCAGAAAACACTGGTTTGGGGCTTCTGACATCTCTAGTTTGATTAATACTAGGGTGGGTAGCCAAACAAAACCTGGTTAGTAGTCTTCAATGTCGAGATGTATAGGAAATATCAGATAATTATGATGAACTAATAAATAAATGCATTAAAAGTATGCTTTAGTTGGCTAGGGGGAATGCAATTCTTTGCTTTGTTAGTTTCTAGACAGATAATTTCAGTAGTCCGACCTAAAATGTGGGAGAAATCATGATATCGTGAATGAGCTCCTAATTATTACATCTACTGCTATTAATTCTATCGGAAGTAGACCGTTATCCATCTCTTACATCTTTGAGAAACCTTGTAATCATGATTAAGTCCTTCTAGTTTGTCATATTGGTGCTTTTTTCTTCAGAATTTCCTTATGCCGAGTACATATGTGATACATTTATCAAAATTTCACGATACTTGAATTCCTCTCGTTGCAATATTTTATTTTGTTGCATAATTAGTGAAAAACAATCATAATCCTTATATATAACAGTTTTTATAACGTCCACGCCTTCTTAGTTTTAGTGCTTTTATGCTGCTATAAATACCTACACATCAGTAATGCAAGATAAAAGGATGAAAAATAGAAAACTTAATACCTTAATATTATACTAGTTAGTTTCCCTTTCTGCCAAATGTACAAATGTCATGAAGTAACTATTGCATGAATTATTTTAGGATCCCATATTTCCTTCAACTTCCGGAATATACATATGTTGAATTGTATAGGTTCTGGTCCAAGCATCGTCATTTATCAAGTACCTTGACAGAGCAATTCTAGGACTGCTATGTCCTGCGGCACCAGTGTCCGAGAAGAACTAGGGGAAATTTATAATGACCACAATAGTAAAGATGGAATAAGCATAAACTTTTGGTCCCATATGTTGATAATAATTGTGTCTGACAAAGGTTTTTGCTATCTTGAGGGATCACAGTTCTTTCTTAGTATTTGGTTGGTGATCTCTATTTTTAACTTGATTCTTAGATTAGTAATTTTTTTTCTTTAGCTAGGCTAGAAGATCCTTCTCATTCCTTTTAGATATTTGGAGCTATTCTTTTTTTTTTTTCAAATAAGATCGATAATATTTGGAGTTCCCTTTATCTTTCTTGAGTCGAGGATCTACTACACTGGGTAAGTTGTTGTTGGTGTTATCAATATCTTGTGTTATTTTTCATTTGATCTTCTCAAACAGAAACGATTTCAATGGAACACTGCAATTGAATGTGCCATAAAGGATAAGTTTATGAGCAAATGTGCAGAACGATACAAGGGTATGTTATCTGAAGCAAGAGCTTGTGAGAAGAAGCGCAAACATATTCCAGTATCTATTTGGGAGAGCTGGAAGACTCACTGGGAGACTGAGGCTTTTAAAGCCAAGTCTGTGCAATGCTCAAGGAATCGACTAAGTGAAAAAGGTGGTGAAGGGTCTGGTCCCTCACGCCATACAGGAGGCTCCAGAGCTCACCGAGAACATGCAAGACTACTGGTATATTCATTTTTCTTTAGCCAAGTTAGAATATTTCCAACGCTAGTGATTATGTATTAATATAGTGAACATGATTTTCAATTTTAGGCTAAAGAACTAGGAAGACCAGCTCATCCACATGAACTTCTGAAGAAGACACATGTCAAGGCGAACGAGGAGTTTGTGGACCAGAAATCTAAGAGCACATATGTAAGTTACTATAGCTTGCCTGTCATTTTTTGGCACGTAAAAGTAAAGCACCTACCTTGGCGATTACATATCTCCTATTACCAATTTTGAGTGAGTGATACCCAAAATTGGTCTTACAATTTGAACTAAGAAATGTGGAAACCTGTAACCTATAACAGTATAAACAACATATAATATAAACTAGCCATATGGATATAAATTGCATGAGCGCCCACTGTCTCCAAATTTGATTCGCCTTCTTCCAAGAGCAGGGCAGATCCTTGTAGCTCTTTGAATAATTTATTGACATCTTCATTATTTGGCTTGAAAGTGTAGCACAAACTTTGAGCACTAATCCAAATGAAAACAGTACATCCTTCAGTTCACACGATATTCGTGCTTTTGTGTGATTCGTTGTTGATTTGTTGAAACTCGTCTTGAGATTCCATTGCATCCTTTTATGTATTCTGTTACTCCCCATATTTGGTAAATATCTTGTGAATCACCTCCCACATTTGAAACTTCGAGTTGTCCAGGTCTATAGCACAATGAGTTTAATTTCCTTTATGATAATATAGTGTACCTTCCTAGAATGTAGCAATGTCCAGTATAATATCAATTTATTATTCCCATGAATCACATCCTTGGAAATTATACATATATAATGCAGTGTATATGCCCTTATGAGAGCCCTCCAAATGTAGCTCCCAAAGTCAGTCAGGAGCGTGGCCAAAGAATTGGGCAGTGGCTTTCCTCTGAGATGTAGTAAATGTGAGTTCCTCTTTTTTTTATGGAAAAATGGCAGAAACATAATGGTTTGGACATGATTGTGTATTCTGAGCATATGCCCTCTAAGATTGAGAGAACAGATAGTCCTAAGTATTTTTGATTTAATCCATGGTTCCATGCTTATGCCTATTATCCGATACTCGTTCATGGGAGTGAGTATCAAGTGCTAATACCACCCAATGAAATCGTATCAAACGGTAAAGCATGGATACAATAGCTTTCCCTACAAAAAAGAACACAATGTTAATATAAACAAGACCCACCATCCTCTCCTCCCTAAATTTGAACAAGGCAGGTATGTTTGGTTATCTCCCCCTCCATTGTGTTCACCTTCTCCTCCCCTTTCAATCTCTTGCAACTCTTATTCTTAAGTATGGGCATTGAAGTTTATCGTTATTCACAATCTTTTTCCTGTACTGTCCAGTTGTGCAAAAGAATCACACTCCATAAGACCTACATCAAGAGCATAATTAGCTAAGTTATCAGTCAGTTTGTTGTCTCCGCGATACATATGCGTTATGATAACATTACACTCCTGTAACAGCTTCCTTATTTCCTCCACATGCTCTACAAATCCCCATGGTGTACTCCACCTTCCTTCAATGACATTCTTCAATAGCATAGAATCTGTTTGCACCCAAATAGGAGATAGCAACTGAGCTTTACAATACCTGAATGCATGAAGGATAGCTACTGCCTCTGCTTCTATGTTTGTAGTTTCATTAATCTCCTGCCCATGTACATAAATAATATCCTCTAATGCATCTCGTATACAGTAACCAATTGAACTCTTGCCTAGGTTCCCTCTAGTACTATCAGTATTCAATTTTAGCCATCCTTCTCTAGGAAACTCCCAGGTGATTTTATAAATCTGCACATGTAAGCTATATAACATGTCACTGTTGAAAATCATTACTTCTTTATCTGAAAGTATAATAAATTGATGACGAGCAAGTAATGCAATCTGTAGGGAAAAACTGTTGTGTACATCAAAACAATTGTCTTTAAGGTGTTGTTATTGACATTTGAGTTTTCAATTTTGTTGCCTTTATGACTCTGTTCTTGATGTTTTCTCTTTCAAAAGTTATTATTATAGAGTTTATATCATTTTTTTGGTTCAGGATGCCATAATGTCTAAAATTGTGTCTGCGTCTCAGCCTGAAGATGGGTCCAGTGAGCCTCCTGAAGTTGATTTCTCACAAATTTATTTGGAAGAAGTCGGTGTTAAGAAGACGCGCATTTATGGTCTTGGTTCTCAAGCTCCTTTCTATGGGCATGTTGGCGCATCCTCCAGTTCGATATCTCCACTTCAAGATATAGACTTTAATGCTCGGGTGAATGAATGTGTCGGGCATCGTTTGCAAGAAATTAAGGAAGAGATGAAGCATGAGATGAGATCAGAGATCAGAGAAGAGATTAGACAAGAAATGAGAGAAGAAATGCGAGAAGAACTGCGTGAAGAAATGAGACACGAAATGCAACAAGAGGTGCGTGAGCAAGTTGATCAACTACTCCAAAATCGTCTGTCCGTCCTCATAGGTGGCTTACCTACACCGCCTTCTCGTAGACATGACTCGTCGTCAAATGACACGATTTAGATTTATTTTAGATTCTTTTATGTTAGACACGTCTTGGATTATGCTTTCAACTTCATGATAGATGTTATTATTATTTATAAAGTTCTAGTATGTTTTTTGTTTTGTTTAAGTATTTTTTTAGATCTTTTAAAGCTTTAAATTAATATTAATACAATTTTTAAAAATAAAATTTTTAATATACCCATTTAATTTGTAATAGTTGGTAACACATTTACAATTTATTAGTAAATTTTATGACGAAATACTAACAAATTACTAACGTAAATTTTAAAAATAAATAACCATATTTGCTAACGAATTTGAAATTTGCTTGTAAATTACCAACAATTTCTTAAACAGAACTTTTCCATAGATAAAATTATCAACCGATTGCCAATGTACTTTTAAAAATATACTATCGGATTTACCAACCAAGTTGGTATCCATTAGTATAGTTGCTAATGGAATACAAACGGAATTTTTCTTGTTACTATATTTACCAACCAGTTACAAACACAATTTAAATAATGAAAAACCAATTTTACTAATTCATTTTCTATCTGTTAGCAAAGTTACAAACGGACTTCCAACCAAATTTTGGTTAGTAAATTTACCAACGAAAATCTTGGACTCAAGATTCAAAAATTACCAACTAATTTATTTGGTGTTTACTAACTGATTTTTAGTTGGTAATTTTACCAACAAATTCAAACTGGTTGGTAAAATTTACCATCGAGCCTTTTAGCAACGGATCAATATCCGTTAGTAATATGTTAGTAACTCAAATTGCCAACCAATTTGAACAATTTACCAACAATTTTTTTTGTTGGTAATTGGGGTTTTTTTTGTAGCTTTACCCCTACCCGAGGGAGTAGTGAGTCTCCGGAAGACCATCGACTCAAGAAAATGAAAAGAGACACCTTATTCGAACGAGGGAGTAGGATAATTGAGTTTTTTTTACCCCTTGATTCCCCTATAATCCTCTTTGTTTGAGCCATAACTCTTTTGGTGAATCAAACTCATTGTCCCTAAAAATTGTAGGTGGTGACGCTGACCCTTTGATTTCCCCTCTTGTTTAAAGCAGTAGCGAAATTAGGAATTTTTTTTCAAGGGTGTTTAAATTTAAAAGAAGTGATATTTTTTTACGACAAAGGGTATTTAATATGTGTTATATATCTCTAAAACGTAATATTTTACCTATATACACAGTACAATTTTTCGACAAAGAGCGATCAATTAACCAACCTTATCACTATGTGGCTTCGCCACTGGTCTAAAGATGCTTGAGCGATAATCAGCTTTCAGTGGCGTTAGGGACTAGCGTAGTAATATCGCTATGGGTCACTTCAACTTTTTTCTTTTGGTTACATCTGTTGTGTCTATTCATTTTGGACAAGGATTAATTGGGCGACATACCTTCTCAATGACATTTTGGGTCTGATAATGCTAATGGTATAATTATTATTGAGTGAACCTCTACAAGTGAAATTAGCATTCAAATTCTATTGTGGATGGTCTTATTTTCGATACAGAGTATAGATATATATGTGAAAATTATTAAAATTAAAAAAAAAAACATAATTTTGACGTAGGTTCATATAAAAAATATAGTGAGTTCATGGTAAGATTAAATTAAATCCGCCAAATGACATTAACCATGATAAAAATAAATTTTGGGTCTGATAATGCTAATGGTACAATTATTATTGAGTGAACCTCTACAAGTGAAATTAGCATTCAAATTCTGTTGTGGATGGTCTTATTTTCGATACACAATATAGATATATATGTGAAAATCACTAAAATTAAAAAAATATATAATTTTGAACATAGATTCATATAAAAAATATAGTGAGTTCATGGTAAGATTAAATTAAATCCGCCAAATATAAATTCTAAACTCACCTTTTCATTGCAGTGCATACATCTTTTAATTTAAATCCTGAATTCCGCACTAGTAAGGATAAGTCAATATACAAAATTTAAACTGTGATCAAGCAATAAAAAAGTGGATTTCAGTTTTCACTTTTCACCAAGCTGCAAAGCTATTTGACATATCTATAAATTATAAAAGGAGAAGAAAAATGCATCATATTAAGCCAAGTGGCACAACAACAATTAGCCAAGTGGCACTCCTTTAGGACAAAGCTCTAAAAGTTTTGGAGTTTGAAAATATTATTATGTATAAAAAAAAGTTCAAAACAAATAATAACAAAATAGAGAAAAACCTAATTTAATCCTCTAAATCACGTACCCACTTCCCATCCCCCTATTTCGCTTGCACGTCCACACAACCACCTGCATACATGCAACTGAAATATAGGACATTACACGGTAAAAAAAGACAGAAATATCATATATTAAATAACAGTCATCTTTATAAACACGTTTAAAATAGATCCGGATTTTTACCAATATAGTACTCTCTCTCTCTCTCTCTCTCTCTCTATATATATATATATATATATATATATATATATATATATATATAATCTCCAACATATAATAAAAGAAGAAAAAGACCCACCATATTAAGCTAATTGGCATAATCATAAGATAACAAATGTAAATTTTTAGGACAAAACTCCACTTCAAATTTATTTGGTAAAATTAAGTAAATAAATAATACTAAAAATATT
Source organism: Nicotiana attenuata (assembly GCF_001879085.1). NCBI lineage: Eukaryota > Viridiplantae > Streptophyta > Magnoliopsida > Solanales > Solanaceae > Nicotiana > Nicotiana attenuata. The sequence goes on from NC_031997.1 coordinate 23,318,261, forward strand.
ATTGAAAAGAGAAATCATACCATAAACCAGATCATGTAACTAAAATCTTAATATATTAAGCCAAAAACCAAAATACAATAATGAAAGCTTTTGAAGAAATAACGAAGAATTAATTTTAATATAAATTCTCGGGTAAGTTATTATGAAATTAAAACCCAAACTTTAAAAAGTCATTAATTACTAATGAGATATAATACTAAAAAGACAAAAATATTAAACAAGTAATATGCTAATAATTTCTATTAACAATATCATTACACTAAACATTGGATAATATAATAAACAAAGATATATAACAAAAAAGTTATTTGTTGACTATATTAGTTTCTTTAATTTAATAGAGATTTTATTCATTAAAATTCAGACCATATCTATTCTATTTATATAGAATAGGAGAAACAAATCATTGTGATAATTCCAAATGTGACATCAAAAAATTAATAAAGTTTAAAAGTTTAAGACAAAGCTCCAACAAATTTTGAGATTCAAAAATTATTTACAAAAAAATGATAAAAAAAAAAAAGACGCACCTGAAATTAACTACTCAAACATGGGTGATACAATAAAGATAAATACATAACAAAAAAATTACTACATAAGTCCCTTTAGTTTAATCGAGAATTTGTTCATTAAAATTCAGATAATATTATTGAGAACAATAGAATAAAATTTAAAATAAAAATTATTTCAAGAGTAATAAAATATATATCTTCTATTTTATCACAACAACAAAGTAGAAGAGAAAAATATTAAATGAAGTAATATGCTAATAAAAAATTCTATTAACAATGTAATAGTACTAAATATTTGATGATATAATAAAGAAAAATACATAACAAAAAAGTTATTCGATGCCTGTATAAGTCCCTTTAGTTTAATAGAGATTTTATTCATTAAAATTTAGATAATATTATTAAGAGCAACAGAATAAAATTTAAAATAAAAAAATATTTCAGCAGTAATAATTATATATCTTCTCTTATATTACAAAAAGAAAACGAGCAGACAAAAATATTAAACAAAGTAATATACTAATAAAAAAATTTATTAACAATATAATAATTCTAAATATTGGATAATATAATAAAAAAATATAGAAAAAAATTTATTCACTGACTATATAAGTACCTTTAATTTAATAGAGATTTTATTATTGAGTATATCTTAGTTGACAAATAAGATGACAATTGAAATTTATTAAAGCAATACGATCTAATAGGATCAAACAAGCCCAATCATAATTTAATTTAATTAATATTTTTTTAATATTGACCGTGCATCACGTGGGTACGACTACAAGTAAGAAGCAGAATAGTAACCAACTTTCATAGCGTGAATAATTGCTCTCAAAACTATAATGACGCGCACTGCCTATTGCATGCTGCCAACTTTTTGATGATTTGATGTTGAAAAGATGTGAATGACAATAACTAATGCTCTTTAGTTATTAGTATGAGTTGTTCCCATTGATACCAACAAAAAGTGGAGAGGATAATGAATGAGCAATTCTTGGCCCTTCACACTAAATGTGGAAGATGTCAAATGCTCCTTCATCTTTTTGGCGCAAAGTTACTTTTTACAACACTTTTATCCATCGGATATATATATATAAATCTGACCGCCACGACCAGGTTGCCCACGACCCCTTTTTAGCAATCGGGTAGTGAAAGTCAATAGGGTCCACTTCATTTCTCCTCCAAGATATTCGACACATCGAAAAGAGCAATGCCTAGAGTCACGACCAGAACGCACCACTGACCCAAGCGCACCAAGTCTGTGACGACCCAAAGAGTCATCACCTGTTTTACATGAATTCTGTGCTTCCGAGGCCATGAAAACCTCATTTAGAATCGCCTCGGGTTGCGTGCGCAGTCCGGCCGCGTAGCCGGAAAGTTTAAATGTGAAATTGTGTGAAAAATGCTAAATTTTGGTATTAAAATGAATAAATTTGACTTCGGTCAACATGTTGGGAAAACGGACCCGGACCCGTGCTTTGACGGTCCCGGAGGGTCCGTAGGTAAATATGGTATGCGGGCGTATGCCCGGAATCGAATTCCGAGGTCCCAAGCCCGAGAAATGAATTTTTGAGTAAAATTGTTTTTATGAAATTATTAAGAAAAATTGAAATGAAAATTTATTAGAACGTGCTGGTATCGGGCCCGTTCTTATATATGATTTACGATGTTTTTGAAAAGTTTGGTTGAAATCGGATATCGTTTGACGTGTTTCAGACTTAAAGTTCTAAATTTGAAAGTTTATGAAGTTTGAGGAAAAACAATTGATTTTGAGGTTTGATTAGTTATTTTTGATGTTATTTTGGCAATTTAATCGCACAGTTAAGTTCGTAGGATGTTGTTGAGTTAGTGCATGTGTTTGGTTAGGAGCCCCGAGTGCTCGGGAGTGTTTCGGAGGTGTTTCGGGATGGTTTTGGACTTAGAAAAATTGCAGATTTTGCTTCAGCTGTTGCAGGCCCCATTTCTTCTTCGCGTTCGCGTTGTTCCTCCCGCGTTCGCGATGTTTTAGTTTTCCCCTTCTTCGCGTTCGCGTCCCAGCCCACGCGTTCGCGTAGGGTTATTTGACCCTGAGGGATCAGTCTTCTTTTCCTCTTCGCGTTCGCATTCATGTGACCGCGTTCGCGTAGCCTTGCATTGTTTCCTCATCGCGTTCGCGTGGCAGCCCATGCGTTTGCATAGAACAAATTTCTGGACCCCAGCCTTTTACTCTACGCGTTCGCATTCCCCAGCTCGCGAACCCGATGGTCAGTAAGTGCTACCCTT